>NC_044391.1:53740580-54061286 GCF_006542625.1 Nomascus leucogenys
CCAGGTTAATTGGGGCAATAGGCTTGCTTGGAGATTTTTCTTAAAATGTTTGGAAAATGAATTCCCAAATAGAATTCCACCCATACACACACCCCCACCCTAACCCCCAGGGCCCACAGCCTGCCTTGGGTCAGTGAGGCTTTCTGCTCATGGCTTTGAACTGCTGGAATAAGGGAAGTAAATTAAGAAAAACCTCATTAGAAACAATTTAGCTTCTCTCTTTATGGCATAACTACCCCCAGTAAAAGGGGAAAAAATGACCTAGCCATAGTTTGATGGGGCCCTGGCAGAGGCTTCATTTCTCCAAAAGGTAGATATTACTGGACACTCCTGAGATGAGAAACAGTACTTCCTTACAATTTAGAAGATCCTGGAGTATGCTTGATTGTGTTCATTGACTGTTGGTGCACTTAAACTTACCTGAGTTTTTCCTAATGCTTCCCCCATCCTCCCTCCTCACCACCTTGCCTGGACACTAGTTTGCACAAGTAAGACCATTCAATGCTTCTTCTCTGCATGTTTTTTTCATCTGCCATCTCGCATGCAATGCTCTGCCACTGTGCTATTGTTGTAGCTAATTGTTTTAAATTCCAGTGAGTCCCTGACTGGGTCACTGAGGGGCCTGCTGGCCTTATGTTTAAAGATCATTAATCAAGGGTTAGAAACAGCTATGATCCATGAATCATTGTCTCTTCCCCTTGTGAGGTCTGCAGAGTAAAACTGTCCAATGGAGGATGGGATAGAAGCATGGAGGCTATAAATGCTTTTGAACATGAGGCATTTAGGGGCTGGAGTTAGAAGGCAGTTTCCTTTCTCCTCCTCAGACTAAGATCAAATGAAGATTTTTCTATGGAACGACTTTTAGCTATTCTAGACAAGGATAGAGAACAAAAGGGATGACAGCCACAGTCCTCAGTTCTTGGCTGTATGTGGATTATCTCTGGGAAAAACTCATTTTAATATTCCCCTATGCTAGGTCTTTAGAGAAATGTAAATGGGATGAGAAGGAGGTTTATATGCAATTGTAAGATGATCACTTGTATTATTTGTGCTTTCGTGAGTCTTTCTGTTTCTGCACCCCTCCTTTTGAAATGGATGGATGGTCAGCAATATATTGATCCATCCCGGACAGTTTTACTCTACAGCTCTGTCCATCTTCCTTGTCATCATGGTTTTGAAGTCCCCTGGCTGCAGTGTTGGCATACAGCCTGAATAGGCTCAGAGAGTAGCAGTGGCCACTTTCCCTGTCTGATTTAGAACCTCAGGTCTTGCCCTCTGAGGCACAGCCACTTAGCCAAACAGCCCTGGGGGGTCTGGGAGTCCGTTAGTGAAAGAGACTGGGAGTCACATACTAGGTAAGCTGGCACCCGGGGCCAGGGCACTTGAAATTTTCCAATCAAGGTGACTAGTACTACTCCAGGTTATGCAGGAATTATGCCTAAAATCTCATCATCCTTCAGCCCACCCATAGGACAGACCTGGAGGTGGTATATACTATCTGCAAACTAATATACCACTTTTTCTTTGATTTTCTGTCCTCCCTATTCTGCCCAATCCGCATGGTTTGAACTTGAGCTTATGGCCCATTGTCTTCTTTCTCTCCTTGAGTTTCTCCCAAGCTGGTTTTAGCTTGGTGGGACAAATCAGAGAAAGGTATAGTGTGTGTACTTCTCCTTTGTGTTTGCATGTTTGCACTTATGGGTGCTTACACCCACTCTATGCAGAGACATCCCAGCCTCGACCACAGGACCTGCAGTCACCTCTACCCTGAGCTGAAAGAGGAATCTTTTTTTTTTTTTTTTTGAGACAGTCTCACTCTGTCACCCAGGCTGGAGTGCAGTGGCATGATCTCAGCTCACTGCAACTTCCGCTTCCCAGGTTCAACTGCAACCTCCACCTCCTGGGTTCAAATGATTCTCCTGCCTCAGCCTCCTGAGTAGCTGGGATTACAGGCGCCCACCACCACGCCTGGCTAATTTTGTATTTTTAGTAGAGATAGGGTTTCACCATGGTGGCCAGGCTGGTCTCGAACTCCTGACCTCAAGTGACCCACCCGCCTCGCCCTCCCAAAGTGCTGGGATTACAGATGTGAGACACCATGCCTGGCGGAAAGAGGAATCTTGGCTGGGACCCTAGCATCATCTAGGGAACAGAGAGGTTGTGGGTCAGAGGTATCTGGATGAAATCTTGGTGAAAGGAAGCATTTGTTTTTAATCCCACCATGGTTTTTCATATGCACACAACCATCCTGAACCTTCCACACTTCCATCTGCCCATCAGCAGAGCTCCTAGAAAGGCAGGGCATACCACTGGATATCCCCTCCTGGCAGTTCTAAACCAGCCTTTCCTGGAAGTGGGAGCCTTATCTGTGTGGCCCAGACTCAAATAAGGCCTCTTGGAAATACTCTCACCCTTCCCCTTTGTCTACCCTCCAACCCCTGTGAATCTTGTGAACAGAGGGTTGAAGAAACATGTTCTGCACATGTGCTGGTAGCTGTGGATCTTGGTGTCCCCTGGACCCTCTGTGCAAGTACATCATGGCAGAATTGCTCTGGATCCCTCGGAGCTGCAGGGTGAGTTACTAGCCACTCAAGGTGGAGGCAAACACGCCAGGCTGCACAACGGACGAGGAGCAGCCCTGCCTCTTCCCTTACAGGAGGAAATGAGAACGGGGCTATACTTAGGTACTTCATCATTCCTTAAACTCACCATCTGTACCTGACATATTTTGTTTTGTCTCACCTAAAGTCATATCAGACTTCCTACCTGATCACTCTCATTGTGACTGATTCTGCCATCCAAATGTCTAATTTTTCACAGCTAGAGAAACCAAGAGATAGGAAGACAAGGGCCATGAACTAAGAAGGGGAACTCCTCTCCTGAGAATTATTGACCCTCTATCAGCTACAAGTCTAAGAATCTCTAACTTCTGCTTCATCTTTTACCATTTCTAATAGCTTCCCCGCCACCTCAGCCTTCTCTCCCCAGTCTCTTACTCCATGCCACTGGCTTGTAACATCTAACTCCTAGTTTTCAGATGATCCTAAACTGCTGCTGTTAATGGCAAAGCTTCATGACATCCTCACCACCAGAGGGAAAAGGGTCTCATGCTCTTCTTTCTCTTGGGGTATATGGTGACCCCAGCTGAAATTTCTTGGCCCCTAAATTTCGCTAGGCTCCCCTGGGGCCCTGTGGTGCAGTGTGTTGGAAGACTGTCATGTAGTGCATGTGACAATTTGCTAATAACAATTTTGTCTTTTTTTTCCCTCCCTCATCCCCATTCCCCCACTCCCTTTCCTTTTAACTCTTTTGATTTTCTCACCTCTGGGGAAACCACAAGGAGCTGGTAAGAAGCCTGACCTTTCATCTGCTTTTTAACGGGGTGTGCTATGATGAGCAGTTGTTTCTCTGTCCTTTAGACTCTACTAAATCTTTCATTCCTCTATTCAGTCCCACACCCAGCCTTTTCCTATCTCACAAGTCACTGTAATTATACTGCCCCCAACTCATGCCCCAGATCTTCAAGACACTGCTGGAGTAGGTGCTACTGGAGGACTAGAGTGTACTCCCGGGCCACAGCCTTGGAGAGGCTCCAGAGGATGCCAGCGCCAGGTAGCCCAACTGGCCCAGGACACTCTCCCACAGCAGGAATGAAAATGCTCTCTGTGCCTGTGACTGTCCAGAACCTCTGAGATTCACCGTCTATGTGTTGACCCTGTTTTACTCCCCGCTTTCCCTACTTAGGAACGTAAATAAGAAAGTAGGTTCCCATCTGCATAGTGCCTGCCAATAATAAGGGCTTAACAAATGGTAGCTATGATTAATTTTTTCCTGGGTCTGTAGGTTATGCCTCCCATTCCTCTTTTTTAAGAGGATTAAACAAAAGAGGATGGGTGGGATTGGCCTGGATTGGGGCTTTCACAGGGAGAAGTGGCATATTCGTGAGTATGAACTTCAGAGAAGATGGTTGTCTATCCTTAGCCTGAGCCCTTCTCAGTTGATAAGAGGCCAGAGATCACACAGCTATTAGGTGGGTGGGTGTTCTGGCTGTAACATTTCAGAACAGGTTAAAGAGATAATCATTTGGGACTCAAATGTCTCTTCCCCTGGGCACTTGCATATGGGACATTGAGTCCTTTTGTTTTCCCTTGATCTATAGCTCTTACCCCTCTGCCCAGTAATTCCGAGGAAGAGGTAAAGATCAAAGTTGATACTTTGTCCTTTCCCCCCCGCTTCCCTTATTTTTAAAGCTGCCACCCACACTGATTCCTGCTCTAATAGCAGAGCAGAGATGAAGGAAGGAGCTTCCTTCTATCTGCTTTTCTTTCTCAATGATGTCTCACCATGTCCCCCTCACACCCTCTCCCCACATACCTACACACAGGCAGAGGTTCTCAGTCCTGGCTGTAGGTTAGAATCACCTGGATTCTAGCCCTACCCCAGAATAATTCATTAGAATCACTAGAAGTGGGCCCAGGCCTTTTTTTTTTTTTTCTTTTCTCTTTCTTTTTTTGAGACAGGGTCTCACTCTGTTGCCCAGGCTGGAGTGCAGTGGCATGATCTCTGCTCACTGCAGCCTTCACCTGTCAGGCTCAAGTGACCCTTTCACCTCAGCCTCCTGAGTAGCTGGGACCACAGGCACGTGCCACAATACCCAGCTATTTTATATTTTTTGTTGCCCAGGCTGGTCTTGAACTCCTGAGATCCACCTGCCTTGGCCGAACTTTGGGAGGCCGAGGCGGGTGGATCACTTGGATCCTAATTCCAAGTGATCCACCCGCCTCGGCCTCCCAAAGTGCTGGGACTACAGACAGGCTTGAGCCACCATTGCCCGGCTGTCTATTTAAAAAAAAAAAAAAAAAATTCTAAGTGATTCTAACATGCAGCCTGGGGTGAGAACCATTGTTCTAGGTGAAAGAAGGAAGGCTTATTTTGCCTTCCTCCCGTAGAAGGTGGAGATGTTATCCCCAACAGAAAAAGACTCCTGGGTCTCCCTCCTCCTTCCATCAGTACTCTGTTGGGAGCTATCAGGCTTATGACAATTGAAAAAGGGACATGCAGTCAGGAGTGCTTGATGCAGTCTTGGTGTTGTCACTGGAATCTGAATAGCATGTAGATATCTAGTAAGGAGGGAACCTCTCTGTTTTAGTTTCTAGGGTAAAGTCTCTTTCACCACCTACTTGTGTCCCCTGTTTTTGGAAGAGCTTCAGTGCTTAAAGCATAGCAGAGGAGTCAGGGAGAAATATCAGGTGCTGCAGCATCTCTGAAGAGATGCTGGGTTATCTCCATTTCAGAGCTTACATGTGGCTCTTGCCCATGGATACTCTTGGCAAGCAGATATTGCCTATGTTTATTGCTTCTAAGATGTCCCATAAAGATAATCCAGTAAGCCCTTGCCCCTTCTCCCTATCCCTGAATTCACTGGCCTCATGGCAGCCTGGAAATCAGGCTTCTGGTCAGGCCCTCTATCGGCCTTCTTTTTGTACTAAGAGCTTGTGTCTTACCTTCAACAGGTTTAAAGTTCACACTCAGGGTTAGTGGCCTGATTATCTGCCTTCCCTCCTCTTTCCTTCTAGCAAGGATGGGAGGTTAACATTAAAATGGACTTGCTCAGCGGGCAAGGAGATTTACTTTTGGGAGGGGGAGGTTAAAAGAGGTCAGGTTGGTTTCTTGCCTTGAGTGCATGGTGTGTGCCAGACAACTGGGAGGGGTAGCATTGGGGGATGGGAAGGCTTATGTACAGAGAGGGTGGGGAGGTTATGCTCCCTCTGTTCCCAGTTGAATGAGGGTGTTAATATTTATACAACTGAGGCTCCAAATTTACCAGGAAGCTTCAGTTTCCTAGGTTAAGCCTGGGTGGGCACCTTGGAATAGAGCCATCCTTCTTTCCCCTTGGACAAGTAGGGCCCAGTCACCTAATGGTTTGGGGATTTTGTGGGGTAGAGTAAGTTTGAGAGTGGGAATGAGTGTGTCCCTGGCCTAAACTACCTGTTCTTGCAGGAGGAGCTGACAAGCACAAGTGTGGAACACATCATTGTCAATCCTAATGCTGCCTATGACAAGTTCAAGGACAAGAGAGTGGGGACAAAGGGACTTGGTGAGACTGGGCTGGAAGTTGGGTGGGGGGAAGACTGGAGGATAAGCATGAGAAGTGGCTTCCTGTCCTAAGGTCTTAGTGAGTTGTGCCTGGGGGAAGGGGTCCCTCATGGAGATCTTTTATGGAAGCCCTCACAGTCACCTGAGACCATGACTGCCTTGGGCCTAGATCAGGCCCTCAGTTCCATCTTCTTTTCTTGGCAGATTTCTCAGATCGTATTGGAAAAACCAAGAGGACAGGATATGAATCTGGAGAATATGAGATGGTTTGTTGTGTGTGTGTGTGTTGATGGGAATGGTGTAGTGACCCTATCTAGCAGACATGTAGTAGGGAGATCAAGGGATACAGGTGGGATTCTGTTCCTCCTCTGTTCCTGAGGAAGCAGCAGGATGCAGTCAGGGAAACTCTGCCCTCCTGCTGTTTGTTCTGGAGAGCCTCCAGCCCTCTAGCTATCTCAGTTCTTTGGTACTAGGGTGTTGTGGAATCTCAATTGGATATGATACCTTTATGACTTAGGCCCAGGGTGTGGATGAATTCTTGAGGCTGCCTATAATGAGACGTGTAACATTACCCTCTGTGCTTGCTCTCTAGCTTGGAGAGGGTCTGGGAGTGAAGGAGACACCCCAGCAAAAGTACCACCGCCTACTGCATGAGGTCCAAGAGCTGACAACTGAAGTTGAAAAAATCAAGGTAACTACAAACTCTCTTCTCCCTTCTCTGCTGTGACTTACACAGTAGAGGAAGACCTCAAGCAAGAAGAGAAAGATTCCCTGCCTGGCCGGGTGTGGTGGCTCATGCCTATAATCCTACCACTTTGGGAGGCCGAGGTGGGCGGATCACTTGAGGTCAGGAGTTCAAGACCAGCCAGGCCAACATGATGAAACCCCATCTGTACTAAAAAAAATACAAAAAATTAGCCAGGTGTGGTGGCGCATGCCTGTAATCCCAGCTACTCGGGAGGCTAAGGCAGGAGAATTGCTTGAACTTGGAGGCAGAAGTTGCAGTGAGCCGAGATCATGCCAATTCACTCCAACCTGGGCGACACAGTGAGACTCCATCTCAAAAAACAAAAGAAAGAAAGATTCCTTAAGCTCCTGGATAAAGGGGCTAAGGTTTCCAGAGTTTAGAAATATGCATCCATCTGTATGCAGTGCTACACACAGGTGGGCAGTCTGTCATGCTAAAAACCATCCCAGTGACCTCCAGCTACAACTACCTTTAAAGGACTTTACCTATTTTTTTGCTTCTTGATTCATTCTTGCCATCCCCCGATTTCTACCTTTTTTCATACTAGACGACAGTGAAGGAGTCAGCCACGGAGGAGAAGCTGACCCCTGTGGTGCTGGCTAAACAGCTGGCAGCCCTGAAGCAGCAGCTGGTTGCTTCCCACCTGGAGAAGCTGCTGGGACCAGATGCTGCAATCAACCTTACCGACCCCGATGGCGCCCTGGCTAAGTGGGTACCCTACTTTGTTGAAAAATTATTGCTGATTGGGGTTGTGGATGGACTCAGCCAGCTACTGACAGGGGTGCTAAGTGGCAGAGAAGTGGCTTAGATGTTTCTTAATGCTGATTATGAGGCAAAAGTGAGGGAGAGTGACTGGCCCTCCTCCTTCCAGTCATGATATTATTACTCGGTCTCCTAACTAGGCGCCTACTGCTGCAGCTGGAAGCAACAAAGAACAGCAAAGGGGGATCAGGGGGAAAAACCACTGGGACCCCCCCAGATAGCAGCCTTGTCACTTATGAACTACATTCTCGGCCTGAGCAGGACAAGTTCTCTCAAGCTGCTAAAGTAAGTGTGGATACAGTGTTGGTTGGGAAGCCAAGGGGAGATGTGACCCTAGGGATTTTCCTGCCTCTCTCCAAGGAGAGGGTGCTGGGAAGGCTTCTGACCTTACTCTGATTCCTCTTGATTGATTCCTCTTTTGATTCCTGATTCCTTGTTCTCTCTGTTTCTTTCTCTTTTTTTTTTTTTTTTTTTTTTTTTTTTGAGACGGAGTCTTGCACTGTTTCCCAGGCTGGAGTGCAGCGGCACAATCTTGGCTCACTGCAAGCTCCGCCTCCCGGGTTCACGCCATTCTCCTGCCTCAGCCTCCTGAGTAGCTGGGACTACAGGGGCCCGCCACCACGCCCAGCTCATTTTTTGTATTTTTAGTAGAGATGGGGTTTCACCGTGTTAGCCAGGATGGTCTCGATCTCCTGACCTCGTGATCCACCCGCCTCGGCCTCCCAAAGTACTGGGATTACAGGCGTGAGCCACTGCGCCCGACCTCATTCTCTCTGTTTCCCTCGCCCATCTACCTTCAGTTAGGATTTTAAGATTGTGGCTAGATGCCGGGTGCGGTGGCTCACGCCTGTAATCCCGCACTTTGAGAGGCCGAGGCGGGCAGATCACGAGGTCAGGAGATCAAGACCATCCTGGCTAACACGGTGAAACCCCGTCTCTACTAAAAATACAAAAAATTAGCCGGGTGAGATGGCGGGTGCCTGTAGTCCCAGCTACTCGGGAGGCTGAGGCAGGAGAATGGCGGGAACCCCGGGGGGCGGAGCCTGCAGTGAGCCGAGATCGTGCCACTGCACTCCAGCCTGGGCGACAGCGAGACTCTGTCTCAAAAAAAAAAAAAAAAAAAAAAAAAAAAGATTGTGGCTAGGTATGTATTCCAGGGAAAGGAGTCCCTTGGGGTGGCGAGTGGCAAGCAGAGTAGAGCAGGATGGTATTCCTCCCATTGCAACAGCAGGGAAGCAGATGGCAAATCTCACCTCTTTCCTCCCACTAGGTCGCAGAACTTGAAAAGCGCCTGACAGAGCTGGAGACAGCTGTACGTTGTGATCAGGATGCTCAGGTCAGGTGTTCTCCTGTACATAATCTGAGCCTTAGATCCTGCAACTCTAGGCCTTAAGGTCTACAACATTCCACATAAGCCTGGGAGGAGTCATCAAAGGGCTTCAGTTACAGGGATCAGCTAGTGGGTTCCCAGCTAGAACCAGGAAAGATGGGAGAAGATGATAATCATGCAGATATAAGGACCACTCACTTCTTCCCTCCCTTTCCCACCAGAATCCCCTTTCTGCAGGTCTACAGGGAGCCTGTCTCATGGTGAGTTTGGAAGAAACTGGAGTGTTTGGATCACAGAGGGGATAATTGGGATTGGGTTTGCTTTGAGGATTATTTTTGAGTTTGTAGCTATATATTAATTTAGTGGAATATGGGAGGCCTCTTCCTAGTCTGCCTTTCCTCTTCATGATGCTTGTCCCAACTTCCATCCTCAGGAGACTGTAGAGCTGTTGCAAGCAAAGGTGAGCGCCCTAGACCTTGCAGTTTTGGATCAAGTGGAGGCTCGGCTACAGGTATTAAATGGAGGGAAAATTAAATTATGGATAGCTTGGGACTTTGGAAGCCCTGGATGCCCTATCAACCTTAAAATCTGTGTTTTCAGAGTGTCCTGGGAAAGGTGAACGAGATTGCCAAGCATAAAGCCTCTGTAGAAGATGCAGATACACAAAGCAAGGTCAGGAAGACACCTTCCCTATCTCCTCTCCACCCCCTCAGGTTCTCCGAGTGCCAGTGTCAAAGCATGAGAACACACTGACTCCTCAGGTCCCCATCTTCGTAAGCTCTTATGAAGAGCTTATCAGCTTGGAAAGTCAGGGCACTGCTTTCCTCTGCCCACTTGATCCTTTCCCCCATTATGGTAAAGTAGCAGTCTGTGCATACTGACCTGGCTGCCTCAGCCATCCCCTCTGGGCCCTATTGTGTCCCTTCAGGTGCACCAGCTATATGAAACTATACAGCGCTGGAGCCCCATTGCCTCCACCCTCCCTGAGCTGGTGCAGAGACTTGTCACCATCAAGCAGCTGCACGAGCAAGGTGGGAGGCCAGCTGCCAGGAGTGCTAAGAGAAGTTGAAAAATGGGCAACTTTTGGTCCCCTCCCTCATCTTGGATTCTAGTCTCAACCATACATTTCTTTTGTAGCCATGCAGTTTGGTCAGCTCCTGACACACCTGGATACCACCCAGCAGATGATTGCTAATTCCTTGAAGGACAATACCACCCTCTTGACCCAGGTGTGTGCCCCTTTGTTGATCTGTCTCCTTTCTCCAGCATGTGCAAACTAGGTTCTCCAGTGTTATAGGGTTCTGCCTTAGCCTATTTTGTAGCATGGTGTTGTGGCAGGGGGTTGGTCTGGAGTCTCCATCCTGCTTTCAATGTGAAGGCCCTTTGACAACTTATTTAATCTATGAAACTCCATCTTTCCATCTGGGAAATTATACCTCCCTCAGAGTTATGTAGATGAGGTGAAATAATATGGGCAAATTGTTAGGGGCTAGTGAACGTGCTTTCTTATAAAACCCCACTCTTTCCCTTTGTCATCTCAACTTTACTCTCCCTGATAAGCACAGTACACTGGAAGGAATCCGGGCTTTGAAGTCAGAAGCAGGCCCTAATCTGGTTCTGTCGCTTCCTTTCTGACCCTGGACAATGAGCCTCACCTAGTTCCTTCATTGTTTTAGTAATGCCTGGCACACAGCAAGTCCACAATTTCTTTTTATTGTTTTTTATTTTTAAGACAGTCTCGGCCGGGCGCGGTGGCTCACGCCTGTAGTCCCAGCACTTTGGGAGGCCGAGGCGGGCGGATCACGAGGTCAGGAGATCGAGACCATCCTGGCTAACACGGTTAAACCCCCGTCTCTACTAAAAATACAAAAAATTAGCCGGGCGAGGTGGCGGGCGCCTGTAGTCCCAGCTACGCGGGAGGCTGAGGCAGGAGAATGGCGTGAACCCTGGGGGGCGGAGCCTGCAGTGAGCGGAGATCGCGCCATTGCACTCCAGTCTGGGTGAAAGAGCGAGACTCCGTCTCAAAAAAAAAACAAAACAAAACAAAACAAAACAAAACAAAACAAAACAAAAAAAAAAAAGACAGTCTTGCTCTGTTGCCCAGGCTGGAGTGCAGTGGCGTGATCTCAGCTCACTGCAGCCTCCACCTCCCGGGCTCAAGTGATTCTCATGCCTCAGCCTATTGAGTAGCTGGGATTACAGGCACGTGCCACCACACCTAATTTTTTTTTTAGTAGAGACGGGGTTTCACCATGTTGTCCAGGGTGGTCTCAAACTCCTGACCTCAAGTGATCCCACCCATCTCGGCCTCCCGAAGTGCTGGGATTACAGGTGTGAGCCACTGCACCTGGCCGCAAGTCCACAATTTCTGTTGGAGGCACTGTTCTCAGTGCTGGAAGAAGCATTAAAGTCGAGAGACCAGCATCAATCACAGGATCACTGAGATAAATGAAAAAATATATAAAAGACTTAGAATAATATCCTCTTCCTCCAGAGCAGTTTTCTAGCATTTTGAACCAGTGAAACCCTCATTTCAACAAAATCTTATTTAGCTCTCATTACATAAAACAGATTTTAAAAAACTGTTCTGGCTGAAGTCAGGATGGGAATTCTAAAGAGTCCTGCCTGCATGGGCTCACACCCTGAGCGTGGTCTATGGTACTCTAAGGGTAGCTTGAAAATTGGTGCTATAAACATAAACATCCCCCCTCTGTGGCCCACAAATTGTGCTTCCATTTGCCTTCTCTCAGAGAATTCCTTCAGGTCCTCATCCAGTTAAGCAACTGGACCTGACAAAGAGTAAAACCTCTCTACCACTTTGTAGGTGCAGACAACCATGCGTGAAAACCTGGCCACAGTTGAGGGGAACTTTGCCAGCATTGATGAACGGATGAAGAAGCTGGGAAAGTGAGCACATTTGGGAGCTGGAGAACAAGGGTTATCCCTACCCCTGTGAACTCTGTTAACAGCTTACATAGGGTTTCCCCTTTACTATAACTCTAGCATCCCCATCCCATTTGACACTGGGGGCAAGGGTTCTTCTTGCATGTGGGGTTTATACCCCTCCCCTGATGAATACAGAGTGGTAGCTAGGGGTTGGTTATTAGAAGGTGGTCTCCCCTCAGGCCTGGGGGATAAGGACGTGGGCCCAGCCACATGCCAGCTCATGTCCAATACTGCTTTGCCTGGTGTGGGGAAGGACTGGGTCTTGTCCTCCAACACAGCTTCTGTGGCTGACTGTAATACTGTACAACTGTTTCTAACCATTAAATGCTGTTGTACTCTGTGTGGCCTCTGCTGTGTTTCCTGGGGAGGAAGCAGCACTAGGACATAGATATTCATTCATCATAACAGGCAATCTAAGCCACTCTATACTACAAGAGATGGATTTAAATTGTAACCTGTTCTTACCAAAGAACTAAATAAAAAATGAGTACAGAGCCAGAGCCAGAGTTTCAAAATATTCTCATCTGTTAAATTAAGAGTGTCTCCCATAGAAAAGCAGTGGAGGCCCCACAGGGCAAGTACAAAACAGAATTAAAACTCCCAAGGGTCTTGTCTTTACAAAAGAAAAGGCAGGAGGCAGCCCCTGGACAGCTGGTCATGCTGGCCGCTCCGGTTGGACCACGTTGCATAATCCTCAGTCGCATCATCACAACGTCTCTGAGCGTTTTGATGGGGGGAGAAGGGGCAGTGTAGTGTGTATGGGAGGAGAGGCCCATAGGGCTCTCTTTGCCCCCTTACCCCCTTTTTTATATCCCAGAGGAAAGTCGGGGGAACCTGGCTACACCTTGAAATGAGGCTATGTGTTTCAAACCTGGGGACGGGGTAAGAGGGGATCTGTGCTTTGAGCAACCTGAGCCAGAGGCAGAGGGGTTTTGGAGGGGTAAGGGGAGGATGCATGATGCTTATTGCTTTGTACCTTTTACTGGGAAGGAGGGCAGCAGCCAACAGTAGCTCACAGGTTTGTAAACTGAGCCTGTTGGCTTTAAGAAGGGAAGCAATGAAATCGAATTAAATATAAAAGAGTCATTTGTGCAAAAATAACTTAAACAAATAAAAGACCTGGGGAAGGGGGTGTTCCCCTTAGCGCCTGGTGGGGAAAGGGCCATATACCATCCCCCCCAGGCCTTTTCAGTGACATGGCTTCGGGGGGTGCGGGGGGGTGAACTTCCCTGCCCCCTGCAATGGCTCAGGATGGGATTGTAGGGGAAGGAGTTGCATTTGTGCTCTGAGTGGGGAGTAGTGCCCCCACCCACTGTCCACAGGTGCAGGTGGCTGGCAGGGGCTCCCAAGGCTCAGCACTCAGCTCTCCCCAGTCAGGGTCAGATCCAGCTCCAGGTATGGCTGCTATGGGGCCAGTTTCCTCCTCTTGTTTTTGGCAGGACGGCCAGGGCGGGCCCGGGGAGGCAGAGGGACAGCCGCCTAATACCAGAGGGGAAGTTGATAGAAGTAGTCAATTGCTAGGTATCAGGAAGTCTTCTTTTCTCCCCACTCCTTCTAACCCTCCTTTCCTCCTGCTGCCTCATCCCTTACACCCTACCCATACACCCACCTACCCAAACACATACTTACTCGGGCTGTAGGGCTGGGTTCCAAGGTAATATCCTGGCGGGAGCTATTGCTGTTCCGGGTAGGGCTGCAATAAGGGGCACAGATGATCAGGAACAACTCCCAAGCACCAGGTGAATTTCAGAAGTTTGGGTGGGAAACTTTCTACATTTGGATAGTAAAGGCATAATATCCTTATTCATATTCAAGTAAGAATCTGCCCTTTTGAAAACCAAGCCACGATTTGGACATTAGAACTGTCCAAACCAAAAAGAAGTAGGCAAAGGCCAGCACTATAGTAGGCCCAACACTCACTTGTATTTTCTCCTACGGCCACGACGAGACTTTCTGACTACTCCCGGGGGCACCTGAGAAAAGATGGACTGTGTGTGTGGGAAATTTCGAAAAAGGCACCACAGCCCCAACCTTTCCTCAGAGCCCCTGAGCCCAGACCGCCAGCACTCTGCACTCACCTTAAGGTCCTCAGAATGGGGCCCGGGAGGGGGTGGATCCTTGGGCTCAGCACCCCCTTCAGCCAGCTCCCCATTATGCTGCCAATGGTGGGTTCTTCTTGGGGACCTTTCCATTTGTCCATTGAAGCCACCACGTGTCCCCCATTTGAGGGCCAGTCGGCCAGGCTCCCGCCGGCTGCCAGGCTTTCGGCCCCGGGCTGGCCTGGCCTCACCATTAATGCCCCTAAGTCCCCCTCCTCCCCTCCGGCCCCGTTTCCCTGACCCCCTCCCAGTGAGCAGCTCAGGGACTGGGGGGTCGGGAGAACCATGGGGTGGGGCTAAGGCACTGAGGGGAGGCCTGGCAGGCTCTGGTTCGAGGGCTGAGGCGGGGCTCTCGGGGGGTAGACAGGGGGCTTCTGGCTGCTCTGGAGGGATCTGCTGGCAAAAAAATAAGTTCTCAGTCAATCTCAAATACAGTCCCTCTTCTACTATAACTCAGAAAGCCCTAAATTTCCAGTTTGAGAAAAAACTATCTCCCTGACAAATATATGCCCACACCCTCACCTGGAGACTCTGTAGCAGGCAGGCTAGGGGACTAGAAGCCTCTGAGAGGGGTGGAGGAGCTCCCCCCCCAGGGAGGAGCTGCAGCCCCAACTGGCCAGAGAGAAGAGGGCCAGGAGGCTGCAACAGGCTGGGGAGGGCTCCAGGGCTGCTGGTCAGTGAAGACAGATCACCTGTTGAGAAATTATAGTCAGGGGTCTCTCCCTAGGCAAACCAATTAGGCTGAGCAGACCCTACTATTCTCTTTAGGCTTTATCCAGTGGCCAAAGACTTTCTTCCCCAATTTATTCGGCCACTACTCCCAAGTTTTACTCCTGCTTTTTCACACCAAGAGTGTGAATTCACACTCCCTCACTCACCCAGCAGGCTGGCACCCAGCAGAGGGCTAAGGAGTTGGGGGGGTCTCCCTGAGTTGGAGGGGGCCTTGCCCAGAGAGGAGGCCCCCGGGTCAGTAGTTGCCGTGGTGACACTGGAGGTAGGTGGTCCAGGTTGGGGGGCACTCAGGACACAGGGCTAAGAAAAAAGAATGATTCTAACACTTACGCATGTAAAATACTCAACAGATTTATAGTGCTTTCACATCCACTATCTGACTGAAGCCTCAAGTGAGATAGGCCATGCTTATTAAATACAGATCCAATTCTTGCAGTCATCCTACCCCCAGCCAAGAACTAAGGCCTCCCCAAAGGCCCCAAGGAAGAGCTCAGGAATGAAACTGAAAGCTTTTGATTCCCAGCTCCCATCTCTCATTCTACATCTTGTTCTGTCCCACGTACTCACCCCCATCCTCACCTGGGGGGGTGTCCCCGAGGGGGGATCCAGGCTGGCAGCCAGCAGCGCAGAATTTAAAGCTATGAGGGTAGGGGGGGCTGAAAGTGGGGGAAAAAGTAGGGGGGACAGGTCTCCCAAGCCTGAAAATGGCTCCCCACTTGGACCCCCGGCTCCCTCTGCAGATCCCTCCCCATCCCCAGCTGTGGGGCCCAGAGCCAACAGGGGCAGGAAAGAGGCAAGGAGGTTGCTGGGAGGTGCTGAAGGAGGTGGAAGAAGGTCTGAGGGTGGTGGAGGAAGCAAGGAAGCCACCAAAAGCGAAGGCCCTTCAGGCTCTCCTGGGGCTAGGGGAGGACCAGGTCCTCCTGGTGGGGGTAGCAGGGGCTCAGGGGGAGGTTGTCCTCCTCCCCCAGTCAGCACACCAAATAAACTGTGGTTGAGCAATGGAGAAGGTGGAGGCTGCCCCAGACTCAGAGGGAGAGGCAAGGCCCCAAGCATCCCAGGGAAGCCAGCTCCACTCAGTGCCAGGCCCTGCTCAGGGCTGGGGAAAGGGAAAGCCTCTCCACCAGCCAGGGGAGGCAAAGGGCAGGCTGGGCCTGCCCCCATCCCCAGCCCTTCGGATGGGCTTTGAAGCACAGGGCTGGGGACTACTGGGGCTTTGGAGGCAGCTGGTGGGGCAGGGGCACCTGTAAAAAAGGAGAGAAATTCAGCTCAAGGGAGGCCCTTTCTCCCATCATCCAAAGAAGCCACCCTCCCTGTCCCCAACCCAGAAAACCCTCAAAGACCTCTCTGAACATTCCCCTAAATGCCTTGGCTGCCTCTTTCCAGCCAGGATGAGGAAGGGCTCCACAATACTCACATACCTGGCACACTGCTGAGGCTGCCACTGGTGGTCCCAGGCAGGGAGGGCTGGATGGGGTGCCTGGGCTGGGGAGGGCTCCCTGAGGAGAGGGTTGGGGGAGGAGGAAGGTGTGCATCTGACCCCAAAAGGTTAAAGCTTCCATCAGAGTGGGAAGGGCCAGGGGTGGGGAGTCCCAGGAGGGACAGCACAGAAGGGAGAATTGGTTGGGATGGCTCCGGGAGAGAAAAGGGTTGGGGGACAGGAGCAGGGGCCCGAGGACGGCTCCGTCTAGGGGTTTGAGGGCCTCTCCCTTCTAGCAATCGAAATACAGTAGGGGGTCTGCGGGGACGACGCTGAGAGGGACGAAGTGATGAGGGGTGGGAAGCTGAGGGCGCCTGGGCACGGGGCCTTCGGCCCTGTAAAGTGCTGGGAGGGGGTAGTGGGGGATGCTGTGCCTTGGCCGCTGCAGAGAGTAGGCTGCTAGCAAGGAAGGGGGGTGCCCCAGGCCCCTCCACCGTGGGGGCCCCTCCCAGGGGCCCCAAGACCAGGGGCAGGTGCATAGTGGCTGAAGACACTGGTGGCTGAGTGGCAGGACCAGGGTGGGCGGGGAGATTATTGCTCGGGGGCAGGGGAGGGGGTGTTAAGGCATCACTACAGTGGAAGAGAGGAGGGTCTGAAGGTGGTGAGGAGGAGGCATGAGAGGCCGGAGGAGAGCCCAGGTCAGAGGGCACCAGGCTGGATCTGAGGACAGCTCCCCAGTTGTATGAGGGAGCATTGAGGCTGATAGCAGGTGGAGGAGGTGGGGCTGGAGAGGGGGCATTGCCCCTTGGGAGGAAACGGGGGCTGCTACTGCCCCCAGAAGGGACTGGGTCAGGAAGCCTTGCAGGGAAAAGCCCCCCAGGGCCTGCTAGAGTGGGGAAGGCCTGGGAAACTGAGGGTGGTTCTGGGGGAAGGGAGCCAGGACCCCCATTAAGTGGAGTTGTAGGAGGAACTCGACAGGGAGGGCGGGCAGAGGGGGGCCCTGGGGACACAGTGTGGAACATTTGGGGGCTCGCTCCCTCTCCTGCAATAAATGAAAAATGAAGGGTCAGCCTGTGGCTCCCCTTCCAAAAACTTGCTTTTGTCTTCTCTAGTCCCATCTCCCACAAGTTCCCAACCTCCCTGTGCCCTCCTCTCAACACGCAGCTCCCCACCCACTCCCCTTTCTCTTTGCTCCCTCTCATGGAACTCCTCCCACCACCAGCCTTCCAAGCCCTTAGGTTTTCCTCGGTCTTCTGTAAAGTGGCAGAAGACTCACCAGGAGAAGAGTGTGAGCAGGTGGTCTCCATGCTGCGGTACAGAGTTGCCATAGCAACAGCTTTCCGCCGGTGGTTGCACAGCTTGGTCATGTCCTCCTCTGATGCTGGCCCCACCCCAGCCCCACCCGGGGTCACCGGGGCCAAAGGGTCAAAGTTGAAAACCTGTAAGGTGGAAAGCAAGGACAGGGACCCTGAGGGGCTGGAATCTGTGAGAAGGGCTACCTCAGTCAGTGATTTGCATTAAGACTTTGACCTCTGTACTCTCAGGCGCCCCTCACCACTCTGACCTTGGGGACATTAAGTGGACACTCCAGACCGCACTTGCAGGTCCCATCGCTGAGGAGGTAGCTCCGGGTTTGCTCCAAGGAAGACAGCTCTGTGCCACTTGGACTGGGAGAGGACAGGATCAGAGGACATGGGGTTAGCTGGCAGTGAATCAGGCAATACTCCTAAAGCACAGTGCTTAAGTTACAGATCCTCCTAGAAGAACAGAGGATAAGGAATGTGGGAAGACACAGAAAAAGGGAGAATGGATTCAAAGGCCCAGAGCTACAGAAAGCAAAAAGGCTGAGGAAGGAAAGGGAAGAGAGGAGAGCAATCGGGTACCAGAGAGCTGAGCTGAGAGAAGAAGCGGAAGAAAGAAAACCCGGGCAACTGGAGTGGCAGAGCTTGGGGACCTGTGAAGATCCGTACCTGATGTAGAGCACAGCACCCTCTCGCACACAGCGCTGCCAGCCGATGGGGACAGATGTGGCCACAGGGCCCCCAGCTCTGTCTGCTCCACTGCTCTCATTGCCCCCATTCATTGTGTGTAATCAGCTCCCGCGTGCCTGATAACACAGACATCCATGTAGGCACTAGGAGGATTAAACTGGGCGAGGTACCTGAGAGAGGACTCCAGGAAGGCAAAGGTTGTGGGGAGACCCAAGAAAACTCAGGGGAAGCCCCAGAGGAGCAAGGGGAACCCCTCAGAGGGCTGGGAGGGAGAATGAGAAGTCCTCTGCCGTATCACCACAGCTACCTGAACATCTCTGCAAACATTGTGGGGTCCAGTCTAAAGCCGGGGCCACCAGCTTAGCCCACACCTGCAACGCAAGTAGAGAGATGGGACTGTCAGGAGTCTGCCCAACTCTAAAGAGCACCACAGCCCAGCATCCTCTCAAGAGAAAGATCCTTAACAATGTGAGGCAAGCACCTATAAAGATCTCGGGGATCTGCTGGCTTAGTCTACAACCATCCTTTCCAAGCCCAGTCCCTAGGGACCAGAGGGTCAGAACCTCAGCTCCCTGGGACCAAGAAAGTCTAGCCCAATTCTTAGGCATATGAAGGCAAGGCCTCCGTCCATTCGGAGTAGAAGACTTCAACCAGGAGTATGGGCACATTCCCATAATGCTAGGCCACTAGGAAGTTTCCCAGAGTGGCTCCTGTTGTTCTCTACCCAGGAAGATGATATAAAAAGTACAGATTGCCCCACAGGTCACCAGGCAACTGCCCGCTGGGGTGGTACCAGCAGAACTCCCCCCATGCCTGCTCCATCAGACAATCGCTGATCTAGTTCATTCGGGTCTTAAGAGGTGAGGATCATAGCTCAGTCTTCTCCCAGGATCCTGAGAAGCTCCTGATTTTCCCTCAAGCCTAAGGCAAAGGGATTCAGAACCTCCTATTCCACTGGCTTCCGATTATCTCCAAGAGAGCCTGTCCTCCGATAGGAGGGGAAGCCCCTCCAACCTGCAGGTATCCTCCCCAGCCTCACCATTGCTCCCACCCCACACTGGCGGCTTCCAAACTTTCCCTCTCATAACAAGGCGCCCTGTCACCCAGACTGCTTCCCTCAGCTTGAGGAGGAGGGGAAGGCGCACGAAGTAGGAAGGAACTTGGGGAGAGGGCGGGCGGAGGGTGGGCGAAGCACTGAGGGGAGGGCGGTGAGGAAGGCAGAAGTCAGGCAGTGAGAGGGAGAAGCGGCGGGGGCAGGTGAGGGCGGGGGAGTGGGGATGGGGCCGGGGAAAGGGGCCGAGAGGACGCGGAGGGGGCAGAGGGTAGGGACAGCAGGGGAGGGGAGGGGGAGGGGCAGGGTGGGGGGGCCGGGCCCCGCACTCACCGCGGCCCATGGTTCGGCCGGCCCCGCCCTGCGCAGTCGCGGCCCAGAGGGTGAGTGGGAGGGGGGTGGGAGGAGGGTCGGTGGAGCCCGAGCCTCCGGTACGGCCCCGGCCGGTCCTAGCAGGAAGCGCCGCTGCCGCCGCCGCGGATCACCGAGCGGCCTCCCGCGCATGCGCCATGGGGGCCAGGGGCAGCCCTGGGGATTCCGTTCCCAGAAGGCACTGCGCAGGCTGCTGCCGCTGCCGCCGCCGCCGCCGCCGTTGCTGCCGCAGCCACCGCCGCAGCCGCCGCCGCCTCCGCCGCTGCCCGGACGGGAGAGGGGCGGGGCCGGGCCCCCGCCCAGCGGACAGCGACGAGCCAACTGGAGGGGCCGCAGTGCGCATGCGGGAGCGCGCCTACCCCTCCCCCACAACCCCCCATTAATCCCCAAGAGAACAAACACCCCACGCGGCCCCCCCGCCCTCCGCGGAAGGATCTGCGCCTCTTCCCAGGCCACTGGTGGCCAATCCCAGCTCTCCTCAGGGAGGGGACCCTTCTAAAGCCACAGTCTGTTGCGGGAGCCAGGAATGCCAGGTCCGGGAGGGGCCAGGCCCCGAAAGATGAAAGTCGCGACTTGCCCTGCCCCGCCCCAAAGGCTTCCCGGGTAGTGTGCTGGGACTTGACCCGCCTCCCCAGGTCAACATGTCACAACACGACCTCGGCCTGTCAAGTCACATGACCTCTGCCTGTCACTGACAACCTGGTCTGTCTTTAGGCCAGGAGAGACCATCTGGTCCACCCTCCACACTACCCCCATTTTCAGAAGGGAAATGGAGGTGTGGAGCAAAGGAGCAGCCTAACCAAAGACCTGTCATTGCCACACCACTCCAGTCACAACCGGCCTTGTGACAGTTTCTACTTAAACTCTGGCTGCCCCCATGAGGGTATGACAGGATATGTAACAGGCCACCACATGGCCTCTGTTTTCAAGGCACAAGAAAAATACTTTGCATTCTGCGTGGTGCGTTTTACTTTTGTTCAAGTTGCCTCCCAGTTCATGGTTCTCATTTTACCTTCACAACTCTTATCTTTAATTGACAAACGAGGACGGTAAGATCCCTTGGCAAGTGAGGGGGAGTTGAGGCTAAAATCGCGGCTCCGGTCTCCCCAGTCCAGGGCGGTCCTGCGCTGAAGTGCACTCACACGTCCCGGGATGAGACTCCGCTGTAAATCTCGACCCGAACACCTAGGAGGCAGGCCTGTGCCGCGCTCCTCACACAGGGAGTCACAGGACTTGCTGTCTGATACAGCAAGAGAGGGTCTTGGAGAAAGCCATAAGAGTACCGTGGGGGAAAATAGGTGGCCAAACAGAATCGGGTCCACTGGGCAAAATACATGACTTCTGGCAGGCTGAGGGCTTAGCAACTACAAGGTAAAAAAGTCAAGGGCGCTGTTCTGAGAGAAGCAGAAAATGACTACCAAGGGATTCCAGTACCTCGGCCCCTTTTGGGGGATTTACGGGTCTAGAACAGGAGACCACCCCCGTTTTTTTGTTTGTTTTTTGTTTTTGGTGAAACGTAGTCTCCCTCTGTCACGCAGGCTGGAGTGCAGTGGCGCGATCTCGGTCACTGCAACATCCGCCTCCAGGGTTCAAGCGTTTCTCCTGCCTCTGCCTCCAGAGTAGCTGGGATTACAGGCGCGCATCACCACACTCGGCTAATTTTTGTATTTTTAGTAGAGACGGGGTTTCACCATGTTGGTCAGGCTGATCTCGAACTCCTGACCTCAAGTGATCAGCTCTCCTCAGCCTCCCAAAGTGCTGAGATTACAGGCGTAAGCCACCGAGCCCGGCCAGGAGACCTCTTTAAGAAGACTCGAGATGTCGACAATCCCGGTGGATGGATACCAACTTTCAAAAGAAAAGTTCAAAAGGTCTATGTGCCCATTAGCTAGGAGGGGCCAAGGAAAATGGGAGTCCCTTATAGTGGGAGTAAAACGGCGGGTAAAGCTAGGTGGGCGGAACAGCAGCTTCTGGGGGAGACAAGCGGTAAAGAGGCTCACGACCGACGAGGGCTGACCAAGGCTGATAGCCGTTGGGGCCGTTGGGCGCCGGGAGCTGGCGCCCCGCCCTCTCTCCTCTCCCCCACCCTCCGCACCTCCCACCACCCTCGTTGTCCCTTGCGCGTGCGCGTGCAGACACCGGTTGCCAAACATTGCATCATCCCCGCCCCCCTTTCCTCCCCTCCCCCCCGCTACAGTCCCCCTCCGCGCGCGCGCATGACTCACCCACCTCCTCCGTGAAGCCTCGTGACCCAAAGCCACTTCCGGGTCCGACACTACGTCGACCCCCTAGCTAGAGGGAGCGACGGGGGCGGTGCCGCGGGGCTCCTGAGTGGCGGATGCGAGGGACGAGGCGGGGCCAATGCCGGCGTGCCACTTTCTGATTGGTAGGTTTTGGGGTCCCGCCCCTGAGAGGAGGGCAAGGCCATGGTAAAAGATTACAGCTGGGCGCTCCCGAGGTCAGAGGCTTAAGTCTAAGGCACTGAGCGTATCATGTTGAAGATGAGCGGGTGGCAGCGACAGAGCCAAAATCAGAGCTGGAACCTGAGGAGAGAGGCGAGTACTGATTCCCATCTACCCTTTACCCTCCCGTCTCCTCAAAGTTGGGGCGTCCGCTCTTTAGGATCGGCCTCACTCCTCCACAGTGAAGTTAGGGACCGTCCGAGAGAGGAATAGGGAGAGTCCTTTATTCTGGAGTGGTGCTTACAAACCCCTGTTGCTTCGGACGACAGCGTCACTCCACCCCTGCCCGGAACCGGAGCATGGGCCCTGCTCTGTGCTGCTGGGCAAAGGGACCTCGGCTGCCCTTGGGAAATTTATTTACTCCCGTAGCCAACTTAAGGTCACATCGTTAGGCCTGTCCGGGAGGAGGCAGGGCAGCAGGACACACCCCCGCTCTAAGACTGGGTGACCATCGCTCAGGCCGTTTCCGCCGCTTCGCCACCAGCGGCCTTCTTCCTACCCCACCTCCAATTCTGTCTCAGTCTCAGTGCCTCTGGTGTCAGCATGGCCACCTCGGTAGCTGGGGCTACTGGATCCTGCAGCGGATAGGGGAACCATGAGGAGACACAAGCCTTTGGGAGGGGTGCCGATGGACAGGGAGTGGTGTGTTTTCCCTTTGCCGTAGAGGTCTCTGGGCCTCCCGCACAAGAGAGCAGCCTGGATCTCTTAAGTGTGGGAGGCCATTTGGGGTCTCCCCAGGGTATTGTCCTTCCCTCGGGATTAGTCCCTCCCTCTTTAACCCGGTCCTGTCTCCCAGCTAATCTCTGTGTAACCATTGCATCAGGCCAGCCCCGTTTGGCTCTGCAGCCTTCTGACCTGAGGCTCCGCTGCTGATGAAAGCCAAGTCCCACACACTGGAAGGCAAGGGAGGGCTCCCCAGGGAGGACAGTCCTGCAGAGAAATACTTTGGGCAATATTGCATCTCTAGCCCCTAGGGATCGGCAGCTGCCGCTCTGCCTCCACCCCTTCCCTATAAGAGAGACTGGGGGGAATTTATCCATTCATTCTTAACAAATACTTAACGAGGACCTCCTGTGTGCCAAACAGTTTGGGGTTCAGGGTACATCCTTGAGCAAGAGGAAAAAATCATCTCAGTGGGAGGCCTACAGTAAACAAAATATAAGTGCCATGGAGAAAGCTAAAGCAGAGAAAGGAATGGAGAATGTTCAGGATGGAGGTCAGAGTGTTACATCAGGTGGACAGGAATTACCTTAGGTAATTCCTCTGCTCAAAACCCTCCAGTGACTTCCCTGACATGAAATAGGAAGTCATTGGAGGGTTTTGAGCAGAGGAATGACCTGTTTTAAAAGGCTCACTCAGGCTGCTGTATGGTGAATAGAGTTACGGAGGGGTGGCGAGAAGAAATGGGAAGACCTTCTGCAATCAGGAAGTTTCTGCAGTAATTTAGAGATGGTGGTGAATTGACCTAGATTGGAAACAATGGAATTAGAAGTGTTTAGCTTCTTCTAAGCAAAGGTTTTAAAAACTCATTTTTAAAGAATGAGTTAAGGGCCGGACATGGTGGCTCACGCCTGTAATCCTAGCACTTTGGGATACCAGAGGTGGGTGGATCACATGAGGTCAGGAGTTCAAGACCAGCCTCGCCAACATGGTGAAACCCCATCTTTACTAAAAATACAAAAATTAGCCGGGCATGGTAGTGCATGCCTGTAATCCCAGCTACTCAGGAGGCTGAGGCAGGAGAATCGCTTGAACCCGGCAGGCGGAGGTTGCAGTGAGCCGATTGCGCCACTGCCTTCCAGCCTGGGTGAGACCCATCTCAAAGAGTGAGACCCGTCTCAAAAAAAAAGGAATGAGTTAAAATTTGCTAGTACTTTGGATTGCAGGGTGTGAGAGAAGAGGAATGAAGGATGATACCAAGGTTTTTTTAGCTTAAGCAACCAGAGTTGTCATCTGAGATGGGATAACCTTGGAAGGGGAAAATCAGCAAGAGTTTGCCTTTACACATAGTCTTAGGTGCCTATTAGACATTGAAAAAGAAATGGCAAGTAGGCAGTAGACAGCAGAGTCGGAAGTTCTGGAAGAGGTCCACGCTGGAAATGTACATTTGGAGGATGTCAGCCCTGTGGGAATGGAGTTTGGAAAATGCTATGATTTGTTCCCTTCCCTGTAGTTTAGTCTTTACCCTGGCAGATTTGAGGCCTGCTTTGAATTTAGGAAAGCTGAGTTGGCCAGGACTTTACTATTATGTAACCAGGACTACAAATGTCAGCAACTAAAAATAAATTCAGGCCCTCTTCTGCCCTTGGAAATGGCTACAGGGACCAAGTATGCATACCCCACAAGACTGGAAGGAAGGAAGGACCAGGAGGAGGCTGAAGGTAAAAGAAAAATAAAGGCCCAGCACGGTGGCTCATGCCTATAATCCCAGCACTTTGGGAAGCGATGGATCACAAGGTCAAGAGATGGAGACCATCCTGGCCAACATAGTGAAACCCTGTCTCTACTAAAAACACAAAAATTAGCTGGGCATGGTGGCACGCGTCTGTAGTCTCAGCTACCCGGGAGGCTGAGGCAGAAGAATCGCTTGAACTGAGGAGGCAGAGGTTGCAGTGAGCGGAGATCGCACCACTGCACTTCAGCCTGGCAACAGAGCAAGGCTCCGTCTCAAAAAGAAAAAGAAAAAGAAAAGAAAACTAAGTTGCCTCTCTCCCTTCCAAAAATGGCTGACATTTCTCTTTGTTGCCCACAGTGTTCAAGAAGGAAGTGTATCTTCATACATCACCACACCTGAAAGCAGGTAAACTTAACCTACCCTTTCCCAAAAATTTTAAAGGGCAAGATAGTAAATATTTTAGATGTTAAGAGTCCTATAGTCTCTAGCATGACTCTTCATCTCTGCCACTGTAGCACCAAAGCAGCCATAAACAATACATAAATAAACAGATGTGGCTGTATTCCAATACAACTTTACCTACAAAAACAGGCATCAGACCAGCTTGCCAACCTGTGGCATAGACTGTTTGCTACATGGAGCTTGTTCCAGCCACTCCCCATTATCCTGCAAATGTGCTTTTCCAGACTGATCCAACTGCAGAGATGGCAGCTGAGTCATTGCCTTTCTCCTTCGGGACACTGTCCAGCTGGGAGCTGGAAGCCTGGTACGAGGACCTGCAAGAGGTCCTGTCTTCAGATGAAAATGGGGGTACCTGTGTCTCACCTCCTGGAAATGAAGAGGTAAGAATGCTAGGCCTAAAGCTAAAGGGGGATGTTACCTTTCCCTTCTCAACTAATATCTATGTTCCCTTTCCTCATTTCCTTGAAGGAAGAATCAAAAATCTTCACCACTCTTGACCCTGCTTCTCTGGCTTGGCTGACTGAGGAAGAGCCAGAACCAGCAGAGGTCACAAGCACCTCCCAGAGCCCTCACTCTCCAGATTCCAGTCAGAGCTCCCTGGCTCAGGAGGAAGAGGAAGAAGACCAAGGGAGAACTAGGAAACGGAAACAGAGTGGCCATTCCCCAGCCCGGGCTGGAAAGCAGCGCATGAAGGAGAAAGAACAGGAGAATGAAAGGAAAGTGGCACAGCTAGCTGAAGAGAATGAACGGCTCAAGCAGGAAATCGAGCGCCTGACCAGGGAAGTAGAGGCGACTCGCCGAGCTCTCATCGACCGAATGGTGAATCTGCACCAAGCATGAACAATTGGGAGCATCAGTCCCCCACTCGGGCCACACTACCCACCTTTCCCAGAAGTGGCTACTGACCACCCTGTCACTAGTGCCAATGATGTGACCCTCAATCCCACATATTCAGGGGGAAGGCTTGGAGTAGACAAAAGGAAAGGGTCTCAGCTTGTATATAGAGATTGTACATTTATTTATTACTGTCCCTATCTATTAAAGTGACTTTCTATGAGCCAAGGTCTTTTACTTTTTCTTCTTGCCTTTAGGAGCTTCAGGGGGTTTCCCCTCAGCTACAGCCAACTGTTTCTTTAGATCCAAGAGTTTCGCCACTTCCGCAGCAACCTCGTTCTTGTCTGCCTTTTGTGCTTTCAGTTCTCGGACAACGTTTCCCTAAGATAAAGGGGGGTGGGGACGTAACAGTGAGGCAAGAAAAAGATCTATTTAGGATTCAGCTTGTCCAGTCTCCCACAGGGCTTAAGCTTCATACTTGTTTTGTCACTTCATCCATCAGCACTTGTATCTGCTGTGGCCTGGCTGTTGTAACAGTCTCTACAACTGCTGGCTTCGGGGACGTTTTCACCTGGAGAACAACAAAGTTATCACCAGCAACCATAAATATCCCCTAACCTCCAGTTTTATACAGCATCTCAGAGGGAAAGTGATTACCTTTAAGTCGAAGGTCTCTTCTAGCTAAGACAGGAAAGAAAAACTGTAAGTGAGGAAGCGGCAGGGCCAAAAGATGGAAAGAGTGATGGGTGAGGACTACTTAGGGAAATTAAGGAATTGACGCTGTGGCTGTTGTGTAGCGAGGGCACAGCCTTTAGCTTTCTCACCTGGCCCCCTCCAAAGCGCTGCCTTAAACTTTCAATCTGGTCATTTTCCAATTTTTGGAACAAGGGACTGACCTGTAAAAAAAGTTCCCGAATCATCTACTGATTGGATACACTCTACCAGACTATACCGATGACCTCTCCAACCCCAATCTCTGATGTGTTTTAGAAAGAATGAGCTTAACACTGAGCTAATATCTGCTGATTTTAGGAAATTAGTGGTAGCTTTCCCTATGAAACCCCAAATAATTTATAGGGTCAAGATTCTTTAAGCTCTCTAAGGATGCTAGGCTGATCCAGAAGTTTAGCAATGTACTTACTTTTAAATTTTGTGTCAAAGAGGAAATGGCTATCCTGTATTTTCCCTGCCCACTATCTGCTAGCATTATGGAGACTAGGTGATCACAGTGTTTCTTCAAATACCTGTTTACCAGTTAGTTTTGTGTGCCAGGTTCTGGTTTCTGGCATGAAGAACAATGAAGATGTACAGATAATTCTGGACTTGTGAACAACTACCAAGGACTTTACATCAGAAACTTAAGAGTCCCATGACCAAAGTAACACTGGAGAGATGTTAGGTCTTCTCTCACCCACTCCAAAAGCTGCATGGCAAGAGTATCAATTTTAAGAGAGGCTGGCTCTTCCACCTACTGTGCCAATCTGGTGTCCTGCTGGTAAGGTACACAGGAAGTTTGTCAGCAGGATACTGCAGGCTGGAGGTGGGAGCTGCAGCTGGGCCTGGATTGTGGCACTAACTGTGGGCATGTAAGGCTGAAGCATGACAGAGAGCAAGGCAGCTATATTCACTGCCAAGCCAGTCACTGTTCCTGCCCGTTGCCTGAGGAAGAAGAGATATTAGTCAAGACCTCCAGGAGGATACAGCTTACAAGCCACTTTATGCCTTTAGCCAACCCTCCCCGCTTACCTACCTGTCAGCCTCACTGCCTTTAATCCGCTTCCAGGGCTCATTCACCTGAATATATTGGTTGCCATGTCGAGATACGGTGAGGATACTGCGCAAGGCATCCCGGATCCTGGGAAGTGAGGAAGCAGGCCAAGGTGTAATGTCCTACAGATACCAATACAAGGAGGCTCTCAACACGCCAGCAGATGAGACGGAGGTGTCAGTTACTTACCGAACCTTCTCAAGTAGCTGGTGATAGTGCTGGAGCTCCAGGGTGACATGGGCCAGCAGGCGCTGATCATCAGGGGTAAGCACCATCTCAGGCACACAGCCCCCAAAGAACTTAGACACAAACATCCCAGCTCTTGGTTGAGAGTAGGAAAGGAGAAGTGGAAAAAAGAGGGGAAGTTATTATCCAGTCTCCTTGTTAGAATTTGACCCAATTTCCACAGCCGTACATTCTCTCAGGATTCCTGCCTGGAACAGGTAACTCCTGGCTCCCTTAAGCTAGTAGACAAGGCTTAACTAGTTAATGATTTACTCTGTCCCTCCCCTAAGAATCTGACTCTGCACATAAACCTGACTAAATTAAACAACTGTACTTCTTATTTTTAAGAAGTCATTACTCGGCCAGGCGCAGTGGCTCATGCCTGAAATCCCAGCACTCTGGGAGGCCGAGGTGGGCAGATCACCTGAGGTCAGGAGTTCAAGACCAGCCTAGCCATGGTGAAACCTCGTCTCTATTAAAAATACAAAAAATTAGCCGGGCATGGTGGTGTGCACCTGTAATCCCAGCTACTAGGGAGACTGAGGCAGAAGAATCGCTTGAACCTGGGAGGCGGAGGTTGCAGTGAGCCAAGATTGCGCCATTGCACTCTAGCCTGGGCAACAAGAGAGAAACTCCGTCTCAAAAAAAAAAAAAAAAAAAGTCATTATTCAAAATGACCAAGCTGGATATGTGTTAACTGCTATCAAACAAACACTCTAGGTAAGGACTTTTTTTTTTTTTTTTTTTTTTTTTGAGGAGTCTCACTCTGTTGCCCAGGCTGGAGCACAGTGGCATGATCTTGGCTCACTGCAACCTTTGCCTCCCGGGTTCAAGTGATTCTCCTGCCTCAACCTCTCGAGAAGCTGGGATTACAGATGTGCACCACCACGCGCGGCTACTTTTTGTATTTTTAGTGGAGTCGGGGTTTCACCAGGTTGGCCAGGCTGGTCTCGAACTCCTGTAGGTAAGGACTATGTATTAAATGTGGTTAATGACCAAAGCTGAAAGTGAGTAGCAGGACTGACTTATAAGGGTCCAGGGCTCAGAGAGCATGACTAAAGAATCCTAAGTTATGGAGGATACTGCTTTAGATTGCAGAAGAGCTGAGATAGGCACCAATGATAGAATGTGAGCCTAAGGTAACAAAAACTCTGAAGAGTATAGCAGAAGCCTTTTTTTTTTTTTTTTTTGAGACAGGATCTCCCTCTTTTGCCAAGGCTGGAGTGTAGGGGTATGAGTACTGCTCCACTGCAGACTCAATCTCCCAAGCTCATGAGACCATCCCGCCTCAGCATCCTGAGTGGCTGGGACTACAGGTGTGCGCCACCATGCCTGGCTGATTCTTTTTGTAGAGATGGCAGATTCATTATGTTGGTCAGGCAAGTCTTGAACTCCCAGCCTCAAGTGATCCTCCTGCCTCAGCCTCCCAAAGTGCTGGGATTACAGACGTAAGCCACCATGCCCAGCCCACAGAAGCCTCCTACTCCCACACCAAAATAACCCCTTTCTTCAGCCAAACTTTTCAATGATCTGCAGGTGAACTATTTTGCTAGGAGAGAATACATCTTCAATTCTACAAAGAACAGTAATAAGAAAACAATTTACAAAAACCCACTTTAAAACCAACTTTGCTAAATCACATCTCTATAGCTAACTGTTCCATCAAACATACATAGCCTAGTATGTGCTAGGAACAGATCCCAATTAATAGAAATCAACTTTCCACACTGTCCTCACAGCCTCCTGCCCATTTTCTAGTTCTCTCCACATTCCCATCTCCTGAGGGAAAATGAGCCCCACTCCAGCTCACTGCTAACTCTGACCCCTTACCAAGTCCTACCTGTTGATGAAGTTGCCCAGGTTGTTAAGCAGCTCAGAATTATTCTTCAGCAGCAGGTCCGTCCAGGAGAAAGCACTGTCCTGGCCCTCAGGCCGAATGTACAGCAGATAGAAGCGCCAGATGTCAGCAGGGATCCCCGTGTCCTGGGCCATGTCCCCAAACACTCCCACACCCCGGCTCTTAGAGAATTTCCCATCCTCATAGTTCAGGTACTCTGGACAGAGGAGAATGAGTGAGAACCATCTGCTCAAATCACATCCTTCCCCTCTCTAGCCCACTAACTCTTCCTTCTTTCCTCTTTCTAACCTCAACTATGGGTGTCTAGCAACATTTCTCCTTAAGGGGCTGGTATGCTCAGATTTTGGGAGTCCCTTCCTATCCATTCTGGCCCTTTTTTCTCTTTGCTTATATCTACTACAGAGTTTTAGCTTTGGACTTTTGCCTTCTTTAGGTTCTTGTTTCGTTTCTCCAGGTTGAGTTCTCATTTTAATTATTTCCTATTTCATCTCAAATCTCAACTCCTAACTCAAGACAGCAGCTCTCCAAGATCTTTTTCCAAGTACTGCCTCACCCCTCATTTCCTATGAACACCCCATCAGTAGCCTTCCAGGGTACTTACCTGTAGCAATGATGTGGCTGACCAAGGTATAGTTATCCTCAGCTCCTAGGACTGAGCAAGGAAAGACTAAGCCATGGAAAGGAACATTGTCTTTGGCCATGAACTGATACAGGTCCACCTAGGGGAATGTGGTTAGGAGAGATTTCCTGAGACCTTCTTCAAAGGCCCAAGGAAGACCAGACACCCAACCCTAACACCCACGCCCTACCACCTACCCTCCCCATGCACAGCCTAACCAAGAACTGCTCACTTGCTCTGGGTTCTTCCACCATCTCTCCCACTGGTCTGTGTAGTTGGCTGTGATGGACAGATAGCCAATAGTGGCATCAAACCAGACATAGAATACCTGGAGGTCAGGAGGAGGTAAACATGTTAGTCTCAAACTGAAACAAGACATAATCAGCAGTCTATTCTGCTAGCCCAGGGTTTCAACACCAAGGCTGAATGATATGAATAAAAAAGGGTTTTTACCTTGTCTTTAAAACCTTCTAAGGGTACAGGGGTTCCCCATTTGAGGTCTCGGGTTATGCAGCGTGGCTTGAGGCCATCCCGAAGCCAAGAACGGATGATAAACCGGGCATTGGGTGTCCAGTCACTGCCAGGCAATGTCCTCCCCAACCACTCCTCCAGTCGCTTCTCCAGCTGAGATAACGGAGAAAGACAGAGGGCTGATTTAGGAAAGTCTCATATATGGTTAGCATAAGGATAAACACATATAACCTTTGTGGAGCACAGCTTGGCAATATATAACTTTTTTTTTGGAGACAGAGTCTTGCTCTGTCGCCCAGACTGGAATGCAGTGGTGCAATCATAATCACAGCTCACTGCAGCCTAAACCTCCTGGGCTCAAGCAATCCTCCTACCTCAACCTCCCCAGTAGCTGGGACCACAGGTGCACACCACCATGCCAGACTAATTTTTGTAATTTTTGTAGAAACAGGGTTTTGACACATTGCCCAGGCTGGTCTTGAACTCCTGAGCTCAAGCAATCTGCCCACCTCAGCCTCCAAAGGCGCTGAGACTACAGTTGTGAGCCACCCTGCCCAGCCTTAACTAGATTTTTCACACACAGCCAGGGCAGTGGCTTGCGCCTGTAGTCCCAGCTACTCTGAAGGCTGACGCAGGAGGACCACTTGAGGGCAGGAGTTCATGACCATCCTGGGCAACACAGCAAAATCCTGTCCTTAAAAAAATTTTTTTTTAATTTTTAAAAATACGGAACACTTCACAAGTTTGCATGTCATTCTTGTGCAGAGGATGTGCTAATCTTGTCTATATCAGGGTCTCACTGTCACCCAGGCTGGAGTACAGTGGCACATCATGGCTCACTGCAGCCTCAACCTCCCGGGCTTAAGTGATCCTTCCACCTCAGCCTCCTGAGTAGCTGGCACTACAGGCACGTGCCATCACACCTGGTTAATTTTTGTATTTTTAGTACAGATGGGTTTCACCAAGTTGCCCACCCTGGTCTCAAACTCTTAGGGTCAAGCAATTCTCCCGCCTCAGCCTCCCAAAGTGTTGGAAGTTGGAATTACAGGCATAAGCCACCGGGCCCAACCAATTTTTTCTTTTTTTTAATACAGACAGGGTCTTGCTTTGTTGCCCAGGCTACTCTCAAACTCCTGGCTTCCAGCGATCCTCCTGCCTCAGCCTCCCAAAGTGCTGGAATTACAGGCATGAACCACCATGGCCAGCTGAGGAAGTACAAAAAAGAAACAAAAATTTTTTTCTTTTTTTTTTTTCTTTTTTTTTTAAGGTAGGGTGTCACTCTGTTGCCCAGGCTGGTCTTAAACTCCAAGGCTCAAGCAATCCTCCAGCCTTGGCCTCCCAAAGCATTGGGATTACAGGTGTAAACCAGCATGCCCAACCAAAAAAAAATTTTTTTGAGCTGGAGTCTCGCTCAGCTGCCCAGGCTGGAGTACAGTGACATGATATCAGCTACTGCAACCTCCCTACCTCCAGGTTCAAGTGATTCTCCTGCCTCAGCCTCCTGAGTAGATGGGACTACAGGTGGGTGCCACCACGCCTGGCTAATTTTTGTATTTTTAGTAGAGATGGGGTTTCACCATGTTGGCCAGGATGGTCTTGATCTATTGACCTCGTGATCCACCTGCCTTGGCCTCCCAAAGTGCTAGGATTACAGGCGTGAATCACCATGCCCGCCCACATTTTTTTTAATTAGCCAGGCATGGTAGTACACGCCTGTAGTCCCAACTACTCAGAAGGCTGAAGCAAAAGGATAACTTGAGCCCAGGAGTTTGAGGGTGCAGTGAGCTATGATTGTGTCACTGCACTCCAGCCTGGGTGACAGAGTGAGACCCTCTCTCTAGAAAAAAATTTTGTTTGAACACACTTGACTATATACCCTTAGTCTAGGGGAGGAATCAGGATTGCCAACAAATCCTAAACTCTTTTCAATAGGTTATTTTTTTTGTAGACGTACCAGCAAAGCAATTCTGAAATTGTTTTAGGTGTATTGTAGGACTGAGCTAATAAGTAAATGTGCTGATGCCTATTGAGAACCAGAACACCTACAGTGGAAGAAGGTAGATAAGAGATATGAAATAAATAAGAGAAAGTGACAAAGAACTCTGTGAGGATGGACTGAAATTGCAGGTGTCCATGTGAACCTAAAATAAATACCAACTGGCCGGGCGCGATGGCTCACGCCTGTAATCCCAGCACTTTGGGAGGCCAAGGCAGGCGGATCACCTGAGGTCAGGAGTTGGAGACCAGCCTGGCCAACATGGTGAAACCCTGTCTCTACTAAAAATACAAAAAAAATTAGCTCGGTGTGGTGGCAGGTGCCTATAATCTCAGCTACTCGGGAGGCTGAGGCAGGAGAATCGCTTGAGCCCTGGAGGTGGCGGTTGCAGTGAGCCAAAATAGTTCCACTGCACTCCAGCCTAGGTGACAGCGAGACCCTGTCTCAAAACAAACAAACAACAACAACAACAACAAAAAACAAATACCAACTCTCTTTGATAAAAGGTCCTAGTAGCAAAGACACCCAGTAGCAATGAGCACATCTACTACCTAGATTTCAGTATCTAATACTGTTCCCTACTAAATTAAACTCAAGGTTGGTGACATGGTTGATTTCAAGGCTGAAGCAGATGAACCTAGAGTATCTTTTTATGCCACAAATTAAGGAAGTGTTTAAAAAATGATGGGAGATCTCAAAAGCAGACAAGCCACCTTGAATACGTTCCTACTGATGAAATAAGTAACAATTTGAATGTGAAAATAAATTTAGGACAGGAAAGGATTATAAGAAATTGAAAAAAATAGGAATCCATGAGTCTATACTGATAATAAATAGTTAACTAAATTAAAAAATAAATGGAGGGAGAAGGATAAATATAGAGGGTAGTGGCAGAGTTGGAAAATCACCATAATAAAGATTGATTCAGGTAAGAATGATCAATGAATGCTACATTTAGAGGGAATATTTTGTTCATGAAGAGCAAAGTATTGCATGGTCTTAAAGTGTATTCCCTCAAGGCTGGGCGCAGTGGCTCACACCTGTAATCCCAGCACTTTGGGAGGCCAAGGCGGGTGAATCATTTGAGGTCAGAAGTTTGGGACCAGCCTGGCCAACACAGTGAAACCCCATCTCTATTAAAAATACAAAAATGAGCCAGGCATGGTGGTATGTGCCTGTAATCCCAGCTACTCGAAAGCTGAGACAGGAGAATCGCCTGAACCTGGGAGGTGGAGGTTGCAGTGAGCTGAAATCACAACACTGCACTCCAGTCTGGGCGACAGAGCAGGACTCTATCTCAAGAAAAGAAAAAAATAAAGTGTATTCCCAGACTGCTCATAAGTTGCAATGGGGAAAATATTAATTACACAGTGGACAAATTGAATAACACCTGACCAAACAAAATTAAGATTCCCAGTGAAGGGGATGGCCATCACATGCCTCTGAAAAGGACACAATGTCATTTATGTAGTATTCCAAGCAAGAATGCATAGCCTGAAATCACGAGGAAACACCCAACAAACCCAACATGAGGACTATTATATTTTATGTATTTATTTATTTTTGAGACAGGGTCTCACTTTGCTGCCCAGACTGGAGTGCAGTGGTGCAATCATGGCTCACTATAGCTTCCAGCTCCTGGGCTCAACCTTCCTACCTTAGCCTCCCAAGTAGCTGGGGCCAGAGATGTGCACCACCACATTTGGCTAATTTTTTCTTTTTTTCTTTTTTTTGATACAGAGTCTCAGTCTGTCACCCAAGCTGCAGTGCAGTGGTTCAATCACGGCTCACTGCAGTCTCAAACCTTCCCAGGCTCAGGTGATCTTCCCACCTCAGCCTCCTGAGTAGCTGGGACTAAAGCCGCTCACAACCACACCCAGTTAACTTTTGTATTTTTTGTAGAGATGGGGTCTCACCATGTTGCCCAGGCTGGTCTCAAAGTCCTAGGCTCAAGTCATCCGCTCACCTAGGTAGGCCTTGCAAAGTGTTGGGATTAATGCGTGAGCCACTGCGCCCAGGCCAGGATAATTGTTTCACTGTTTGTAGAGTCAGGGTCTTGCCACGTTGCTCAGGCTGGTCTCAAACCCCTGGGCTCAAGCAATCCTCCTGCCTCAGCCTCCCAAAGTAATGGAATTATAGGTGTGAGTCACTGCATGTGGCCGTTAATTTTTTTACCTTTAGAGATAGAGTCTCACTCTGTTGCCCAGGCTGGAGTGTAGTGGCACAATCACAGCTCACTGTAACCTCAAACTCCTGGGCTCAAATGATCCTCCCACCTCAGCCTCTTGCATAGCTGAGACTACAGGATCGCACCACCATACCCGGCTAATTTTTCAATTATTTTGTAAAGACAGTGTCTCACTATGTTTTCCAGGCTGGTCTCCAACTCCTGGCATCAACAGATCCTCCCACCTCAGCCTCCTAAAGTGCTAGGATTACAGGCATGATGAGCCACTGCACCCAGCCTATTTTTTTTTTTTCTCCAAGCCCAGGGTACAGAAGGAGGAACACTGTATTTTAAAAAGGAGGTTAGGCTGGGCATGGTGGCTCACACCTGTAATCCCAGCACTTTGGGAGGCCGAGGTGGATGGATCACCTGAGGTCAGGAGTTCAAGACCAGCCTGGCCAACATGGTGAAACCCCTTCTCTACTAAAAACACAAAAATTAGTCAGGCATGGTGGCAGGCACCTATAATCCCAGCTACTTGGGAGGCTGACGCAGAGGAATCGCTTGAACCTGGGAGGCAGAGTTTGCAGTGAGCCGAGACCATGCCATTGCACTCCAGTGTGGGCAACAAGAGAGAAGCTCCATCTCAAAAAAAAAAAAAAAAAAAAAAAATTAGCAGGTCAATGCCGGACACAGTTGCTCATGCCTGTAATCCCAACACGTTTGCAGGCCAAGGCAGGAGAACTGCTTGAGCCCAAGAGTTTGACACCAGCCTGGGTAACATAGTAAGAACCCATCTCTACAAAAACATTTTAAAAATTAGTCAGGTGGCCCAGTGCGGTAGTTCACACCTGTAATCCCAGCACTTTGGGAGGCTGAGCCAGGCAGATCATCTGAGGTCAGGAGTTCGAGACCAGCCTGGTCAACATGGCAAAACCCTGTCTCTACTAAAAATACAAAAATTAGCCGGGCATGGTGGTGGGCGCCTGTAATCCCAGCTATTCTGGAGGCTGACGCAGAAGAATCGCTTGAACCCAGGAGGCGAAGGTTGCAGTGAGCCAAGATTGCGCTATTGCACACCAGCCTGGGCAACAAGAGCGAAACTCTGTCTCAAAAAAAAAAAAAAAAATCAGTCAGGCATGGTACTTGGGAGGCTGAGGTGAGAGGATTGCTTGGTCCTAGGAGATCAAGGCTACAGTGAGCTATGATCATGCTACTGCATTCCAGCTTAGGTGATAGAGTGAGAACCTATCCCTTAAAAAAAAAAAAGAGACATAAAAATACTTTTATATGCATATGACGTTTCTGAATAGACACAAAGGAAAATGAGTAGTAAATGCCTCTCACAAGTGGGCCTGGGGCTTTCACTTTGTGCCCTTTAATCTATTTCATCTCTTGACAATAGTATGTACAATTCTTAATGGAAATTTAAAACTTTAAAGAGTAATCTGCTCTCAGTATTTGTGGCTAAGGCAGAGGGGACAGAAGAGGCATCCTGAAAACTAGGTTGAGAGAAAAGCTCACTTACCTTAGGCAGGTCCAGAAACAGGTGCTGGGTCGACTGCACCACAGGACATGATCGGCAGACTTTACACTGAGGCTTCTGCGAAGGAAAATTCCAGAGGACAGATCAGGCCTGCAGGCCAGGGGAGGGGTCCAGGCAAGGGGAGAGCAGAGAGGGATTAGCTCCTCAGTCTGCCATCTAGTTTAGCTTCATGCTCACACCCCAATAACTCTACTATGTGGCCTGCTCTAAACATGGAGATTCAAATCTTCTCAGTATAACTCCATTTGTTCTCAGAGTTTCAGATCTCTGTCCCATCACACCAGAGTAGAAAAAGCATTCTCTGAGCACAGGCTAGGTACAGAGCACTGCACTGTACTGGGCTGTGTGAGGGGAGGAAGGAGTGATAAAGTGAAGACATAGCCCCTCTCTTTGAGGAAGCTACAAGTCAGGGAGAGATGGCTTGTATAAGAAACAAGAGTGGGCCGGGCGCGGTGGCTCACGCCTGTAATTCCAGCATTTTGGGAGGCCAAGGCAGGCGGATCATGAGGTCAAGAGATTGAGACCATCCTGGCCAACATAGTGAAACCCCGTCTGTACTAAAAATACAAAAATTAGCTGGGCGTGGTGGCGCACACCTGTAGTCCCAGCTACTTGGGAGGCTGAGGCAGGAGAATTGCTTGAACCTGAGAGGCAGAGGTTGCAGTGAGCCAAGATCGCGCCACCGCACTCCAGGCTGGTGACAGAGCAGACTCCGTCTCAAAAAAAAAAAAAAAAAAAAAGAAGGAAAAAGACACAAGTATGGCTGAGCACCATGGCTCACGCCTATAATCCCAACATTTTGGGAGGCTGAGGCAGGTGGAACACCTGAGGTCAGTAGTTCAAATCCAGCCTGGCCAGCATGGTGAAACCCCGTCGCTACTAAAAATACAAAATTAGCCGGTTTTGGTAGTGCGCGCTTGTAATCCCTGTTACTCAGGAGGCTGAGGCAGGAGAATCGCTTGAACCTGGGTGGTGGAGATTGCACTGAGCCGAGATCGTGCCATTGCACTCCAGCCTGGGCAACAAGAGCAAAACTCCATCTCAAAAAAAAAAAAAAAAAAAAAGAAATAAGTGCAGATCTTTACAAAATAAATTTATTTGTGTGGCATAAAATGACTATATAAACATGGAAGGGTGATGGCTAATGGAGTGAACAGTTAGGTGGAGCTAATGAATGAAAGCTTTCGAGTTTTTTTGTTGTTGTTGTTGTTTTTTCCATCTTTCAGAGAGGGCTTTGTAGTAGAGTTTGGTTTTTTTTTTGGTTTTTTTTTTTGAGACAAAGTCTCACTCTGTTGCCTAGGCTGGAGTGCAGTGGTACAATCTTGGCTCACTGCAACCTCCACCTCCCGGGTTCAAGCGATTCTCCTGCCTCAGCCTCCTGAGTAGCTGGGACTACAGGCACGTGCCACCGCGCCTGGCTAATTTTTGTATTTTTAGTAGAGATGGAGTTTCACCATGGTGTTTAGGCTGGTCTCGAACTCCTGATCTCGTGATCTGCCCCCCTCAGCCTCCCAAAGTGCGGGGATTACAGGCGTGAGCCACTGTGCCTCGCTTGTTTTTTTTGTTGTTGCTTTTTTTTTTTTTTTTTGAGACAGAGTCTCTCTCTGTCGCCTAGGCTGGAGTGCAGTAGCACAATCTCCGCTCACTGAAACCTCCACCTCCCAGGTTCAAGAGATTATCCTGCCTCAGCCTCCCTGGTAGTTGGGATTACAGGCACGCACCAACACACCCAGCTAATTTTTGTATTTTTAGTAGAGGTGGGGTTTCGCCATGTTGGTCAGACTGGTCTGAACTCCTGACCTCAGGTGATCTGCCCGCCTCAGCCTCCCAAAGTCCTGGGATTACAAGCATGAGCCACCACACCTGGCCCCAAGTGAGTTTTGATCTGAGTTTTTGAAGGTGAGAAATTATAATTCTCTCAGGACCTCTCTCCTGAACCCCATATGCCTAATATCCAACTGTCTACCTAACTTCTCTGCCTGGATATCTAACGGGCATCTCAAGCTTAACAAACCCAAACAGTATGGCTGCATCCCACCTGAAAGCCTGTTCTCCTCACTCACGTTCACAGATGGTACTACCATCTACCCAGGCCAAAAACTTACAAGGCATCTTTTTCCTGACCATCCCAAATTCCAGTCTATCCAACTCCATGGAGTTTACCTCCAAAAATATACCTCAAGTCTATTTTTTCTTTTCCATTTCTAGTGCTACTAACCTAGTGCAAGCCACCATCATCCCATTTCTCAGTTGTAGCCTTGTAGCCTCCAAATCCTTCTCCATACTTTTTGTTTGTGGGGGCGGAGTCTTGCTCTGTCACCCAGGCTGGAATGCAGTGGCAATCTTGGCTCACTGCAACCGCTGCCTCCCAGGTTCAAGAGATTCTCCTGCTTCAGCCTCCCAAGTAGCTGGGATTACAGGTGTGCGCCACCATGGCCTAGATAATTTGTGTGTGTGTGTGTGTGTGTGTGTGTGTGTGTGTGTGTGTGTGTGTGTGTTTTTAGACAGAGTCTTACTTTGTAACCCAGGCTGGAGTGCAGTGCCGCAATCTCGGCTCACTGCAACCTCTGCCTCCCAGGTTCAAGTGATTCTCAAGCTTCAGCCTCCCAAGAAGCGGGAATTACAGGGGTCTGCCACCACACCCAGCTGATTTTTGTATTTTTTTTAGTAGAGAAGGGGTTTCACCACGTTGGCCAGGCTGGTCTCAAACTCCTGACCTCAAGTGATCTGCCCACCTCAGCCTCCCAAAGTGCTGGGATTACAGGTATGAGCCACTGCACCTAGCCATTTCTGTATTTTCAGTAGAGACAGGGTTGCCATGTTACAGGCCAGGCTGGTCTCAAACTCGTGGCTTCAAGTGATCCACCCAGCTTGGCCTCCCAAAGTGCTGAGATTATAGGTATGAGCCACCATGCCCAGCCCCTTCAACATACTTTATTTCTTGCTTCTCTGCCATCCATTTTCCACAGAGCAGCTTGTCATTCACCAGAATAAAATCTAAATTCCCACAATGGCTTCATAGGCCCTGGTGATCTGGTCCCTGCCATCTCTCTCACCTCATCTCAGTCTACCCTCCTCCTCACTCACTGTGCTAGTGCTATACTGGCCTTGCCAATTCTGCCTTTTCAGCTCTTAGCTGCCTCATGGCCTTTGCATTTCCTAGTCCTTCTGCTTAGAACATTCTTAATCTCTTATTGCCTGGCTTGCTCCTAATTCTTCGGTTAAACTCTCAGTTCAAATGTTACTGCCTCTGAAAGGCCTTCCCTATCTACCTAAGTTAAATCTTCCCCCAGAAGTCACTCTCTGTCACATTTTCCTGGCAGTTTATCCTATATCATTTCCTTAGTTAGTGTTGGTCTTCTGACCATACTAAATAAAAGTCTGTTTTGTTCATTGCTATATCCCCAGCACGCAGAATTGTAATTGGCCTATTCTAAGGACTCAAAAAATGTATGTTGAATAAATGAATGAAGAAATAAATTAACAAATGGCTAGAAGAGAAGGTATTTAAGGAAGAGAGAAGGATCTAAACAAATATAGATCAGGTGGTGTGATGCAAGACCAAAGGTTGGGAAATATAAACTCAACTTGTCTGTTTCTTAGCACAGTGCTCAGCACATAGTAAGTGCTCAGGGGGTATTTTTCAAATGAACTAAATGACAAGTTGCTGAGATGGGGCAGAAAGGGCCACTGGTTAAAGGTCTAGAATGCTAAAATAAAAATCCTAAATGGGACAAGAAGGGAGTCCCTTAAGAATAAGGACTGTCTCCTTCCGGGCTCCCATAGAGACCCTCCTCTTACCTTAAGCTCGACAGCATTGATGAGTTTGCCACACTTGTCACACTGGTCCCCCCGAGCCTCCTCATAGCCACAGAAGGGACACACGCCCTCCACGAAGCGGTCAGCCAGGAAGCGAGCACAGTGCTCACACCGCAGTTGCTCCACAGTATCTTGCAGCACAAAACCTCGTTTCAACAACCGCTGGAAAATGTCCTGGGTGATTCTGGTGAGGCGGGCCAGGGATCAGGAAGAGACAGTCAGAAGATGTGGTGGACCCCTTCCTCCTGCCACTCCAACCAGGGACCCAAACTCAGTGACAAAGAAATCAGGCAGAAGGCTCCTCAAGGAAAAGGGCATCTATTCATCTTTTGAGAGTTTTACTGGATGAGCTCAGACCCATCACACATATTCCCCAACTGCCCACACGATCTCTCCCCTCAACACTTTAGAATTCACTTTTGTTGAATACAGATTTATCTGTTTTGTATCTTTCATTAACAAAAATCTCCAATAGGATAGGCCTGTGTCTGTTCTTTAATATATCCTAAAAATTAAGTCAGTCCAAGTGCTAAACTAAACTGCATAGCACTATCAGTTGGCGGCCTGTCTACTATGTAAAGTTTTGGGGGTTTTTTTGTTTGTTTTGAGATGGAGTCTCGCTCTGTCGCCCAGGCTGGAGTGCAGTGGCGTGATCTCAACTCACTGCAACCTCAGCCTCCTGGGTTCAAGCAATTCTCTGCCTCAGCCACCCAAGTAGCTGGGATTACAGGTGCCCACTACCAGGTCTGGCTAATTTTTGTATTCTTAGTAGAGACGGGGTTTCACCATGTTGGCCAGGCTGGTCTTGAACTCCTGACCTCATGATCCACCCGCCTCGGCCTCTCAAAGTGCTGAGATTACAGGCGTGAGCCACTGTGCCCAGCCCTTTTTTTATTGAGACAGTCTCGCTCTGTCACCAAGTCTGAAGTGCAGTGGCACTATCTCGGCTCACTGTAAGCTCTGCCTCCCGGGTTCACACCATTCTCCTGCCTCAGCCTCCGGAGTAGCTGGGACTACAGGCGCCCACCACCACGCCTGGTTAATTTTTTTTTTTTTTTTTTGTATTTTTAGTAGAGACAGGGTTTCACTGGGTTAGCCAGGATGGTCTGGATCTCCTGACCTCGTGATCCACCTGCCTTGGCCTCCCAAAGTGCTGGGATTACTGGTGTGAGCGACCGCGCCCAGCCCCAGCCTTTTTTTTTTTTTTGAGACAGAGTTTTGCTCTTGTTGCCCAGGCTAGAGTGCAACGGCATGATCTTGGCTCACCACAACCTCCGCCTCCTGGGTTCAAGAGATTCTTCTGCCTCAGCTTCCCAAGTAGCTGGGTTGACAGGCATGCGCCACCACGCCCAGCTAACTTTTGTATTTTTAGTAGAGATGGGGTTTCCCCATGTTGGTCAGGCTGGTCTCGAACTCCTGACCTCAGGTGATCCGCCCGCCTCGGCCCACCCAAGTGCTGGGATTACAGGTATGAGCCACCGCACCCGGCTATGCAAAGTTTTTATAAGGATGAGTATTAGGCAGAGGAAGAATGAGATTATGTGTTATAAATGCATACAGGAGTGGGAAGAAGTGTCTTAGACTTCAGGACAGCCAGAGAGGAAGGGAGGCACTAGAGGGAAGATAGATATTTCCCATCAGCCTGCATCCAGTCTCTTCCCTCCCTCAGCTGCTCCTTCAGCTCCTGGTCAGGCTTCTACACACACCATCTTCCCTCAAAAATGCCTGGATAACTGCCCAGGGTGATATTGAGATCCTAAGTTTAGGAGTGCCCAGACAGCCACCCAGGTTCCTTCTGTCTCCAAGATACTCTCACTGTTTCCAGTCCCAGCCTTCAAGCCCCATTTCTGCCTCATTAGAGGAAACTTACTTGGTCTGCTGTGGAGTGGTGGTGCGACCAAAAATATCAAACGAAATGTTAAACCAGCGGTAGATGTCAGCATGGATGATGTGGTACTTGTCGCAGATCTCCTGGGGGGTTAGTCCCTCCTCCAGAGCCTTGGTCTCTGTTGCTGTACCATACTCATCTGTCCCACACAGATAGAGGGTGTTCCACTGGCGGAGGCGAGAGTACCTGCAAGGGAATATGGTGATCGCTAGGGGGCCCCACTTCAGCACTTACTTGTCCTTGGGATCTCCCCAGCCCCACCCTTGAGGCATCCTATTCCCCTGGGACCCGGACCCGCCCTTCCCTTAGGAGGTCTCTCCCCCAGCAGCTGGCTCCACCTGGCAAAGACATCGGCACTGAGCACACAACCAATGATGTTCCCAAGGTGGGGGACGTTGTTGACGTAAGGAAGGGCACTGGTGATGAGCACATTCCTTTCCCCAGCCACAGGCAACCTAGTAAGGAAAGAGGAAGAGAATAGTGCGTGGGGGGAGAGGGTCAAGAGGGACCAAAAGTACACAGAACACCCAGACATAGATTTGTTCTACTGTCGTGTGTTCATGTACACTTGAAGTCTTTCTGCACACGAACCCACAGGACCACAGCATCCCGAGGCACCCTAAGATCCCCAGAGCTGCAAATACAGGGCACTGCCACAGTGAGGAAGTCTCCTATACTGCTATGAAGGAGGTTTGTTCAACACCAATTTCTGTCTCTTTTGCTATCATGACTGCCTCTTTTCTATTACCTCATTCACAGGCTCAAACTCCCACTAGGTCTGTCCAATCATCACCCTCTCACCACTCCCAAGAACCCTTTCCCAGCACTGGCTTCTCCCCTTCTTTCCGGGTGCTATGTTACTATAATCTCTAGCCACTATCTGAAATCCAAAGAGCTCACCACCCTAGATACAACCCTTAACAAGTCCTTTTGTACCGACTCTCTAACCCATGTCTGTCACTTTCTCATGGCCTAACTCAAACCAGCAGGCACCAGTTTTGCCTTCACCATCACCCTCTCCTTCCACTTTTCCAGGATCATTGCTGGTCATGCCATTCAACTTGCTGTCTGAAGGCACTCAATTCAGTATTCCTTTTCAAGTTTCATCATCCTTGACATCTGAGCTGTACACATCCTGTATCAACATCCCCTCTTTAGCACCGACACTACACTAAGGCTCCTATCATCTTTCCAACCATTCTTAGCCTACAGTCACTGGCTCCCCGATTCCCTCACATTAACCTCAACCCTTCTTCCCAGCTGCTGCTATATATCCCAAAAGATGGCCCAACTACTTCCTAGAACATTTTACAGCTTATTTCCATAAAACACATCTCACTAATCTCTTGTGCATCCATCACCCTTTCTCCCCATAACTGAATATCATAACTTTCTCTGAAATCCAGCTTAGAAATCACCTCCTCCAATAAAACCTTCCTTCACTGATGGCCATCTTCCCACACAGTCTTTTTTGTATCCCAACCCCCTAACCACTTTGTACCATATTGAGTAGTGCTCCCTTTGTGTTACCCTGTCACTTATCTCTCAGAATAAGTGGAGATCCAGCTACTTGGGAGGCTGAGATGGAAGGATCATTTTGAGCCCAGGAGTTCAAGATTACGGTGTGCTATGTTGTGCCACTGCCCTCCTGCCTAGGTGACAGAGGGAGACCCTGTCTCCAAAAAAAAAAAAAATAGGAGATAACCTTTCTCAGGCATGTATACAGGCAAATACATTTAAATGCATAAGTGGAGGAGGAGACAACTGGCATTGAAGATCCTATGGGCAGATTAAGCTGTGTTGGGCTAGAGTGCTTGCCTTCCTTTGATCTCCTTTGACACTTTGCACCTCTTCATTACACTGATCCCTGTCAGCAGTTACAGAATAGAATGTAATACCCTTGGGAGCAGAACCTAGGGCATATTCGCCTCTATACTTGCCACAGCAGTAAGCACACTTCAGGCAGGCATCACCGTGCCTGGATAATTTTTAAATTTTTTTTGTAGAGATGCAGTCTGTGTTGCCAGGACTGGTCTCGAACTCCTGGGCTCAAGTGATCCTCCCGCCTCAACCTCCCAAAGTGCTGGGATTTCAGGCATGAGCCACGGCACTGCTTCCTATTCTATATGAGCCTTGAAAGTGCTTAGTATTGGCTGGATGCAGTGGCTCACACCTGTAATCCCAGCACTTTGGGAGGCTCAGGCAGGTGGATCACGAGGTCGGAGTTCAAGACCAGCCTGGCCAACATGGTAAAACCCCATTTCTACTAAAAAAGTACAAAAATTAGCCGGGCGTGGTGGCACGTGCTTGTAATCCCAGCTACTCAGCGGGGCTGAGACAGGAGAATCACTTGAACCCAGGAGGCGGAGGTTGCGGTGAGCCTAGATTGCGCCACTCACTCCATCCTAGTGAGACTCAGTTTCAAAAAAAAAAAAAGAAAGTGCTTAGTATTGCTGGGCGCAGTAGCTCATGCCTGTAATCCCAGCACTTTGGGAGGCCAAGACAAGTGGATCATGAGGTCAGTTCAAGACCAGCCTAGCCAACATAGTGAAACCCCGTCTCTACTAAAAATACAAAAAATTAGCCGGGCGTGGTGGCAGGCACCTGTAATCCCAGCTACTCAGGAGGCTGAGACATAAGAATCACTTGAACCTGGGAGGCGGAGGTTGCAGCAGTGAGCCAAGATCATGCCATTGCACTCCAGCCTGGACGACAGCGTGAGACTCCGTCTCAAAAAAAAAAAAAAAAAAAAAAAAAAGCAAATGCTTAGTATTAAACTGAATCCACAATATATGCTCAAGATATACTCAAAACAAGGCTGGGCATGGTGGCTCACGCCTGTAATCCAAGCATTTTGGGAGGCCGAGGCAGGTGGATCCCCTGAAGTTAGGAGTTTAAGACCAGCCTGGCCAACGTGGTGAAACCTCATCTCTACCAAAAATACAAAAATTAGCCGGGCATGGTGGTGTGTGCCTATAATTCCAGCTACTCAGGAGGTTGAGACAGGAGAATCATTTGAACCTGGGAGGCGGAGGTTGCAGTGAGCTGAGATCACGCCACTGCACTCCAGCCTGGATGACAAGGTGAGACTGTCTCAAAAAAAAAAAAAAAAATATATATATATATATATATATATATGTGTACATATATATATGTGTGTGTGTATATATATGTGTGTATATATATATATGTGTGTGTATATATATATGTGTGTATATATATGTGTGTGTGTATATATATATATATACTCAAAACAAGCAAAACAACAAGGATGGACTTTCATAAATTCATTCAAATGTTATCAATATCTACAGAACATTTGACCCTGTGCTAGCAACTGAGCCCCATAAAAGAGACATCTTTACCTTCAATGAGCTTACAAATTAGTGAAGAAACAAACATGTAATGTGACAATTACAACATAACATGACATGGGACCTCCCAGAAATTGAAGCACTTAAGACTGTCTCACACTCTATAGAGAAGGAAAAGGAAGAACTCCCCTCTGCAAGAAGAGTTGTGCGTCAGGCAGGTAAGATGCTGGCATTCCAGGGAGAAGGAACAGTATGCATAAAGGCACAGAGGTGAGAGACAATGGTATGATGCCAGCCCCACCTGCCTCTCAAAACTCATTTTGACCCATGTGTCCCCGACTGACCAGCCTGCCGCCACTGCCCTTTTAGGAATTCCTTAAGAGGCAAACTCTCTTGCTCCTCAGGTCTTTGCCTATTAGGTTTCCTCTCTCTGAAACACCCTCTCTCCACTGTTACTCTGGCCTAACTAGCCCCTACTTATCTTGCAAGCCTCAAATTTGTTTAAGTCTTTGTGTGTGTGTGTGTGTGTGTGTGTGTGTGTGTGTGTGTGTAATGGAGTCGCACTCTGTTGCCCAGGCTGGAGTGCATTGGTGCAATCTAGGCTCACTGCAACCTCCGCCTCCTGGGTTCAAGCGATTCTCCTGCCTTAGCCTCCTGAGTAGCAGGGATTACAGGCACGAGCTACCGTGCCCAGCTAATTTTTGTGTATTTAGATAGAGATGGGGTTTTGCTCTGTTGGCCAGCCTGGTCTCAAACTGCTGATCTCAGGTGATCTGCCGCCTTGGCCTCCCAAAGTGGAGGATTACAGGCATGAGCCACCGCACCTGGCAGTTTTAAGTCTTCACTCAATTTTTTAGAGAGGCCTCTAAATTAGTCACCTCTGATATTTCCTCACATAGCAACCTCTTCTTTTCCTGCAATGGACTTTTTTTTTTGGAGACAGAGTCTTGCTCTCTTGCCCAGGCTGGAGTGCAGTGGCATGATCTTGGCTCATTGCAACCTCCGCCTCCCAGGTTCAAGCGATTCTCCTGCCTCACCTTCCCGAGTAGCTGGGACTACAGGTGCCTGCCACAACGCCCGGCTAATTTTTGTATTTTTAGTAGAGGCAGGGTTTCACCGTTGGCCAGGCTGGTCTTGAATTCCTGACTCAAATGATCCATCCACCTCAGCCTCCCAAAGTGCTAGGATTACAGGCATGAGCCACCGCGCCCGGCCTGGACTTTTCAAAATGTGTAATTCTACATTTGTGTGACAGTTTTTTTTTTTTTTTTGAGTCAGAGTCTGGCTCTGTCCCCCAGGCTGGAGTGCAGTGGCACCATCTCGGCTCACTGCAAGCTCCGCCTCCCAGGTTCACGCCATTCTCCTGCCTCAGCCTCCCGAGTAGCTGGGACTACAGGCGCCCGCCACCACGCCCTGCTAATTTTTTTTTTGTATTTTTACTAGAGACAGGGTTTCACTATGTTGGCCAGGATGGTCTCGAACTCCTGACCTTGTGATCCGCCCACCTCGGCCTCCCAAAGTGCTAGGATTACAGGCTTGAGCCACCGCGCCCGGCCTGTGTGACAGTTTTTTAAAATACCTGTTTATCCTACCAGACAGAAAGTCCCATGACAGCGGAGATCCTGTCTGTCTTGTTCCCCTCTGTATACCCAGCTCCTAGCATGCAGGGACTGGCAAGGAGTAAACACTCAAATTTTTATTGAATGGCAAACATACTCAGAACTATAAATAATTTCATTTTGATGGAAAAATCTGCATATGTATAAATATTATCTTAGTGTAGGAGGAGAGTGACAAAATATGTTACTGAGCCTGCAGTCAGGGACCTTGTGAATTACACAAAGGAACCATCGATAGAATTCTAAAAAGGAGTGATAACAGTCTGTGCAGTTTTAAGCAGTCACTCTGGAGGCAGTGTGGAGTACAGAGTGGCAGGGAAAGAGGATAAGAGATGAAAAGGTCTGTTAGTATCTGTGTAGTGACAGTGACAACAGAGAGGAAAAGAGGTGGATTCAAGGACTACTGAAGAGTTAGAATCAATGACTTGGTAAGGGAATAAATAATACAGCTAGGGAGAAAGGAAGAAGTCTAGGTAGCACCAAGATCTCTGGCTTGGATTTTTAGGTGGAAGGTGGAAGCTGTTCAACAAAGGCAGGTGAATAAATAAAAGGGCATTTGGCAGGAAAGATAACAGGTTTGGTTTTGGATATGTTGAATTTGAGATACCTGTAGAGGTGAAGGAGTCTAGGATAGTATGGCAAATGTGTCTGGAGTTCAGAATACAGATCTGGACTGGAAAAATAGATTTAGCTCCTATCAGTGGGTAAAAAGTAGCTGAAAAACATGGGTGCAGGGCCAGCACAGTGGCTCATGTCTGTAATCCCAGCACTTTGGGAGGCCGAGGCTGGTGGATCACCTGAGGTCAGGAGTTCGAGACCAGTCTGTCTGGGCAACATGGTGAAACCTTGTCTCTTCAAAAAATTAGCCAGGCATGGTGGTGCACACCTATAATCCCAGCTACTTGGGAAGCTAAGGCAGGAGACTCGCTTGAACCCGGGAGGCGGAGGTTGCAGTGAGCTGAGATCGCGCCAGTGCACTCCAGCCTGGGCAACAAGAGCGAAACTCCGCCTCAAAAAAAAAAAAAAAAAAAAAAGGATAGACAAGAAAAACATGGGTGCAGATGGGACAGATGGAGTGTCCAAAATGATAGGCTAAGAGAAAATGTAAAAAAAAAAAAGAGGCGTAAGAATTAAAAGGAGAGGATGAAAAATTAAAGAGAGATCAGCAAACAGGACCTAGCAGGCAGGTTCTGGCTCTATCAACAATTTCCACTACAAAATCAAGCCCCACTCACATGTGCCATGTCTACTCACACTGGATTCTGCTGGGGCCGCAGCGGGGGCAAACTTTCTAGGCCCTTCTCCCAAGCAGTAACAGCCGTAGCAATCTCCTCCTCAGATAGGGTAGCCAGCTCCTCCTCCTATAAAGAGTGGAGAGAATCCCTTACCAGGTGAGGAGGGCCCACAGGGTAAAGAAACTTTCTCCTTGCCACTACCTGAAAAAGTTAGTGGCCATGTTCAAAGTCCATCTCCTAGCCACCTCCCACCTCAGGCCCCAAGGCTCTGCCCTGTTCCAAACCTCAGGCTCATTGGTGACAGCCCTTCCCTCAGGGGGGCTGGGCTGGGGCTGCTTTTGGAAGTAAGGCCGGAGAGCCAGGACACCTTGCTGTTTCAGTACAGTCTCTGCAGCTTGCTGACATGGCTCCTGGGTACTCAGTGTCTGGAACCAGCTGTGCAGGGCACTCAGCTCCTCTGTGGGTATGGAAGAAAAGAAAATCAGCAAACATAAGGACCTGGTAGGCAGGAGCAGGCATCTTTCCCCTTCTTTGTGAGGTTTCTCCAGTTGCTTTCCCCAGTTCCCTCAGCCATCTTCTGCTATAGTTGCCCAGTCAAGCTGCACCTTGAAGGGAGTTCTCAGTATTCTACTGCCCATTCTGTAACCCCTACACCAAGCTCCTAGGGTTGGAGAGATATGCACAGTTCTCACCAGGGAGGTAGGCGGGATCTTGCAGTAATGGGTATAGGGCTCCCCACAAAACAATGTCGGCTAGAGATTCTGTCTCCTTTGTTGGGGATAGAAAAGGAAAATGTACACAAATGAGACACTCAGTTTCTTCCCAATGGTAATATCTAACATTTACTGAGCAATTTATGTGTCAAGCACTGTATTAAGCACTTTATATGATCTCACTTAATCCTCACAATAACTCACTGAGATAGGTACTAATATTACCCCATTTCACAACTGAAAAAAATTGAGGATTAGAGAGATTAAGTGATTTGCCAAGATTACACTACTAGTAAGTGGCAGTGTTGGGTTCGAACACTCTGAATACAGTCTTCCCTCTTAATCCTTACACCATAAGCCTTCCCCAGTCCTCATCTCAAGACCCAACTCACCCCAGCCAGGAAAGGACAGTTCTGACGACTCAAGCTGTGGTCAATGTGAGTCAGGGCTCTCCGCACTGAACCAAGAACATCTTCCCCCTTCTTGCCTTGGACCACTAAATAGTACAGGGCAGCAGACAAAGCTGGCTAAAATGCAGGGGATATGAGTCAGGATGGCCACGCAGAGCAAGGGCCTGCCTGACATCCCCCATACCTTAGTCCTACCTGCAGCTCTGTCGCTTCCCATTCCAGCCACTGGTTAGTGAGGTCATCTTGCTCCCCGCCAGATAACAAAAAGAAATATCTGCCCAGAGAGAGAGCAACAGATGATGGATTTAGAGGGTCCCATTTAGCCCGCTTTTCATCACACAGGGAAACAATGGCTGCAAATAAAGCCACACAAATGACAGTGAGGCCTGATTTGATTCAGTCACCTCCCTACACCAAGGACCAATACTGACCGGCAGATTGCACTAGTGGAGAAGAGGTAGTTGCCACTATCCAGCTGCAAGACAGGGATCTTAGGCCGGGTCAGGAATGGGACCACACAATCTGATGCAAGAATGGAAAATGGGTTAAAAAAAAAAAACAAAGGAAAAGAAAAGAAATACTTTGTCAACTTAGGATAACCTTGCATTGTTCAGTGAGTAAAAAAAGAAAGATGGGCAGTCTCAACCCAGAAGTTCCAGGATAGGACCACTGAAAGGGGGTGGGTCCAGAATGGGCTGGAGAGGCCAGCAGGTGTTCAGCTCAAACTGCCAGCTGGAAGCAACAGATGGGGACTGCAGAGGAGGTGGTGGTATTGGGATAGTGCTGCAGCCAAGAACTTAACGACTGAAAGTAACTGGGATATCTTCATAATTATCTGAAGGTCACAGTGGGAGAACAAAATTAAAAGAGCTGAGAAGACTTACAAGAGAACCTCCTAAGAGTCACCCAAACAATCGGCTGAGAATGAGAAGAGGTAAACAGAAAGGAACGTGTGTGTGTGGTAGGAGGGGAGAGAGGGATTTTCTAAGAACACAAAAGGGTGCCTTGGGGCTCTCATGCTAGTAACTAAAGAGCAGAGGGGGATGCCTGATAGGTGTAGGAGAAGGCTGGGAAGGGAAGAGCAGTTTACTGGGGTGAGGCGGGGACCTGGAAGACGGAAGAGGGGAGGAGACAGATAAGGGAAGGGTATTATATCGAGGGTAATTAAAGGAAGTGAAAGATGTGACTGGGAGGGAAGAAGGCGTGGAGTGATCAAGGATAATAGGAGAAGTGGTCGGTTGGGGTGTGTGGCGAGGGCTAGGGGTTTGGCAAAGACAGCTGCAGAGAATCTGGCGTGTTTCGGTCCCGCCCCCCTCATCCACCACCCACTAGCACCAGCACGAGTACCTTCGGGGCCTACAGTGCTGATGAGCAGCTCTGCTCTGCCCCGGGCTCTCCTGGCGGCGGCCAGCACCGGCAAGCAACCCGGGACGCCCTCACTCACGAACAGTCTCATTTCGCCGTGAATCCCACGCTGATGCAACCGGAACCGGCCTCCCGCTTCTGAGTTGAGGAGCCTCCGCGAGGCACGCCGGGAAATGGAGTTCCGTATTAGGCCACTGCCCTGGCACCGCTACACGAAAGTAGACTATTTCTCCCATCATGCAACACTAGGACACAGGAAAAGACTATCATCGAGATGAAGAGGCCGCAGATGCGGGCTAGAGTGCACTTTTTTTTTTTTTTTTTTTCGTAAGAGGGCGTCTCCCTCTGTCACCTGGGCTGAAGTGCAGTGGCACGATCTTGGCTCACTACAATCTCTGCCTCCAGGGTTCAAGCGATTCTCCGGCCTCAGCCTCCCATGTAGCTGGGACTACAGGCATGTGCCACCACGCTCGGCTAATTTTTGTATTTTTAGTAGAGGCGTGCTTTGACAATTTTGGCCAGGCTGGTCTCGAAGTCCTCACCTCAGATGATCCGCCCGCCTCAGCGTTCCAAAGTGCTAGGATTACAGGCGTGAGCCACCGCGGCCGGCCTAGAGCAGCACTTTTTTTCTGGAGATCCAGAAGAGACGTTTAGATTTTAGGGCAAGTCGCACTTTTAGCCTCTTAACGCTGCTGGAGGGCGGTGACTGAAACCGCGGTTTCTCTTGTCGTTGTTGAGAATGAAATGGCCATGTCATTAGAGCAGCTACTCGCAGTGGCTCTCGATGCAAGCTCTTAATGGTCAGGGTTTTAGAGTTCGGAGTTACCATGTGTGGAATTACTTTAGTGACAAAGTGGAAGTTAGTGTACATATCCATCCTATCAACAACAACAACAAAAATGTAGATAGGCCGGGCGCGGTGGCTCATGCCTGTAATCCCAGCACTTTGGGGAGTCGAGGCGGGCGGATCACCTGAGGTCAGCAGTTCGAGACCAGCCTGGCCAACATGCTGAAACCCCGTCTCTACTAAAAATACAAAATTAGCTGGGCATGGTGGCAGGCGCCTGTAATCCCAGCTACCTGGGAGACTGAGGGAAAAAAAAATCGCCTGAACCCGGGAAGGGGAGGTTGCAGTCAGCCGAGACAGCGTCATCGTACTCCAGCCTGGGCAACAAGAGGAAACTCCATCTCAAAAAAAAAAGAATGTAGATAAATAAAATATTAATACCAGTCTGAGTTCATATACAGCTCGACGTCTCATCAAAGGGGTAGAAGAGCATCTCTTTTTTTTTTTTTTTTTGAGACGGAGTCTTGCTCTGCCACCCAGTCTGGACTGCAGTGGCACGATCTCGGCTCACTGCAACCTCCGTCCCCCGGGGTTCACGCCATTCTCCTGCCTCAGCCTCCCGAGTAGCTGGAACTACAGGTGCCCGCCACCACGCTCGGCTAATTGTTTGTATTTTTAGTACAGACGGGGTTTCACCGTGTTAGCCAGGATGGTCTCTATCCCCTGACCTCGTGATCTGCCCGCCTCAGCCTCCCAAAGTGCTGGGATTACAGGCGTGAGCCACCGCGCCCGGCCTAACATCTCTAGGGAAAAGATGAAATTGAGAAGTAAGGCCGGGCGCGGTGGCTCATGCCTGTAACCCCAGCACGTTGGGAGGCCAAGGCGAGCGGATCACTTGAGGTCAGGAGTTTGAGACCAGCCTGGCCAACATGGTGAAACCCCTTCTTTAGTGAAAATACAAAAATTAGCTGGGTGTGGTGGTGCACGCCTGTAATCCCAGCTACTCAGGAGGCTGAGCCAGGAGAATTACTTGACTCCAGGAGGCAGAGGTTGCAGTGAGCCGAGATCGTGCCTCTACACTCCAGCCTGCACAACAGAGCAAGACTTCGTCTCAAAAAAAAAAAAATTGAGATTCAAGATGGCTAAGAGTTTGGCAATAAGTATATATTATGCAAGGAAGCACATACCTGTTATTGAGAAAGGGACGCTTCTTATCTTTATATTATTTTAAGGATAATTAATATCTAATAGTACTTATGAGCTAAGCACTGTTTTAAGCACTTTATATTTGATCTCAGAAAATTCTGTGGAGGTTCTGGGCCTTTTGAAGCTAGGCCATAAGAAGTTTTGCAGCTTCAGTTGCAGGCTATCCAGCACACTGGTAGTTTTGAGCTGCCATGTAAGAAATCCTACCACTTTGACCTGCCATGCTAGACAGGTCTCATGTAGATATTCTGTCTGACAGCTCCAGCTAATCCCAGCATTCCAGTCATCCTTACCAAGGTGCCAGACCTGTGAGTGAAGCCTTCCAGACCAGCCCATCTGCCCACTGAAAACTCTTAAGTGACCCTTGGTAGGGTCTCAAGGCCACATGAGACAGAAGAATCATCCATCTGAGCCCTACCCAAATTTCTGCTCCATACCTGTACAATTGTTAAACTATAATAAAATGGCTGTTGTTACATTAACAACAACAAAACAAACAAACAAAAAAAAAACTAGGTCAGGCCCAGTGACTTATGCCTGTAATCCCTGTGCTTTGGGCAGCTCGATCACTTGAGCCCGGGAATTCAAGACTGCCTGGGCAACATAAAAAAAATAGTTTTTTTGTCTTTTTGTTTTTGTTTTTTTTGAGACAGAGTCTCACTCTTATTGCCCAGGCTGGAGTGCAATGGTGTGGTCTTGGTTCACTGCAACATCCACCTCCTGGGTTCAAGCGATTCTCTTGCCTCAGCCTCCCTAGTAGCTGGGATTACAGACACCTGCCACCATGCCCGGCTAATTTTTGTATTTTTAGTAGAGACGGGGTTTCATCATGTTGGCCAGGCTGGTCTCAAACTCCTGACCTCAGGTGATACACCTGTCTCCACCTCCCAAATTGCTGGGATTACAGGCATGAGCTACCACTCCTGGCCAAAAATAGTTTTTAAAACTAGCCAAGAGGCTGGGCGTGGTGGTTCAGGCCTGTAATCCTAGCACTTTGGGAGGCCAAGGCGGACAAATCATCAGAGGTCAGGAGTTCGAAACCAACCTGGCCAACATGATGAAACCCAGTCTCTACTAAAAATACAAAAAATTGGGGAGGTGTCGTGGTGCATGCCTGTAATCCCAGCTACTTAGGATGCTGAGGCAGGAGAATCACTTGAACCTGGGAGGCAGAGGTTGCAGTGAACCGAGATCATGCCATTGCACTCCAGCCTGGACGACAGAGCCAGACTCTATCTCAAAAAAAAAAAAAAAAAAAAAATAGGCTGGGCGCAGTGGCTCACACCTATAATCCTAGCACTTTGGGAGGCCGAGGCGGGCGGATCACCTGAGGTCAGGAGTTCGAGACCATCATGGCCAACATAGTGAAACCCCGTCTCTAATAAAAATACAAAAATTAGCTGGGCCTGGTGGCACATGCCTGTAATCCCAGCTACTTGGGAGGCTGAGGCAGGAGAATTGCTTGAACTTGGGAGGCAGAGGTTGCAGTGAGCCGAGATCGCACCACTGTACTCCAGGCTGGCAACAGACCGAGACTCTGTCTAAAATAAATAAATAAACAAACAAACTGAGGTAGGTCTCTCATCCCCATTTTAGTAATGAGGGAACTGAGGCACAAAGATGTGACTTTATGCCAGAAATCACTGTAGAAGTGACTGTAGAAGGCATTGAAGGTACAGTTATCAACAAAATGAATGTGGGCTTCTGCTACCTTGGCAGCACTCACAGACTTCCTGAAAGTTAGAAAATCAAATAATCCTTAAAGTGTGATGAAATTTATGATAGAGGAGGCAAAGCCTGCCATGGTACCTCCTAGTTAGGGCCCCTCTAATGGGTGAAAAGATGCTTTTTTTTTGAGACAGAGTCTCGCACTGTCGCCCAGGCTGGAGTGCAGTGGCGCAATCTTGGCTCACCGCAACCTATGCCTCCCGGGTTCAAGCGATTCTCCTGCCTCAGCCTCCCAAGTAGCTGGGATTACAGGTGCCCACCACCACGCCCAGCTAATTTTTTGTATTTTTAGTAGAGACAGGGTTTCACCATGTTGGCCAGGCTGATCTCGAACTCCTGACCTTGTGATTCACCTGCCTCGGCTTTCCAAAGTGCTGGGATTACAGGTGTGAGCCACCGCACCCGGCCTTTTTTTTTTTTTTTTTTTTTTTGAGACAGGGTCTTGCTCTGTCACCCAGGCTGGAGTGCAGTGGCATGATCTCAGCTCAGTGCAATCTCTGCCTCCCAGGTTCAAGCGATTCTTGTGCCTCAGGCTTCCAAGTAGCTGGGACTACAGTAGCTGGGCCAGCACACCTAGGTAAGTTTTGTATTTTTAGTAGGGACGGGGTTTTACCATGTTGCCCAGGCTGGTCTCAAACTCCTGACCTCAAGTGATCTGCCCGCCTCGGCCTCCCAAAGTGTTGGGTTTACAGGTGTGAGCCATCACGCCTGGCTGAGATGCTTTCCTGTGCATGTGACCTTTCAGCTGAGATCTCAGTGATGTGTAAGAGTTATCTAGGTGAAGACTGGAGGGAGTGAAGAAGGGACGTGTTTCAGGCAAAGGAAACAACATGTGCAAAGGATCAAAGATTTCAGTGCACTTTAAGAATGTGAGGAATTCGCATAAGACTGCAGTGTGGAGTTTGTGGTGGAGACTGTGAAAAGGGTAGAGAGGGAATCTGTAAATGACATTATAAAATGTGGAAAGTTTAAGTCAGGAGAGTAGCAGGGCATATGTGTTTTAGAAAGGTCACTCTGGCTGCTGTGTCAGGAATGGATGGAAGGGGAGCAGAACTATATGCAATGAGAACTATATGCAATGAGACTAGTTAGGAAGTTATATCATCCAGGCTAAAGGAGTGGTAGTTGGGATAAAAAGTAGGTAGATTGGGAAAATATAAATTGAAGTGTTCAGTCATCAATTGAATCAATGTGGGTGGTGAGGAAACAAGATAAATTCAGGTCGGCTGCTAGGTTTCTGGCACGGGAAATAGGGCATACTTTCTATGTGCTACAACAGATGATAGTATTTCCTCTATGATAGTGATCATTATTACATCGTATTTTCATTGTTATGAGTGGGCGAGTGGGCCGGGATCATATTTTTTGTTTTGTTTTAAGACAGAGTCTCGCTCTGTCACCCAGGCTGGAGTGCAGCGGCACGATCTTAGCTCACTGCAACCTCCGTCTCCTGGGTTCAAGCAATTCTTCTACCCCAGCCTCCCGAGTAGCTGGGAGTACAGACACCTGCCGCCACGCCCAGCTGATTTTTGTATTTTTATTAGAGATGGGGGTTTCACCACATTGGCCAGGCTGGTCTTGAACTCCTGACCTCAGGTGATCTGCCTGCCTTGGCCTTCCAAAGTGCTGGGATTGAGCTGGATGTGAGCCACTGCGCCCGGCCCCATATTCACCATCTTAATTGACGATGCCTAGTACATAGTCCCTACCTGGCATATATGGTAGTAAACATTCAATAAATATTTGTTAAATTATTTTATTTATTTATTTTGAGACAGGGTCTCACTCTGGCGCCTAGGCTGGAGTGCGGTGGCACTATCATGCATCACTGCAGCCTCAACTTCCCAGGTTCAATAGATACTCCCACTCACCGTCCCGAGCAGCTGGGACTACAAGGCGCACACTGCCATACCTGGCTAATTAAAAAAAATTTTTTTGTAGAGGTAGGATCTGACTATGTTGCACCTCAAGCTCCTAGGCTCAGGTGATATTCTGCCTTGGCCTCCCAAAGTGCTGGGATTATAGGTGTGAGTTACTGTACCAGGCCAGTATTTATTGATTTCATATTAAACTAAATAGTGGTATTGGGAGAGAAACAGGTTTGTGGGGAAAGCTGATAAGTTCAGTTTGGTTCATACTGAGTTTGTGGTACCTGCGAAATACTCGAGTGGATTTTTTGGTGGACAGTGGATTAGATTGGAGCCCCAGAGAAAGATCTTGACTGGAGATACGGTCCTTAGCAGCATATGGAAATCATTTGAGCTGGGGAGAGAATAAGACCACCCAGGGAGGGCGTGCAGAAAGCACAGGGCACAGGATCTCAGACAGGCTTCTGCGGTTTAAGGAACAGGCAGAGGAAGGTCATTTCTCATGCCACAGACAAGGAACTGCTAGAAAGGTAAGAGGGATACCAGCAGAGTGTTTGTAGGAGAGAAAGGTCAATTGTGTTGCCTGCTACTGAGATGTCAAGCAACATAAGGACTGCATAAGGACTGCAGCGTGTTCAGGCAAGGTCGGGGGTGACTATTGAGGAGTGACTTTGAAAAGGTGGCAGAGTGAGGGGACAGGAAACGGAGATCCCCTATACAGTGTAGGCAACTCAAGAAGTTTGACTGTAAAAAGAAAGAGGCCGGGCACGGTGGCTCACACCTGTAATCCCAGCACTTTGGGAGGCCTAGGTGGGCAGATCACGAGGTCAGGAGTTTGAGACCAGCCTGGCCAACATAGTGAAATCCTGTCTCTACTAAAAATACAAAAAAATTAGCGGGCATGGTGGCGGGCGCCTGTAATCCCAGCTACTTAGGAGGCAGAGGCAGGAGAATCGCTTAAACCTGGGAAGCTGAGGTTGCAGTGAGCCGAGATTGTGCCACTGCACTCCAGCCCAGGCAACGGTGCGAGACTCTGTCTCAAAAAAAAAAAAGAGAAGAAGAAAGAGAGAGAGACATATATATGGTGATACCTGGAAAGCCCAGTAACGGGAGGTTTGTCTAAAGACGGGAGAGACTTGGATATGTTTAAAAGTGAATGCAAAGAGGCTAACAAAAACAAGCTGAAGTATAGGAGAGAGAGTTTCAGAGAAGGCAAAAAAAAAGGGTAGATTCAAGCACTGAACACCAAATGAATGAATAAGTGAATAAATGGGTGAAATTAGTCACTATTTTGGAAGTGGGAAGGAAGAATTGAGGGGTAGGGTTCTCCATGTGTTGAAGTGAAGTAAACTAGGAAGATCACTGAGGCAGAAGCCCAGTACTAGCCACTCAGCCCTCAGGGGAAGAGAGCTGGCTCTCTGATATCACCAGTGGGGAGGGGCATTCGCTCCTTAATCCACCTCTCCAAACCCAAACAGAAAGCCTCACATTGTGCAGTGGAGAAGCTAAGAGAAGGGGAAAAGAGGAGTGGTCAGGTAAGGCGGAAGCAGAAGTGTGGGTTTTAAAGTGCTGGTAATCCAGGGAAGGTCAGTTCCCACCTTCCACCAAGGAGAAGCTGACATCAGTCCCCTATCTACCTGTCATAGCATCTTGTATTGCTTGTCCATTGTCCCTGATTCAATTGTAATTATTAAGTTTATTGTGTCATTAGTTAAGGTCTGTCTCTCCTTAAGCTCCAAAAGGGCTCATTCCCTTCTCTCATCTCCAGTGCCTGACACTGCTCCTTGCACGCAGGAGGCACTCAATCAATCCTGGATAAAAGCACAAATGAGGCCGGGCGCGGTGGCTCACACCTGTAATCCCAGCACTTTGGGAGGCCGAGGCGGGTGAATCACCTGAAGTCAGGAGTTCTAGACCAGCCTGGCCAACATGGTGAAACCCTGTCTCTACTAAAAATACAAAAACTAGCCGGGTGTGGTGACAGGCACCTGTAATCCCAGCTACTCAGGGGACTGAGACAGGAGAATCACTTGAACCCGGGGGGGCGGAGGTTTCAGTGACCCGAGATCGCGCCATCGCACTCCAGCCTGGGGGACAAGAACGAGACTTCGTCTCAAAAAAAAAAAAAAAAAAAAAAATGAATGAACCCACACACTAAAGTAGCTCCCGCCTCAAGAAGCTTGTGTATACAGGACAGTATCAAGGCTTCTCAGCTCCCAAAATCGTGTCCTGGATTGGGAGGGTGGTGATATTTCAACTCTGAATCCCTCTGTGTTTCTCCCACTTTGTCTTTCTCTCTGATTTGGTCTTGGTATTTATTTGGCTTTCTGTTTCTCTGTCACCATGTCTCTCTGAGTCTGCACAGGAAGCACGCAGCTGTGGTCTGAGGTGATTGGTAACGGAAACATTGATGCTTGCATAAATTTAATAAAGAATAACACACATTTTTGTCCTTGTCATTAACCTTGTGTCTCCCTGTTTCTGTCTTGAACCTGATTCTTTCTTCTTATCTCCTTCCTGCGTCCAGCTCAAGACTCCCACCACTACCCAGGACCAACTCCTGCCCCTGAATCTTCTGATGGGCCCCATAAGGTACTAGGAGGAAAACTACTGGCCTAGGTCATCTCCTCTAATTTCCTGCCTTGCCGGCCATGCAGCCCTGCTGACCACATCCTCTCTCATGTTACTTATATACTTCCTCACCAGACACCACCAGGAGTTCTCAGCCCCCAAAACCTGTCACCGATCCTCACCAGGCTGTTTGCTCTACCCTTTCCCCCAACTCAAGGGCTCCTGTCCTCACCTGCCCGCAACACTGCTCCTAGAACCATGTCTCTCTACCTGGAGACAGCCAGGCCTGTTCCCTTCTGGGTCTCCAGTGTCCCTTTTTCCCACAGGTGACAGTGCTGGCTACAATGCTATCCGGCCGGTGGTGGCCAAGTTCCTGGGGGATCCTAGGGCTGGGTCCTCGAAGCCCTTCTCAGGGATCCCAGCTCTGTGCCCTCTATGCCTTTACTTATACTGGGGCAGATGGCCGGCAGGTGTCTCTGGCTGAAGGAGACAGGTTCCTACTGCTTCGAAAGACCAACTCCGACTGGTGGTTGGCAAGACGCCTAGAAGCTCCCTCCACCTCCCGACCCATCTTCGTCCCAGCAGCCTATATGATAGAGGAATCCATCCCTTCCCAGAGTCCAACTACCGTCATCCCCAGCCAATTGCTCTGGACTCCTGGTGAGTAAGTGCTAAGCCCTCTCCCTTCACCTTCCTACCTCCCATCACCTTCCTACCTCCCTGGCTTCTGGAAATTTTTGGGAGGTCCCCCTCCCTCAAGCTTCTGCTAACCACCTTCTCTTGTTTTCCTTTGATCAGCCTACCTCTCGCCCCCGCCATGGCATCCTCATCCCACTGCCTGTCCTCCTAGTCCTAAGGCTTCTAAGTCTCATGCCATTTTCCACATCCTCCCTCTGCCCTTCTTGTCTTCCCTGTGAGTTCCCAAGATGGGGGACCCAGTTACAACAACAGTTCTGATCACCTGCCACCCACCCTCCCCTTTTCTGTTTCCAGGGCCGAAGTTGTTTCATGGTTCCCTGGAGGAGTTGTCTCAGGCCCTGCCAAGCAGGGCTCAGGCTAGCTCGGAGCAGCCTCCTCCACTTCCCCCCAGAATGTGTAGGAGCGTCAGCACTGACAGTCTGAGGCCCAGCCTTCTGAAGCCTTTCCAGGAAGGACCAAGTGGAAGATCCCCCTCCCAGGAAGACTTGCTGTCAGAAGCCAGTGCCAGCACAGTGAGTCACAGCTCTTTTGAGCTGCTCCCTGTTCTAGGCACAGGACAGACAGCACCCCTGTCTTCAGGGGACTCCCCTGGGGATGACAAACACAAAAACAAATAAATAAGATAACCCTTGGTACTACTGATAAGTCTACAAAGGCAAGTTAACATGGTGGAGAGTGGCTGGGGTGGTGCGGGGAGACATCTGTGAGGTCACGGCATTCAGTTGACTCTGAACAAGGAGGAGAAAGAGGCAGCCAAGAGGCAAACTGGGTAGGAGGTGAGAAGGGACAGCAGGAACCAAAGGCCCCGAGGGGACAGGGCACAGGGCGCAGTGGAGGCACTGAAAGGCCAGCCCTGTGCTCTTCCTTCCTCCAGACTCCTAGCCCAGGGCAGGGTTTTTCTGTGATCTGCTTGCCTGCTAGGCCACAGCAGGTCTCCTCTAGAGATGTGACTTGCTCAGCCCTTCCCTCTCTTTCTTAACAGTGGGTGGAAAGGGGCTCCTCCTCCCTTCTGTAGACCCTTCTCTGTCTTCTTTTACCTTGCAGGATATGAGGGTGGGGCATGCCCTTCAACATTCCCCCCACCCCACAAAAAGCCTGTTCCCCTTTCCTGTGGCCCTGAGGTGGGGGTGGGGTGGGGGAGGCGGGAAGTTGGCAACAGGAAGTGAGGAGAAGAGCAAAGAAAACTGTGAGAGAATTTTTAAAAAGCAGCTGGGGCCTGGGGTTTCTCCCCCAGTACCTAGGTCACCTCAGCCCAGTGCTGGCGGTGAGAAGACAGTGGGGGAGGGAGCAGGAGATGGGAAGGCCAAGAGAAGCATGGGAAGGGCAACAGGCAGAATGACCACCTCCTTCTTCCCCTTTTTCTGGCAGGCAGGCCCCCAGCCCCTCATGTCAGAGCCCCCCGTGTACTGTAACCTGGTGGACCTTCGCCGCTGTCCTCGGTCCCCACCCCCAGGCCCTGCATGCCCCCTGCTGCAGAGGCTGGATGCCTGGGAGCAGCACCTGGACCCCAACTCTGGACGCTGCTTCTACATAAATTCACTGACTGGCTGCAAGTCCTGGAAGCCCCCGCGCCGCAGTCGCAGTGACATGGTGAGACCTTACCTCCTGCTTCTCCACTGTCCTCTCAAGCTCTTCCTTCCCCTGCTGAACCTCAAGGTACTGTGTTTTCTCTCTGGGGCTCTCGGAAGATCAGAAGAATCAGCCAAGTATGAGAAGGGTGTGGACTAGAGTGGGTAGAGGTGGCATCTGGATGTAGCTTTATTTCCTCCTCCCCTAACCCAGAACCCTGGCTCCATGGAGGGGACACAGACCCTGAAGAGGAACAATGATGTCCTGCAACCTCAGGCAAAGGGCTTCGGATCTGACACAGGGACCCCAGAACCGCTTGACCCACAGGTGAGATCCCTCCCATCTCCCAGTCACATGCAGAAAAAGCCAGCTTGTTATGACTTTTTGTTTTGTGTAAGACATTCTCCATTCCCCACCACACCCACCACCTCTCACCCGTATCCCACCCCTCTTCCTCCTTCAGCCGGGGATTCCTGAGTCGAGGGTTTCCCACCTGTTTCTCCAATCCTCTCCCCTAGGGTTCACTCAGTCTCAGCCAACGCACCTCGCAGCTTGGCCCTCCAGCCTTGCAGGCCCCTCGACCTCTGCCGCAGCTCCTGGACGACCCCCATGTGAATCTCCCATTTCTTTGTGAAGGCCAAGATCCTCCCTGCCCCCCCCTCCCCCGCCCGCCCCATTCCTGCTCCACATAAACATCTTCCTCTTTCTGAATATCCTCTTACCCAGCCCTCCCCGAGCAACTTTAAGGGACTTCACTCCTGGGAGACCCCCTAGGGAAAGCCGTGGCCACTGTGGAGGGCGCGGGGTGACTTACAGATGCCATTCCCCCCACTTCCCAGGAGGTGGAAAAGTCGGGTCTGCTCAACATGACCAAGATTGCTCAAGGCGGGCGCAAGCTCAGGTGAGAACCCGGAATACAGCTAGGGCCTGGGCTGTCAACTCCATAGGGTAGAGCAGGATGTTGGAAGAGCACCCTCCCCGTGTCATTCTAGAATGACCTGTTCGCTACCACTACCTCCCCCTCTCTGTCCCCGCAGGAAGAACTGGGGCCCATCTTGGGTGGTGTTAACCGGTAACAGCCTGGTGTTCTACCGAGAGCCACCGCCGACAGCGCCCACCTCGGGCTGGGTGAGTGTGAGCGAGAGGCGCAGGAGGGGTGGGGGCGCTGCCTACCGCCTCACGCCAATGTGGGGGGCGGCAGCGGGGAGGGCGGTGCAGAGGAAGGTAAAGAAGCCCACCTCCTCACAGCTCACGGGGGAGAGGGAAGCAGTAAAGGAAACAACACCGTGGCCTCAGTTTCCTCCCTTATTGTCAGGGGCCAGCGGGTAGCCGGCCCGAAAGTAGCGTGGACCTGCGCGGGGCGGCCCTGGCGCACGGCCGCCACCTGTCCAGCCGCCGCAACGTCCTGCACGTGAGCGCCCTCCCGCGCGTCCCCAAGGCCCCACCTTACCCGAGGGCGCCCCCAATCTTCCGCGCAGGCCTCCCGTTAGGTCTCCCTGCTTTTTATACTCCTCCCCGTTGACCCGAGCGTTTCCCCGCCTGGCCCTCAGATCCGCACGGTTCCTGGCCACGAGTTCCTGCTGCAGTCGGACCACGAGACAGAGCTGCGAGCCTGGCACCGCGCGCTGCGGACTGTCATCGAGCGGCTGGTTAGATGGGTGGAGGCCCGGAGGGAGGCTCGGGCCGGCCGGGACCAAGGGAGTGGGGTAGGAACGATAGGAGTCAGGGGCAGTGGGGGCAGGGTGGGCTCGCTGGAGAGCCTTGGCCTGGGCCGGGACGTGGGACCCTGGCAGGGGGTCAGAGTCCTGCTAGGGGTGCAGATTTCTCTCCTCTCTCACCTTCGACACGGCCCGCCCCGGGTCAAGGATCGGGAGAACCCCCTGGAGCTGCGTCTGTCGGGCTCTGGACCCGCGGAGCTGGCGGAGCTGAGCGCCGGGGAGGACGAAGAAGAGGAGTCGGAGCCGGTGTCCAAGCCGCTGCTGCGCCTCAGCAGCCGCCGGAGCTCCAGTGAGGCGAGGGCCGGGGACGGACGGTCCGGGAGCGCAGCGAGGCTCCCGGGCGCTCACGCCCCGCTCTACCTGCCTCCTGCAGTTCGCGGGCCCGAAGGCACCGAGCAGAACCGCGTGCGCAACAAACTAAAGCGGCTCATCGCGAAGAGACCGCCCTTACAAAGCCTGCAGGAGCGGGGTCTGCTCCGAGGTGAGGGGCCTGGGCCAGGTTCATGGATAAGAAAACTCCAGCGAGGCTCAGAATAGAGCTTCCCAGAACTAGACCACAACCTTCTGTGACTGCTGCTTTCCCACTACCCCAGATTGTTTAGGGGAGAAGCCGGGGTGACCTGTACCCCTTTGCCAGATTGTTTGAAGCAGGGGAAGGGGGGTGGAATGTATTTCCTTGCCCAGGCCTGGCACAGGCAGCCAGGAGGACCAGCCTCACTTAAGGATAAAGACCTATGCTGAGAAGACCTCCTGTGAGTGACGCTGGCACTGGCTTCCCGCCTCACTCTGCTTCCCCAGACCAGGTGTTCGGCTGCCAGTTGGAATCACTCTGCCAGCGGGAAGGAGACACGGTGCCCAGCTTTGTGCGACTCTGCATTGCTGCTGTGGATAAAAGAGGTCATTTTCTCAGAGACCCCAGAATCCTCTTCCAACAGGCTAAGGCCTAGAATTTTCTGCCTCCCCCATTCTACCTAGTCTTCCTACTGCCCTTTTTCTCTCCACCCTTATATCCCTCACCACACACACTTTCAAGAAGCAGACCTCATCTACTCCTTCCTCATCTCTCAGGTCTAGATGTGGATGGCATTTATCGGGTGAGTGGGAACTTGGCAGTGGTCCAGAAGCTTCGCTTTCTGGTGGACAGAGGTGAGAAGGCTTGTGGGCCAGTGGTTGTACTAAGAATGTCTTGCCTGAGAACCATGGGCCGTCCTACATGAGGAAGCTGGCAGAACAGAGAGGCCGTCAGGCTAGAAGTGTATGTCTTAGCTCCTGATCTCTCCTCATTCATGTTGCAGAGCGTGCGGTCACCTCCGATGGGAGGTATGTGTTCCCAGAACAGCCAGGACAAGGTACTTACATGGAAGACCCTTCAGACCCCTAAAACTTCCATGTATCCTCTTTGCTTCCTGTGGAAACCCCCATGTACCACTCCTGGGAGGGTTGTCCTCATCCCCACCTTAGCTGCCTTGCCCCATTGCAGACCCTCTAGGCATTCCTACAGTCTGCTTTGACTGGATTTCTCCAGAACTTCTAATCTCTCAGTCTCTAGATCTTTCTGGCCCTTCATGAGCCCTGAAGCCCCTATACCTCCTTCTCCCTCCAGAAGGTCGGTTAGATTTGGACAGTACTGAGTGGGATGACATTCATGTGGTCACCGGAGCCCTGAAGCTTTTTCTCCGGGAGCTGCCCCAGCCTCTGGTGCCACCACTGCTGCTGCCCCGTTTCCGTGCTACCCTTGGTAAGGGTTGGAGCTTTGGAAAGAACCCTTGATATGGGGGACACGGGCGGTAAATAATAGAATAGAGGTTCCCTTATACTCTTCTTTCCCATTCTGACCTTAGAGATGGAAAATAACATTCAACTCAGGTGCCTACTCCAGTTGCTTTTTTGTGAATATTTAGAGGGTTGAATTGAAAAGAATTATGAGGCTATAGTTGGGCTATGTGAAAAAGAAAGCTGTGCTAGATTAATGATGTCTTCCATGCCTGTGGGAAAGAGCAGTGAATTTACCCACCCTGTCCTAGCACCTTCCCTAACCTTACTACCATGCCTTTCCCATCACTCTCTTTCTAGCACTCTCCGAATCAGAGCAGTGCCTCTCTCAGATACAAGAATTAATAGGCTCAATGCCAAAGCCCAACCATGACACTCTACGGTACCTCCTGGAGCATTTATGCAGGTCAGGAAGACTGAACCTCTTTGTTCATGCTGGGGAAAGGTGGAGTGGGGAATGCCACAGGGACTCTGTGCAGGTGGAGTGAAGGTAGGGAAACACCTAAGTTTAATGGGCAGGTGAGGAAACAGGCAGCCTCTGTGCAGGAGCATATTACTAGAGTCAAAACCTTTATTTTTTTATTTTATTTATTTTGAGACAGAGTCTCGCTCTGTCGCCCAGACTGGAGTGCAGTGGTGCAATTTCAGCTCACTGCAACCTCTGCCTCCCGGATTCAAGCGATTCTCCTGTCTCAGCCTCCTGAGTAACTGGGATTACAGGTGCCCGCCACCACGCCTGGCTAATTTTTGTATTTTTAGTAGAGATGGGGTTTCACCATGTTGGCCAGGCTGGTCTCGAACTCCTGACCTCAGGTGATTTACCTACCTCAGCCTCCCAAAGTGCTGGGATTACAGGTGTAAGCCACCGTGTCCATCAAAGCCTTTAGGTCCAAACCTAAATGTCAGCATCAAGTGGGGAAATGGAACCAAGATGCTGTGAAAGAAATAAGGGAAATCTTACTTCTTCCTTCCCTCTGTGTCTTTGTCTCCCATTGGGACATTGCTGATGGCTTCTTTGGTTGAACTGGGCCTGGGCAGTGACTTCTGAGAGAGGATGGCCATTTGAATTAAAGACTCCCAAACTATGAGCAGACAGAACTCTTGGGGGCAGCCCCTGAAGCTGGAAGAGGCAGTTGTATCTTCAGGTTGTATCCTGAAGGTTTCTCCACTGGTCCATCTCCATTCCCCTTGTGTCTCCTTGTTTTTTTGGTCACCACGTGGAGGAATCCCAGAGTGAACTCTTCCCTGCTCAGAACTTTGAAGGGTTACATTGCTATGAAGTGGCAAGCTGCTGCCATATATCCCCTTCCTTGGCCTTTGCTTACAGGGTGATAGCACACTCAGATAAGAATCGCATGACACCCCACAATCTGGGAATTGTGTTTGGACCAACCCTGTTTCGGCCAGAGCAGGAGACATCTGACCCAGCAGCCCATGCTCTCTATCCAGGGCAGCTGGTCCAGCTGATGCTCACCAACTTCACCAGCCTCTTCCCCTGATGCAGGGAAGGAAGAAGAGAAAACATATTTCCAGTCATCTCTGGTGGTGAGAGTCTGGTGTTCTGTTTTGAGGACATCCCTTTAAATCTCCCAAATGACTGTCTCCATCTTCATGAGTGTGACTTGAGGTGTTGGGATGGGTGAGGGAACTTCTCTAAAGAGGAAACTGAGTGGATTAATCCCTGCATCTCTTCTTGTTCCCTGTTATCATTCCTCCCCAACATAATAATACACAAAGCGGCATGTTATTTTTTCTGATGCAGTTCCTTTATTATCAGGAAACAGTGTCATTATCAAATTTCTCCTCAAAACATATACAGACTATACATAGCCCCCAGCCCATATCTCCCATCCCTGGGGCATCTTGTGCAGGGGACTGCAGCTCCCCCAATTTTTCTGGAAGGATAGAAACCCCTTAGGAAAGCGATCTGTGATGGATGAGATTCCCTACTCTTCAGGCACTAGAGTTGAGGAATTGTGTTTCCCCAGGTAGGGATCTCAGTAAGACACTCATGTTGCCCACAGCCATGTTGGGGGGCCCAGAGGGAGGTGGGGTATGTCCAGAGCTGCCCCCCTGATCATGGGAAGGAGGAGGACTCAGCCCCTGGGCCTCATCCAGAATAGCCACAAAGTCCAGCTGCGTGTTGTCAAGATCAAGAGAGTCCAGGGGGTTACATACCTGTCCTTCGGGAGGAGGGTACAAGGCAGGACCCCCTCCTAGCCTGCCCACCTCAGGATGGCCACAGCTGGGGTTTGTGCCTCCTACTTTGAGAGGCCCATAGCAAGTTGGCAATGGGGGCAGAAGTCGAGGTGGTGCTGCTGCCCTATGGGAAGCCCTGTTTGCCCCCACTACAAAATTTTCATGGCATGGTGAAGGGGTGAGATAGGAGCCTGACTTGTGATTGGGCAAGTTGGGTCCAAAGCCAGGTCCATATGTGGTCACTGGAGCTTTAGCAGGGCTTGGGCTAACCTGGGAACCCCCCAGAAACTTAGGACTCTGGTAGGAAGGTTCCTGGGCTGGGGCATCTTCCCTGCCCCCACCCTCCCACAGCAGCTCCTGTTGAGATTGAACATAATTACACACAAGCTGAGCCTTGAGCTGCCCTGTGGAATGGGTGGGGGAATCAAAGTCCAGGCAAGGTCTGGGTTCTGAAGGAAGATAATCAGGGGGTGGCTGGGGATAGGGGCCTGACTGGAGATACTGGGGAGGAGGGGGCTGGGGGTAATGGGAAATGAGAGGCTGTGGATGTGGGGGCCCCTCACTGGGGTGGGCACTGAGGCAGGGTGCCAGTCCTGTGGAGTCAGACCCCACTGGGCACGCCTGTTCCGGCTTGACTTGCACTTGTCCATAATGTTCAAGTCGAGGACACTGGCTGTAGGTTCCACCTAGAGCCTTGGGGCTTGGGTACAGCCCAGAGTGGGAAGGGAACTCACCCCATGTTTCTTGGGTGGGGTCAGGATATGAGGCCTGCTGGGGACAGGGGTTGGGGCCATAGTTGGTGGGTGGACCAGGCCCAAGGGGCAGAGAGCCTGGACCCCTCGCTCCATAAGGCTCAGCTGCTGCCCCTTCAGGTCCCCCATATCCCAGAGTATCAGCAGGTGGGAAGTCCATATAGGGGTTCAGACCACTGCCCACCATAGAGGTCCCAACTTCTGGCTCTTCCTGTAGCCCTCTAGCATCCATGGCAGCATTCTCAGTGATGCTGGGGGGCTGTGGTGAGTAGACAGAGGTTGGGAGGTAAGGATCAAAGTTCTGTCCTCCCCCTGCCACAGTGGGTGGGGTATGGACACAGCCCAGGCTCTTGAACCTCTGGACTCTAGCTGGAGCAGGACGGTCAGCAGCCCGGGCTGGGTCACTGGCCCTCCGGGTGACCCCTGCATTGGGGTTGTATCCTGGATACTCGGCTCGGCTTCTCCAAGGAGGCATGGGAAGACCCCCTATCCGATCCAGGCTGGATGCTGCAGTGGGTGGAGTACCACCCCCTCCGGCTGAAGCATATCTTGCCCGGAGCAGGTAGTGCTGGGCAGGCATAAGGCCAGGCAGGGAGGATGCTCCATTCTCTGGTGGGGAGCCAGGGGGGAAAGGAGAGGCCAGGGAGGAGCGGCGGCTGACAGTATAGGCAGAGCTGATGCTGCTGGAGCTGCTGCTGCGGCGGTCAAGAGAGACTGGGGGGCCCGCGCGGCGGGACACAGGGGTACCTGCAAGTGATGGGGGGAAAAGGTAGGACGGTCAAGGATCTTCCTAAATCTCACCCTGCCTCCTCCATGCAACAGCCTTGTCCTGGATTCCCAGGTATAAGCTCGTTATCCCTAACCAGTCAGTTCTGTCTCCTACTTCTCCCATGCCTATTCTGTTTCTGGGTTACCAAGGATTCAGGGTCGCTATGAACAGTTGTACAGGTTGTATGCTGCACAGTCCTAGGGAACAGCATTCGCATCATAGCCTTTGCATACTTGTTTGTTTGTTTGTTTTGTTTTGTTTGAGACAGAGTTTCGCTCGTTGCCCAAGCTGGAGTGCAATGGCGCAATCTCAGCTCACTGCAACCTCTGCCTCCCAGGTTCAAGCGATTCTCCTGCCTCAGCTTCCTGAGTAGCTGGGATTACAGGTGCCCACCACCATGCCTGGCTAGCCTTTGCATGTTTGTACATCACAACTATTTTCTGATAAATGGGAAGTGTCTTGAGGAAGGAGATCATTTTCTAATTATACAAAAGTGCTATGTGACAGCCCTCAAGGGTGACTTCCTCCTCTCAACCTCAGGGCAGGTCCAGATCTCACCCCAGCCACTCCTCCCACACCCAGGTCTCACCGGTGTGGGACAAGCTGGGCAGTTTGAGACCCCGGGTCCCTATTGGCCGGAGTTGATGCAGCTGGTCCAGCCTGAGGTTCTCAAGGCGGCGAAGAGTGGACAGACCAGTGCCAGCGATGCAAGGTCCCTCGTCCAAGCTGGAGAGGTCTTCATTGCTGCCCCCTGCATTGCCAGTCATTTCCACACCGCTGTCTGTATTGGCTGCACTGCCTGCCGGGGAGTGGTCACTGCTGCAGGATGACTGGGCCCCAGGGCTTGGCTGTGGCTTCTGTGGAGAAGATGAGGTCTGAGGGCAACACCCTTCCCCATAGCTCCTTCAACTTGATAAGTGGCTGAAGCCTGTGTCCCAGTGACTGCTGGGGTTCCAAGGAAGCTTGTAAGTGTAGAAAGGGCTAAGCAGGTAAGAGATGGGGGAGCAAACTGAATGTGAGACATTTGATGAGAAGAACCTAGGCTGGAGCACGGACTGGCTGGACTCAAATTCTTGCTCTTAGTTCTATGACCTTGGGCTATTTCTCTATGTCTGAGTTTCTTCACCTGAAAATGGGAACAGTGAGTCCCTTTCTCATGAAGTTGCTGTGAGAAGTACATGGAATTATACATGTAAAAGGCTTGGAACATATACTAAGTGCTATTTAAGAAAGAGTTGCCGGGTGCGGTGGCTCACGCCTGTAATCCCAGCACTTTGCAAGGCCGAGGCGGGCGGATCACGAGGTCAGGAGATCGAGACCATCCTGGTTAACACGGTGAAACCCCATCTCTACTAAAAATACAAAAAAGTTAGCTGGGCGTGGTGGCAGGCACCTGTAGTCCCAGCTACTCAGGAGGCTGAGGCAGAATGGCGTGAACCCAGGAGGCGGAGGTTGCAGTGAGCCGAGATCGTGCCACTGCACTCCAGCCTGGGCAACAGAGCGAGACTCCGTCTGAAAAAAAAAGAAAGAGTTTGGGTTGGATGCATTGGCTCATCCCAGCACTGTGGGAAGCTGAGGTGGGAGGATCATTCGAGGCCAGGAGTTTGAGACCAGCCTGGTCAACATAGCAAGACTCCATCTCTAAAAAGAAGAAAAATTAGCCAGGCATGATGGTGTGTGCCTGTAGTGATCACCCGAGCCCAGGAGTTTGAGGCTGCAGTGAGCTATGATTATGCCACTACACTCCAGCCTGGGCAACAGAGCAAGACCCTGTCAGAAAGAGAGAGAGAGAGAGAGAGACAGAGAGAAAGAAAGAAAAGAAGAAAGGAAAGAAGGAAAGAAGGAAGGAGAGAGAGAGAGAGTGAGAGAGTGAGACAGAGAAAGATTCTAAAATCTCTAGATTTGGGGAAGCCCAAAGAGCAACACTAAGACAAGAGACAGGCAGACTGGTCACAGAAGAGTGACTTCTATAGGAGGGAAGTAACTAGAAAGATGTCCACAGGGTGAGCTGGGGTATGGAGGTGAGGGTTGCCTGGGCTCTCTCACCATGGCACCCTCTGGCACAGTCAGTCTGCTCTCCTCCCTGATGGGACCTCCTTCCCGCTCCCTCTTGGGCTCCACTGTAGAAATGGATGGTGCCCGAGGCAGGGGGCCATCCCCTCGGTGCCGTTTGGTCACATGGGCGTCAGGACCATGCACTGTCTTGACATGTTTTCGCAGTGAGCTGGGATCTGTATAGCGTTTGGTGCAGCCAGGGAGCTTACACACATACGGCTTCTGTTGAGTAGAGAGTGGAGACAGAAGGCAAACAGATCAAAGCGGAAGAATGCAGAAGAAATGGGAAAAAGTGGTGACAACACAGGGGGCAGGGGAGGAGCACACAGCACCAAAGGAAGTAAGGAGGGTGGAGGCCTCGGGTGGGAGTCAAAGATGCAGAGATTAAGTGGAGGGTTAGGAAAACTGACAGCCTGGGAAAGATGAGGGGGTGAACCCAGGGCTGTGACGTCCCATAAATCCAGGGGTTGGAGGGATCAGGGGTCTCCTCTAGATGGCATCTTTTAGGTTAGCCCTTTGGCTGGTTAGAGGTTAGAGGTAGGAGGAGGAGTGGTGAAGTGGAAATTCTGGGTTTCAGAAAAGCCTTTTCTGGGCGAATTATGTGGGGAGGGGGACTCACCTCTGTGGAGTGGGTGCTGGGCTAAGGGATTTCTTATGGGGGAAATCTCCCTGGTAGGTGGCTTCTCAAGAGGGGAGGGTCTCTTAGTTGGGGCATTCACCTCATTGGAATGGGTCCGATTCTGGTGCTTGGCTCGGTCACTGGCATTGCTGAAGGCTTTACTGCAGCCCTCATGCTCACACATGTATGGCTTCTCACCCGTGTGTGACCGCAGGTGCGTCTTCAGGTTTTCGAGGCGTGAGTATGACTTCCGGCACCCTTCAAACTGGGGGACATGCGGGGGTCAAAGGATAGTTCTCAGACGGAGGACATGGAGATGGAAGGAACCCTCAATCTCCAAAAGGACACACATCAGAGAATATAACTCAAGATGAAAGGCACTTCCCAAAACTAGGGGACAAGGGCAGGCAAGAACTTGGAGAAGGGAAGCAGTTGGAGGCACTCTCCCTGTGGGAATATAAAGAAGCTAGAGCATCTTCTGACCAAGTCAGGGCAGATTTCTCTGCATGGGGATCTTAGGCTGTCCCAAGATGGGGTCGTCTTGGGGGAACAGGCTGTTGTCCTTGATGCAGGGTTTATCCATTAGGCAGAGTAGTAGGCACAGTACTGAAGGCCGACAATACTTTAAGAGGCCCACGAACATGTTTTAATGTCTTTTTAAAAAAATTTTTTTTTGAGGCAGAGTTTCGCTCTGTTGCCCAGGCTGGAGTGCAGTGGTGCCATCTTGGTTCACTGCAACCTCCACCTCCCGGGTTCAAGTGATTCTTCTGCCTCAGCCTCCCGAGTAGCAGGGACTACAGGCGCCCATCACCACGCCCAGCTAATTTTTATATTTTTAGTAGAGGCAGGGTTTCACCATATTGGCCAAGCTGGTCTCGAACTCCTGACCTTGTGATCTGCCCGGCTCAGCCTCCCAAAGTGCTGGGATTACAGGTGTCAGCCACCGTGCCTGGCCTGTTTTAATGTCTTTTAAAATCAAGGGGAAAAAAATGAGCTTTTAGGTCCAAGAGTGTTTTAATATATATCATCATATTCATCTTTATGCCAACACAGTCACACAAACATTATTTTTAATATTTGTTTATGGAAGAAAGGACTTATAAAAGCAAGTCTGCCTTGGGCCCTACCTTGAAGGACAGCCCCGATTTAGGAAGAGACCCTGGACTTGGGACACTGGTGCCTCACCGTGCACTTGTGTGGCTTCTCGCCAGTGTGTCTGCGCATGTGCACCACCAGCATATACTGGGCTTTGAAGGGCCTCAGCTCCCTGGAGCAGCCCCCCCAGTGGCACACGAACTCTTTCCGCTCCCCGTGGATGTGCTCGCTGTTGATGTGCTGAGGGAGAAGATACAAAGGCACTCCAAGGCTCTCCCATGCCCCCAAGGTCCAGAACAGACCTTCCCTCCACCCCCTGTTCCTCTTCCACGACTCCACCTCAAGGAGGAAGAGGCAAGAACAATATCGTATCTCATGTCTCAGGTCTTCCAGCTCCCTAAGGCAAAGCTACAACTTCTGAGCTTCTGCCTACCCAACTGAGCATTCAACTTCAGTCTCCTCTGACCTCCTGCCCTCAGCCGGATTCCACCATGTCCCACTCAGAATCTCCTAAAGGTTCTGGCTAGCCATTCCTGTTACCCCCTGGGGCTCACGTGCACCAGCTGCTCTTGGGAGTCAAATTCCTGGCTGCAGCCATCCCAACGGCAGTCAGTTTCATACACAGATTCAGGCTCACGCTTCTCCTCTCTCTCAAGGTCCTCCCGCCCATCCAGCATCCCCAACAGGGGATCCTAGGGCAAGAGAGGCAATCTCAGGGTCACTTGGGTGACCTTTAGTTTTGCTCAGGTCCCAGAGGTAAAGCTCCCACCCATCCCCTTACCTGTATGCCTGTGGAGTTGGGGCTGGACATATCACCTTCCAAGGGTTCCTCCCGGCACTTGCCAACCAGCATGTCCAGCTCAGACTTCAGCTTCCCCAGGGGAAGAGGTGACGGTGATGAGGGTGGAAGCAAGCAGAAGGAAGAGGAAACCAAGCCAGGTCTTCCTGGCCTAAGTGCCCCCACCCAAGCAGCTAGAGCCTCCTGGGTTTGGAAGGGACTTCCTCCTCAGACTACACTGGTGAATGGGATGGGCAAAAGGTGGGATCCCATTTGGAAGTGTCTGACTCAACTGCAAGGAGTGAACCCCAGCACCCACACCTCTTTACTTTTCTAGTACTGAAAACTTATATCCCTTGTCCTTCCTTCACCTTTCCCCTACAAAATCCACCACCTACCCACCCTGAGCTGAGGGAAATCAGGTAGCAATATGGGCACTCTCACCTGGCAAGTTGGGAGGGGTCCCCGGGACTGAGGATGTGGGATCATCCCGCCCCGGGCGGAGTCATGGGGACCACAAGGCTGGACCCCGAAGGAAGGCGAGGGCCCTTTTTGGTGATTCATCTGGGCTGGGAATCCCAGAGATGGGCTGAGGAGGAGAGGAGGCAGTTACTTAAGATAGTTAGGAAGTCTCAGGAAGGATTGGGCTATTTGGAGGATTTCTGGAAGACTTGGGATTTGTAGTGGTTGAGGCAGTCCCAGGGAAGTACTGAGGAGAGTTGTCTTTGAAATGACAAGGATTCAAATAGAGTTAGGTAGTTTGAGGGCTTGAGACTTTTAATGGACTTTGGTAGGGGCTTTAGGGGCCTCTTGGCCCGGGGCTGACTGCACCTCATGGTGCCAATGGAGAGATGACCGTAGGAGCCTCCTGGAGATGTGCATCGTGAGTTGATGAAAGCTACGAGGGAGCTGGGTGAGGTGCGGATAACCGTCTGCAGGTCCAGGCTGGCATCTGACAGAGGTGAGATGGACAGTGCCCGCTTCTTGGTCAACTTGACTGCACTCCGGGGAGAAGAAAAGAGTGGGCCTGGGGCAGGAGACAGTGGAGATGGATATGGTAAAGGGGCGTGTCTCTTCATGCACCTAACCTATGGGTCCTGACTTGGCAAAACCAATGATACTTGATTCTGCTTTGCCCTGTTGATCCTATCTGTGACTTTTTTTTTTTTTTGAGAGACACAGAGTCATGCTCTGTAACCCAGGCTGGAGTGCGTGGCACCATCTTGCCTCACTGCAACCTCCACGTTCCCAGCTTCAAGTGATTCTCCTGCCTCAGCCTCCCCTGTAATCGGGACTACAGGTGCACACCACCACGCCTGGCTAATTTTTGTATTGTTAGTAGAGACGGGGTTTCACCATGTTGGCCTGGCTGGTTTTGAATTCCTGACCTCAAGCGATCTTCTTGCCACGGCCTCCCCACAAAGTGCTGGGATTACAGGCGTGAGCCACCGTGCCCGGCCCCATCTGTGACTTCTTGATGGTGCTCTGATGCCTCACATCTCCAAGCATCTCCTCCTCCAAGTGAGATCCCCTGCCCTCCCACTTTCTCTTTCAGAACAAGTCAGAGAGGGGCAGAAAGGGAAGAGGTGTTGCCTGAGCCCTCACCCTCGGTGTAGCTGTTGGTCTCTCTGGCTGACCCATAACTGTGGGGGCCGGACATGAGGTTAGCTTGGTGGCAGAAGGGCGGGCCAGACAGTCCTAGAAAAAAGAGACAGCTGGAATGGGAATGGAGGATACGTAAGCCTCACCTTAAAACCCCAGACATGACCTGATCCCAGATTCCAGGTCCATATGACATGGGGTCTCAAATCCTCCTGTAGATAGGAAACTGGCATGGGGTGGGAGTGGGCCCAAGTGGGAGACCTGCCAAATCCTCAAGGCCCAGGGATTGGTATATACACTGACCTTCTGTCCCCACACTGGGGGCCCCCTGACTGGGGAGGGGCCGGAGACAGCAGGGCTCGCCATAGCTACTGACTGGTGGTGGGGTCATCGAGTTGAACATGGCGTCTCAGAGGAGGGTGTGGGGACACTGCAGAAAGGGAAGGTAGTTATAAAGGTGGAGGCAAATAGAGACGGTCAGACAGCAGTCTCAGGCACAGAATCCTGGGCAGAACATCCCTGGTGTCCCCTGCCCCTCTAAGGCATGTGCCACGAAAATCGAGTTGAAAAGAGCATCACTGAGCCGGGCATGGTGGCTCACACCTGTAATCCCAACACTTTGAGAGGCTGAGGCGGGAGGATCACCTGAGGTCAGTTCAAGACCAGCCTGGCCAACACGGTGAAACCCCCGTCTCTACAAAAATACAAAAATTAGCCAGTCATGATGGCGGGTGCCTGTAATCCCAGCTACTCGGAAGGCTGAGGCAGGAGAATCGCTTGAACCTGGGAGGCGGAGGTTTCAGTGAGTCGAGATGGCGCCACTGCACTCCAGCCTGGGCGACAGAGCGAGATTCCGTCTCAAAAAAAAAAAAAAAAAAAAAAAAAGCATCACTCACTGAGTGAGGGAGGGGATAAGGGGAAATGATGTTCCAGAGACGCAGAGGCAGTCTTGTAGTCTGTGTACTCTGGGGATCTTCTTGGGAACTGGGTGGGAGCTTTGCCTGTGTGGTCTGTGTGTAGAGGGCATGTTTTGGACTAATTGTGCCTATATTAACTTCAAGTGATTTTAGTAACATGGACTCTCTAATTCTTCTTGCTCTAACCCCGGGCCGGCTTTGAGGGGTGGGATGGGAGAACTCGTGTGATGGATCTGACTTCAAGCACTGGGCGGCTCTGCTAGAGCCCGTTTCCCCTTCCTTCTTGTGCCCCTCCCCAGGGACAGCCCGTGTACAATCTCTGCAGTGTCCAGCAGAGGGAGCCCTAGCCACAGTCCCGACATAGAGCCAGGTGGGGCCAGGAGGGAGCACAAGCGATCTGCCCTCTTAGACAGAAAACAGTGTGGAGGAGGAGGTAAGGTTCCTGAGGGGAGTCTTCTGGGTCTGTTGGGTACAAAGGTGAAAGCTGGTGTTATTCTGGGGTAGTTTAAATCGGGCCCACCTAATCTTTTTGTCTCTGTTTTGGGGGAACAGGAAAGGAAGTATGAGGGGAGACTCTGAGAGAATGAAAAAAACAATGTGATCGTTATAAAAGCGTAGCGAGGAAGAAGGTGCTGCTGTCCGTTTTTCTTTTCAAACTCCAGTTTTGACTCCATCCCGGGTTTTCCGGTCTCCCGGGAATGAGGGTGGGGTGGGGCGGGGTGGGGTGGAGAACCACCGGGAGCGGGCCGGGCCGGCCGGCGCGGTGGGTGATCCCGGGATGCTGGGATTTAGGGTGAGGGCGGGGTGAGATGGGGAGCGGAACCCGGACCCCGCGACCCAGCCCGGCCCGGCAGCCTGGGCTGTACCCTTCCTAACTCCTCCTTTTCCAACCGAGATGCGGATCCCGCATCCAAGACCTCCCAACTTGACCTTGGCACTAATGTTGGGGGGCGGGGGGCACAGCTGGCTGGCAGCTGGATGGGGGGACAATTCTCCCGCCTCCTTCCCTCTATGACTCACCCAGGGGAAGGAGGCAAGTTCGCAAATGATCCCCCAAACACTAGAGACTCCCCCAAACTTGCCTACTCAGTCATCTTTCTGCTCCACTGCCCAGCCGCCGAAGAGCCTCCAAGGAAATGGGGCTACACCCCTCGCCCACGCGTGCCACAGCCCACCCACATCTCCCCTTCAGGCTAGTAAAAGGAAAATGTCGCCAACTTTTTTAGCTTCGGTAAAGTTTTTCTGGGGTGTGAGAGTTCGGGATGGGACAGGGAGCTCTAGGGTTCCCCTGCCGGAACCCTAAACCATCTTCGGTGTCTCCCTGTTTTCCAGCGTCCCCCTCGCACCCCCGCTCCCCAACTCCCAGGAGTCGGCTCCGCCCCCCTACTCCCGGTCCCGCCTTCCCCGCCCCCGTGCCTCCTCGGCCCACCCAAGTCGCCGCCGCAGGCACTGGCTGCAGACGGCTCCGCTCCCCCCTCCCGCCCCGGGAGCCCAGTCGAGCGAGCGGTAGGGGTGGGGGCTGAGGGGCGGGCCGCATTCTTCCCTCCTCCTCTCAGCGCATCCGGAAAGCAGGCAGTGGCGCCCAGGGGGGCACTACTGGAGAATGGGGGTCCCCATTGGTGGGGTTAGAAAGGGAGAAGAATCCAGAAAGTATAGGGGAGAGAAATGAGAGAAAGTGACTGGGTCAATAAAATTAGGTGTGTATGGGGAGGAGGAGGGGCCCGGACACCTTAGGTTCCTGGTTATAGCAGCCGGCTTCCCAAGGGTTAACCCCTCCAGACCCCCGGGAACCCCCTGGTGACGTCAAGGGCGGGGATGCCAGGGAGATAATGGTGGAGGGGGAGAGGTCTCTGGACCCCGCCCCCTAGGGAAAACCACACTTATTCCGACCCTTACATATCCCCCGGGAAACCGCCCGCCTTCTCCCTCTACTGGAACGTAAAGACCTATCCTATAAGACCCCAGCTCTCCAGATCCCTAAAACCCTCAGTCTCAGGCTCTACGGGGTCCCCTTTCCCTAATCCTGTCCCGAAAGCTAGCTGCCCAGTGCTGATTGTTTCGGGGTCATGGGACCTGAAAGAGAATTCAGAGCGGGGAGCAAGGGCAGGCAGGGTGGTCTGAGGCAGAGGAGGGGCCTCGATCCCCAGCTCCCGTTTGGGCGGGGGGCCAACGGGGATACACAGGCTGGCAGTGACCAGTGGTCCCGCCCAGCCCCGGTAGGGGTCTCCCTGCGGCTGGCTCCCGCTGCCCCGGTGGTCCTGAGGTCAGAGGGTCAAGACAAGGTCTCCCCGGCTCCTCCTGAGCGCCTTGCCCACAGCCCTTGGGACTTAGCAGTCCAAAATTGCCTGGGGTCATTCTAGGGCCATCACTACACCTTGGACAGCCCCCTGCCCCCAGCCCCCTTCCAAGTCCAGAAGACACTCCTTTCCCCCCAAACACAAGCATCCACTGGCACATCTGTCACAAGACAGGTCAAGGGTTCAAGCCTGGCTGGCCCCTAGTGGCTCTGTTGCCTCCCACACACCCGTCCCCACCCCACCTGGAGCTCCCTCCTTTGCAGTCCCCTCCTTTCAGAAACACTGACGTCTTCCTGCCCCACGCGCAGACACACACCTGGAGTTCCCTCTCTACAACGCAGACCTCCAGCTAGCCATCCCTCCAGCCTCTTCAGCTTAACCGCATGAAAGTGAGATATTTCTAATATATGGGAGAGGCGGAGACAAAGACCCACGGTTCCCTGAGACAGAGATACACAGACTGACAGAAGAAAAAAGGGAAGAAAAAGAAGATACAGAGAAAGATACAAGTGAAAAATTTGGAGTTTCTAATGTCTCACCCCAGGCTCTCCCACCCCTATTTTGCCTCTATGTCCCGGGTCTGGGATGAGTCCCTAGGAAGCTGAGCATCCCCTCAGGCCCCCTCCCCCACTGCTCCCAGGTGGTCCCCCGCCTGCCCCCCCCTTCTCACCTCTGTCTGGGCGCTGGGCTCGAGATGCGCGGTCCAGGGCAGGAGTCTGGGCTGGGGGGTGTGCGGTGGGGAGGGGGGCGGAGAGGGCCACGGCGGCGCAGCCTCGATGCCACCCCCACCCCCCCAACCTGGCCCCCAGCCCTCCCGCCGGCCCAGCCCGCCGGGCCGCAAGCCCGGACCACCCGCGAGAAGCGCAAACTTTTTTTTCCCTTTTGCAAAAACTTTTTCTCGCTCCAGCCGCTGGCGCGCCGCCGCTCTTCCCGCTCGCCCCTCACCTCCCTTCTATTTCCCTCCCTCTTGCCGTTCTGGAGGATGAGGCGGGGTAGCTGGAAGCAAGAGAGGGGGTGCCGGGCTTATTGCACCCCCAGGACCCCCAGGATCCTCCCCCTCCCTTGAGGGACCCTATGCTGCCTACGCCCCCCTCCCCCCCCCGCGCTGAACACGCTGCTGTTGGTGGGTAGTAAATCCCGGCTTGGATTTCTGGATCGGCTGGCCCCAAAGAGGCCCCGACAACCAGATTGAGGAAAATATTGCGGGGTAGGGGGAGAAGTTCAACCGAGAACGGTAATAGTGGATGTAGGGTACTCGCCTTTGGTTGGTGCTAACTGAGCATTCTGCCATCCTGTGATTTATCGGCAGGCCTCACCCTTTGGATGGAACTTGGAGCGGCTGGGACAGAGTTGGGGTTTGGGGCAAATCAAGTTGAGGGGCTGGGGGCTCTGGCAGAAGATGAGGAGTCTATGGAGCATAAAAGCAAGAAGCAGCGGCTGAGGCTCTGGGTGCAGGGTGTGTGTTCACGAGGTAACCAAGGAGCCCTGGGACTGAAGCCCCTTTCCCGAGAACCCCGGATCTGCCTCTCGAAGTTCTGGAGACTGCCGCCCCTCCGCACCACGCCACTGCAGGCTCTAGCCGCTCTTCCAGGCTTTCTGCTCCCTCTGCTGGCCGTCCTCACACATGACACCTGCTCGGAGTCGAAGCAGAAGAGCTGGGGAGCTGAAGGAGGAGCCCAGCTGAAGGAGGAGCCCCTCACTAAGGCCCACTTAAAAGCACAGGAGATGGATATGTGAGCTCTGAGAAACGGAGAGGCAGAGGTTGCTATGCCCGGCGGTACTGCCTGACAGGGAAGTGCCCTGCCTCTTTAGATTTGCGTTGCCATCGTGACCGGATATAGGGGAGGGGCAGCATTTCAGTCTGATTTTTATGAGAAAGAGGAGAAAGAATGACAGGGAAAAAGGGCACCCGCTCCCGTTTTTTTCAACCCCACAGGCAGACCTCCCACATCCTAGCTCTGCTTCCAAGAACCACCCCCTTGGGTCTGGAAGGTCGGTGGGTTAACTGTTCAGTTTGAGGGTCAAGGGGGAAAAGAAAAGGTGAAGGTAGGGGGAGGTCTGGGACTTTGACCCAGACTAGTTATCCCCAGAGGGTCAGAGACCCAGCTCAGTCAGACCAGACTAACGGTCACTGAAAAGAAGGCACCCCACACATGCTCCTGCCCCAGCCTCGAGCCCCTTCTTCCAGAGGAGCTATTTATGTATTTATTTATTTATTTATTTTTATTTGGAACGGGGTCTCACTATTTGCCCAGGCTGGAGTGCAGAGGCTATTCACAAGTGTTATCATAGCCTTGAACTCCTGGGTTTAAGCGGTCTTCCGGCCTTAGCCTCCCAAGAAGCTGGGACCACTGGTGCCCAGCAAGAGGAGCTCTCTTAGAACACGTTACTTTCTTCTCCCCACCCAGTTCTATAGACCAGTGAGTCTCAAACTTTTTGGTTTCCTCTATACTCTTAAAAGTCATTAGGTTAGGCACAGTGGCTCAGACCTGTAATCCCAGCACTTTGGGAGGCCAAGGCGGGCGGATCACCTCAGGTCAGGAGTCCAAGACCAGCCTGGCCAACATGGTGAAACCCTGTCTCTACTAAAAATACAAAATTAGCTGGGCATGGTGGCGCAGGCCTGTAGTCCCAGCTACTCAGGAGGCTGAGGCAGAAGAATCGCTTGAACTTGGGAGGTGGAGGTTGCAGTGAGCCGAGATTGCACCACTGCACTCCAGCTTGGGCGACAGAGCGAGACTCCGTCTCAAAAAAAAAAAAAAAAAAAATCATTGAGCTTTTGTTCATATGATTTACATCTATCAATTCACTACATTAGAAATTAAAACTGAAAAAGGCTATAACACAAGAACATACAAGCACACATTCCATTAACAATGATGTCAGAAAGATGATGTAATCACATGTCACACAGCCTCTGGAAAACTCCACTGTACAATTTTAAGATAATGAGAATTCAAAAGGCGAATAACATGTTAGTATTATTATGAAAATAGCTTTGACTTTGTGGACACCCCTGAAAAGGGACCTCCCAGAAGCCTACAGAGTACACTTGAAGAACTGTTGCTCTGGACCATCATCCGAACCCTTCTTTATGACTCACATTTGTTGATTTTCTTTCTCCTTTTTATTAAGAAAGTATAAGCCGGGCGCGGTGGCTCACACCTGTAATCTCATCACTTTGGGAGGCCAAGTCGGGTGGATCAAGAGGTCAAGACATCAAGACCATCCTGGCCAACATGTTGAATACAAAAATTAGCGGGTGCCTATAATCCCAGCTACTCGGGAGGCTGAGGCAGAAGAATCACTTGAACCCAGGAGACGGAGGTTGCAGTGAGCCAAGATCGTGCCACTGCACTCCAACCTGGTGACAGAGCGAGACTCCGTCTTAAAAAAACAAAAAGAAAAAGAAGAAAGAAAGTGTAAATGCTTGTCTTCCAGTGGGTCCTGTCCCCTGGGAAAAACCAGGGAACTTCTTAGGCTTAGTACCTCATTTTCCTGACTCCTGTTTCTGGGGGTCCCCTAAGCATCCTCCCTCAGCGCCTTGCCCGTCTCCCTCTTGACCCTCCCTTAAGATACCTCAACAGCCCTTACCCTGGGCCAGCCTGCTTACCCTGCTTCAAGCCTGCTGGACCATCTATCTGCTTCCTCCTCCCCTCACTTGAGGACTTTCTCATCTTGGGAGAGACTTAGTAATTTTTCTCTGCCTTCCCTCCCTCCCTCCCTAGTCCCTGACATCTTCTCACAGGACTTAGGGCAGGAAATCATGCTTTCTGGGTAGACCCCTTTAGAAGAAACGCTTTACCCATCTCCCAACACATCAGCCAACCTGGAACAAGCCAGAGTCTCAGACAAGAAAGTGCCCATTTGGGTCCCGTAGGGGTCAAGTGAGTCATACTGCCAGGTGGTTTTTGGGTTGGGGTGTGGATCAGGAATCTGACGCCTCCAGTCACAAGTGCCCTGTGCCTGGGAAACTTCATCTTGGTCTCTTCACTCCAAAGCCCCAGGTCCTCTTGCTAGCTGCAGCCACAGGCCTCCACCACCATATCTGGCACATCTGTCTTGACCACATTGCCATTATGATCCAGGTAGAGGAGAGAGAGGGGCCTTCGGGCAGTAGGGACACAACATGAGGTACTGGCAGGCCAAGGATTGTTGGCTTTGAGGAGGCTGAAGACGGCAGAATGGAAAGAGGCAGCAATGCCTGGGCTGCCAGCCAGGTGGGGAGGGCACTGCCCACTGCAGTAATTCAGTTGGTACCCCTCGGGCTGCAGTATCCAGTCCTGCCATCCCAGTTCCTGGAAGTCTACGTAACGGTCTCGCCTGCAACATAAGGGGGTCGCAGGCTCACAGGTGGGGGTCCTCCTCCTGGCCCGGCCTGCTCCAGGCTCATTGGCTCGGATCTTAAGCTCTAGGAAGGGCTGCTGATGTCCTGCTGTGTCCAGGAGCCGCCTTGGTTGTCCAGTAACTGTGCTGTTGCCTTCTAGGGGTCTGCAGTCTAGTTGCAGTTTCAGGACACCAGACTTCTCACCCCTCAAGCCACTAGAGGGCAGAGTTAAGGCATGCCAGCCCAGGTTGGTGATGTGGTGCTCAGCCAGGAGGGTACGGGACCCTTGGCGCCTCCTCCTTGGTCCCCATCGGAAGATCCTCAAGCAAAGAGTGCCAGGAAGGGTGGGGAGCACGTGCAGCCACAGGCGGGCATGGTACAGGTGGTGGGACCGAGGAGTGGACAGGTGAAAAGTGAGCAGGGAGCTGTAGGCTGAAGTGGAGTCTGCCCGAAAGACAGAAAAGGGAAAGAAAATGTGAGCAGAGATGAAGCTCTCCTCTGAGACTCCCCAAGCCCTGCCCACTGCTCTCCCTCGAACCTACCTTTAGAAAAGTAGAGAGTGCTTTGTGTCCTCTGCAACCAGTCCCTGCCCCAGCTCCTCGTTCTCCTGCCACACCCCACTCCCTCTGCTGCTCCTGCCAGGCTCCCCTTCTGCCTCCTTTTCCCTATCTGCTCTCTGCCTGTTGCTCTCTCCCTCACCCACCTGTGACAGTAGCAAAGCTGATGACCTCCTCCCCATTCCCTGAAGCCACACTCCCTGGCTGTAGTCTCCGGAGGGCTCTGGTCAGCGCTGCCTGGGGTGGAGGATGAGTTATTCTGGGACGACTGGTCAGGTGCAACCCATCCAGGATTTGCTGCTTGGCTAGCTCCAGCACCAGAGCTCGTTCTGCTTGGGGCGCCAGTTTGGAGCCCCCACAGGAGGGACACACAGACCCTGTCCCCTGTGCTCGCACCAGTGCCCACAGCAGCACCAGCCAGAGCTGGACATCAGGGAGCCCCATGCTCCTGGTGAATGGCCCTGGTTCGGGAGCCTCAGATGGCAGTTGCTCCGTCTGTTGAGTCTGATTGCTGGGGGCCAATGAGGGCACAGTGACAGCAGACACCACTGCCACACCTACCCTTGGCCAAGGGTAGAGCCACCTGTCTTCTATTGTCTGGGACTCAGGAAGGCTGAAAGTAGATCATCTGATGGATAGCTGTGCTTGACCCTCACAGCTCATGTCTGGCTACTGACCTGGGGCCTCTTTAGAGCCAGCTGCCTGGGGCTTCCAAACCTAGTGGTCAGCCAGCCGACCTACCCTCGGAGTCCCAGGATTGGCCAGCTGTGCTGCCCATCAGGCCCCTGCAGGGGGTGGAGGTCCTCCTCCCCACCAGCTCAGGTTTCACCATCTGGCCATGGTGACTGGGCCTGAAGTAGGGGTATGGGGGTGGGGGGTGCAATGTGGACACGCATGATGCAAGAAAGAGGATGATTTCACATGCCCAGTCCCCAAGGTCTGGGACTTGGGGGAGGGAACGCCTTATGAGCCAGGTGGGGAAGGGCAATTTTCCCTCATACCTCTAGTCTTTCTGGCTTCACCACTGCTGCAGCAGTTTCCATGAGGCAGCTGTGAGTTCCCGTGGGTATTTCTCTGGGGCCCTTAGGCCAGAAGGAAAATTCTGGTCTCTTTATTTCCAGCATTGGAGCTGGGAGAGGGATGAGGGTTTGGGCGGGTAGGAGAATGGAGCCCTCTTGCTCAGGCCCAGGTGGCAGTGCCACGAGGCACAGAAGTCACCCCCTGACCCTGCCTGTGCTGGCCGCCCAGAGTCCAGTTGGCCTGGAGCATGATGTGGAGGAGGGCCAGAGCAGGGGGGTTGGGGCGGGGAACGTGTTCCTGTGATGTCTGGGGAAGCCCAGAGAGGTGGTGGTGGTGGTGATGCAATCTTAAACAGGGCAGAGTCCATCAGGACTGTCAGGGGGCATGACACTTGGGAGGGCCTATACCCAGCTGCCACTTCTCTTTCAAGGGACTGTGAGAGTTGCTTAAATTTGGGGCATCCTAGAAGTAGTGCCAGGCCTCTTTTTTTTCTTAAATTTTTAAAATTTAAATTTTATTTTATTTTATTGAGGTAAGGTCTCAATCTGTTATTCAGGCTGCAGTGCAGTGGCACAATCATAGCTCACTGCAGCCTTGAACTCCTGGGCTCAGACAATCCTTCTGCCTCAGCCTCCTTAGTAGTTGGGAATACAGGTGCGCACCACCACACCTGGCTAATTTTTAAATTTTCCGTAGAGACAGGGTCTCGCTATGTTGCCCAGGCTGGTCTTGAACTCCTGGGCTCAAGCAATCCACTTGCCTCAGCCTCCTAAAGTGCTGAGGTTACAGGCGTGAGCCACTGCACCACCCTTCAGGCCCGTTAATGGGGGTAGAAAATGGGAGCTTTAAGAGCTTTTGACAACAAAGCAAGGTGAATACAGCAGTCTTGGTTCCCAGTCTCAGCCCTCCTGACCACATTTCCTCACTGGCTTTATTTTATTTTGTTTTATTTTATTTTATTTTATATTTTTTGAGGCTGAGTCTCGCTCTGTCGCCCAGGCTGGAGTGCAGTGGCACAATCTCAGCTCACTGCAAGCTCCGTCTCCCGGGTTCACGCCATTCTTCTGCCTCAGCCTCTCGAGTCGCTGGGACCACAGCTGCTTGCCACCATGCCCGGCTAGTTTTTTGTATTTTTAGTAGAGACAGGGTTTCACTGTGTTAGCCAGGATGGTCTCCATCTCCTGACCTCATGATCTGCCCACCTCGGCCTCCCAAAGTGCTGGGATTACAGGCGTGAGCCACCACACCTGACCTATTTTTTATTTTATTTTTTATGTTTTTGAGACAGGGTCTCACTCTGTCATCCAGGCTAGAGTGTGGTGGGTGGCCTGATCACAGCTCACTGCAGCCTTGACCTCCTGAGCTAAGTGATTCTTCCACCTCAGCTTCCAGAGTAGCTAAGTCTACAGGTGCGTGCCACCACACCACACCCCACACCACACCACACCACACCACACCACACCACACCACACCACACCACACCCCACACCACACCATACCACACAGGCTAATTTATTTTTTATTCTTTTGTAGAGACAGGGTCTTGCTGTGTTGCCCAGGGTGGTCTCAAGCTCCTGGGCTCAAGCGATCCTCTCACCTCAGCCTCCCAAGGTGCTAGGATTATAGACATGAGCCACTGCACCCAGTCCTCACTGGCTTTAAATGGGGGGGGATTCAGACCCCTCCACCTTGAATTCATGAGGGTGGGCCTCATGCTAGCTTTTCTCCTTATGCCCCAGTTTCTCCAAGAAGCTTGACGGGGAGAAAGCTGTGGGGGAAGTGGGTGTGATTTGGAAATGTGTCTTTACTCCACTTTGTTCCTCTCCCCTCTGTTTAGATGATAGGGGCTGTCAAGAGAGACTATTAGATCTGGGGGACAGGGTTCCTAATTGGAGGGCTGGGCCTCAGTACCACCAGTGTCCACCATGTGGCAGTGCCGCGCCTCTGGACATCAGCTGGCTTGTAGCTGGCTGGAGCTTCCCAGGGACGGGGAAGGGGCAGCTCTGGGGAATGGAGCGATGAGGAGTGCTCCTCAACCTCTCACTCTGGGGACCCTGCCTCCCCCACAAGAGACAGGGACAAGCTGTTTCCTCTGTTCTTTCCCCATCACACTGCCAGAGAAGAGAGGCTGTCTTCAGGATCCACATCACTGCTACCTTTGGTTTTGGACCTCATCGCACAAACACGTGGCAATGGAGCTTGGTGATATACCAGGCTCTTCCTAGAACCTCAGGGCACTATTTGGTGGGGGTGGAGTGGGGTGGGGGTGCACTGAGATGATTAGACCCTCCTGTCCACCCTGCATTTCTCCCCAAGCTCTGAAACACATTCGAGAACTCTGTCCAGTGTTCTCCCCAGCCCCCAGCTCCCATTCTGTTGGTCGGGCTGGTAAATGACAACCCTCTACCCCCTCGCGTCTGGAACATCGGTCAGCAAAGTGGAGGTATCTATCCATGGTGGTGCCTTAGAAGGCTTACCTGTTGGTATCAGTAGGCAGTCAGGGGAAGTGACAAGAAGTGGCTGCAGGAGTCACTGACCCCACCTCTCCCCACCCTCACTGTCAGGTGCCCCCAATTTCCAGCTCTTCCCACCCCCTTGCTGCTGTGCCTGGCCTGGCCCTACCTCCCCACTGACACTTACGTCAGAGCTCAGCTATAAATACGTTCTTAGCATCTTAGTCACTTTTCCCAAGAAGTGCTCCTGGGTTATAAATACCCCAGCCATCTGCCTCACTGCCTGCCCTACCACCAACCTGGTTGGGGGCTGGGGATAGCGACAGGCTTGGGGGTAGGTAAGGAAGTAGAAGACAGGCTTGGGGGTGGATAAGGAAGTAGAAGAAGCGGGAGTGGTTATCTTGCTCAAATGAGAAAAGCCTGAAGGGGTCCAGAGGTAGGAGCTAGGAAGCTCTAGAAGAAAATGTTTGGAAGAAGACAGACCCACTCTCTCCCCTTATTACAAAAGACAGAGCCAAAAAAGAAAGGGAATAATACTGATCCTGTTTTTATTTAAAAGTAGGCTATTTTTTCATCATGGATTTTTTGCATTAATTTTGACTTTAAAGTAATATTGCATTAAAGTCCTATCTTGATTAATAAATTGTTCACCAACCCCTTAAAATTTAGCCCCCCCAGATGAATGACTCACTTTGCTTTACCCCAGTCTTAGCCCTGGGGACTAAGCTGTACTTGGGAAGGAGGTTAGATCTGGGGGTCGGGGGTGTGTTGGGGAGACACCAGAAGGCCTCCTTAGATTCTCCTTAGATGAAGGTCTCCTCAAGTCAAAGGTGGGATAACTTCCATGGGTTGCTCAGGAAGCCCTCAGGCTCAGATTTACAGTCCCCCAGGCAGTCCTTTTCAGACTTTCTCCTCTAGGGTTTCTATTTCAGGGACCTCTTACCCTCATAGGAGGGGGTTATAAACTGAGCAAACACAGACATCACGTTTACCAAAGAACACATGGGTTTTGCGCAAACTCGGCCTTGGGCTGCAGACAATATCGACTTTGTGGTTCAGGACTGTCCAGCCAAAGGGAGGAGATGTGGGGGAGGAAAGGCAAAGGTCTAAAAAAGACCCAGTCTCAGAGCAAATGCCACCCTCTCCTCATCCAGGCCTTCCTCTTCTCCCTGTCCCACTCCAGCAGCCCTTGCCCATTCCAGCTTCCAGGCAGGACTCCTGGGTGGAGCACTGGGGACGGGTGAAAGGAAGGCAAGTCAGAGGTCCTGGCAGCCAGCTCTGAGCGTGCCTCTGCCTCCTACACTTGCGTGCACACAGCTGGTCAGTTTACTGGATGACTAAGCATCGATCTGTCTCATCTTTTGGAGGGATTACAGAGGGAACAGGTAAAGCCTAGGTTTTTATTAGCCATGAGACCTCAAAGATGGTTCTGGAAGGATAGAGGGACGGGGGTGCCTAAGAAAGAAGAGGCATAAAGTGTGAGATGGATACAATAGCTCAGTTCTGAGGAGACCATGTGAAGAGAGAGCAGAGTAGGCAGACTACAGCATAGGCAGGCAGGCTCTGTGTCATCTGGGGTGCCAGTTAGGGCCCTTGTAGGAGATAGAGGACCATTCAGCTGTCTGTTTTTCTTCATCAAGAGAACTTAGTGAAGGAATTATTTACAGAGGTATAGGCAGAGTTAAGGGAACCAGTAAGAGATGTTGAGGCCCCAGGGACTAGCAAGATAGAAAGCCTTTAGGACCCCCTAGTGTTGAAGCAGTTATATCAGAATGTAGGCAGAGCTGGGGCCATGGAAGGGGGTAGCCAGGCTACTAGTGTAGGGACACAGAATAGCCACAGTTACACAGAACCATGGCACCTAGGCAGAGAGGGAACAGGGATAAAAAATGCCCTGACCTCAGCAGGAAGCCAGAGGGCAGGGGAGCTCAGGTGATAGAGCTCAGGCGAGTCAGCCCTTAAGGGCATAGAGAAAGGCAGAGAAGGACAAAAAATGGATGAAGGTATGCAAAGAGAGCTTTAGCAGTTCACCTGGACAACTAAGAAGGAAAGGGGCTCACAACAAAGAGGTGGGTAAGTAAGCCTCTATTTTGGGCAGCAGTGATCTAAACTTTGGTGAATCCAAAGAAGGGGGCTCTCTGGAGATGCACAAAAATCGGGGGAAGGGGCTGTTTCAGCTCATCTTGGAGTGGAGACCATCGAGTAGAAAGGACAGGAAGGCATAGTGGGTTATGGGGTCAATTAAAGGTGAGCTAAGCGTGTCTTTGCCTGGGAACCAGATGGCATCGCTCATGGTTGGAGATGGGTCTGAGTCCCTTGAGTCGGGGTTAAGCATGTGGGGCTAGCGGGATGGACCATGCCCTAGGAAAGAGGGTAGTGGTCAGGAAGATGGCACAGTGACTTGCTTTAGATGAAGGTTTCTTCAAGTCAAAGGTGGGATAATTTCCATAAGATGCTCAGGAAGAGGCAGTCCACATTCTGGACAGAGAATGAGGTCATTCCCTCCTCTCAAGGAAGTGCACTTCTGTAGGGGCGTGTTTTCCCATGCAACCTTGGGCTGCCCATACCACACACAGACTAACTGCACCCACAGGCCTCCACTACCATGTCAGGTATGTCAGTCTTGACAATGTTGCTGTCCCTGTCATAATAGAGCAGAGACAGGGGGCGCCGGGCCGTGGGTACACAGCATGAGCCCCCTCCAGTGGTGCCTGCAGCTGTGTTGGCCTTGAGAAGATTGAGCACTGCAGTGTGAAAGGAGGCAGCAATACCAGGCATGCCTGCTATGTGTAGTGGGCACTGCCCTATGCAGAAGTTCATGGCGTAGCCCTCTGGCTGGATGATCCAGTCGTGCCAGCCAATCTCACGGAAGTCCACAAAAAACTCTTGTCGACAGCACATCCTGGACCCTCCTTGGCAGTCGATGCCTCGTCGGTGAATCCGGTGTTTGCCCCCAACTCTCACCCGGGCTGCCACAAAAGGCCTATGGGCAGCTCCACCCAGGATGACTGAGCTCTGGGCTACCTGGCCTTCAAGTACCAGCTCCAGGGTCAGGTGCCCCTGGCTGCAGGCAGCTTGAGCTTCAGGCCCCAAGAGGAGTTGATGCCAGCCACTGGCATCCACCTCCAGCAGGTACTGAGTAGCCAAGGAGAGGTTGGTGTTATGTGGACCCAGCACAAGGACCCTCACTTTCAAGGTCCAAGTGGTATTGGAAGGGAGCTGCACAAAGAACATGAGACTGGCCTGCTGGACCTCCCTGTCACCAGCAGTTCTATCAGAGGAGAAGTGAAAATCAAGACGAGTCTGGTTGATGGTGGACAGGCCTGTGGACATAAGAAGCCCCAGTCATTGCGGCCTTCTGAGTGTCAATTCTACCAACTATTTCTCTATACTCAGCATTCTTGAGTTGTCTATAGCACTTGGCATTTGCTACAGTTTAAACATGTCCTCCAAAGTTCATGTGCTGGAAATTGGACCCCCAATGCAGTGGTGTTGGGAAGTGGGGCCTAATGGGAGGTGTTTGGGTCATGGGAACACCACCTTCATGAATGGATTAATGCCCTTATCTTGGGAATGGGTACCTTATAAAAGGATAAGTTTAATTCTCAGCCCCACCCTCTCTTTGCCCTTCTGCCATGGAATAACACAGCAAGAAGCAAGAAGGCCCTCACCAGATGCCAGCCCCTTGATCTTGGACTTACCAGCCACCAGAACCATGAGTTAATACGTTTCTGCTCATTATAAATGACCTAGTCTGTGGTATTCTGTTATACCAGCACAAAATGGACTAAGACAGCACTGCTGACAATCCTTTCGTTCCTGAAAATCTTTTCTCTCTTGGCTTCCGTGACACAACTCTTGTTATAATTCTTCCCTGGTTTTCTTTGCTGGCTTTTCTTTCTCTGACCATCCCTTTAATATCAGAGTTTTCCAAGGTCTGTCTTGGACTTTCATTTCCTTCTAGTCTACATTAAGGGAGCTCTTAATTAGACTCATGGTCAAGCAACACAATTTTTTTTTTTTTAAGACGGAGTCTCATTCTGTCACTTAGGCTGGAGTGCAGTGGCATGATCTTGGCTCACTGCAACCTCTGCCTCCTGGGTTCAAGTGATTCTTCTGCCTCAGCCTTCCAAGTAGCTGGGATTACAGGTGCCTGCCACCACTCCCGGTTAATTTTTGTATTTTTAGTAGAGACGGGGTTTCACCATGTTGGCCAGGCTGGTCTTGAACTCCTGACCTTGTGATCCACTCGCCTCGGTCTCCCAAAGTGCTGGGATTACCGGCGTGAGCCACCACGCCTAGCCAAGCACACAATTTTTATGTTGGTGATTCCCAAATCTGTATGCCTAGACCAGACCATTTTGCATATTTGGACCAGACATATAGATTTGGAAATCACCAAGCTTCAGGCCTAGATTTCTAACTACTTACTTTTGTCACATGAATGTCCTGGCAGCACATTAAAATCAATTTGTCCCAGAGCTGGGTGCAGTAGTGCATGCCTGTAATCCCAGCTACTTGGGAGACTGAGGCAACATGCCCAAGACAAGCCCGGGCAACATGGCAAGACCCCATCTTATAAATACATATGTGTGTGCGTATGTGTGTGTATATATATGTATCTATGTGTATACATGTGTGCGTACACATATACAAACACAAACACACACACGTATATTATATACATATATATGTATTTTATATATATATATATATTTTATTTTTTTGAGACAGAATTTTGTTCCTGTTGCCCAGGCTGGAGTGCAATGGCGCAATCTCAGCTCACTGCAACCTCCGCCTCTCGGGTTCAAGCAATTCTCCTGCCTCAGCCTCCCAAGTAGCTGCACCCAGCTAATTTTGTATTTTTAGTAGAGACAGGGTTTCTCCATGTTGGTCAGGCTGGTCTGGAACTCCTGACCTCAAGTGATTCGCCCCGCTCAGCCTCCCAAAGTGCTGGGATTACAGGCGTAAGCCACCGCGCCTGGCCTATATATTTTTTTTAATCAATTTTTTTCAACCTGAAAAATCATTACTTTCCTTCCTATATACCCCCTTTTCATTCTTGGTGGTGCCACTACCCTCTTTATCACCTGTAAAAACTCTATGATCAGCCGGGCCTGGTGATTCACGTCTGTAATCCCAGCACTTTGGGAGGCTGAGGCAGGTGGATCACCTTAGGTCAGGAGTTTGAGACAAGCCTGGCCAACATGGTGAAACCCCATATCTACTAAAAATACAAAAATTAGCCAGGCGTGGTGGTGGGCGCCTGTAATCCCAGCTACTTGGGAGGCTGAGGCAGGAGAATCGCTTGAACTCGGGAGGCAGAGGTTGCAATGAGCCAAGACCACACCATTGCACTCCATCCTGAGTGACAGAGCGAGGCTCCGCCTCAAAAAAAGAAAAAAAAAACAACTATGATTCTTTCTTTACTCCCCATATACCTTGTCTCACCAGAATGGTTCTAATGCCTGTGTATTTTTTTATATCCCTATTACTACTGCCCAGTTTCCTCTTATCATCCCTCACCTTCCTTACTGAACATCTTAGTTGGGTTTCTATTCCCTCTGCTCTACTACAATTGCACACGTCAAGATCACCAACACCTTCCACAAAACAAATCTATCCATTTGTATTCATCTTACTTGACCATTAAGCAGTGTTTGACACAGTTAACCACTCCCTCCTTCTTCCATATTTTCTTCTCTTGGCTTTTATAACACTGGCCACTCTATCTTTTTCTCCTCTATTGACAGCTCCTCTTTGTCGGCCCAACCTTTAAATGTTGGAAGTCAGGCCAGGTGTGGTGGCTCACACCTGTAATCCCAGAACTTTGGGAGACTGAGGTGGATAGATTGCTTGAGTCCAGGAGTTTGAGATCAGTGAGATCAGCCTGGACAACTTGGCAAAACCCTGTCTCTACAAAAATTACAAAATTACCCAGGCGTAGTAGTGTACACCTGTAGTTCCAGCTACTACAGAGGGCTAAGGTGGAAGGATTGCTTGACCCTGGGAGATCAAGGCTATAGTGAGACATCAATGCACCACTGCACTCCAGGCTGGGCAACAAAGTGAGACTGTGTCTCAAATAAATAAATAAATAAATAAATAAAGTCCTAAGCTCCCTTCTCTTCTCTATCTATACCCTCTCCCAGAATGATCATCCATTCCATGGCTTTCAATTCCATCTATATGCTGATGACTTCCAAATATATATCTCTGGTCCTGACCTCTCCCTGAGCCCCAGCCTTGTATGTCCAAGTGCCTATCTGATATTTGACTTGGACATCCAATGATATTGCAATCTCTTCTTTTTTTAATTAAAAAAAATTTTTTAGGCCAGGTGTGGTGGCTCACACCTGTAATCCCAGCACTTTGGGAGGCCGAGGCGGGTGGATCAGTTGAGGTCAGGAGTTCGAGACCAGCCTGGCCAACATGGTGAAACCCTGTCTCTACTAAAATTACAAAAAATCAGCCAGGCATGTTGGCATATGCCTGTAATCCCAGCTACTCAGGAGGCTGAGGCAGGAGAATTGCTTGAACCCAGGAGGCGGAGGTTGCAGTGAGCTGACATCGCGCCACTGCACTCCACCCTGGGTAACAGAGCGAGACTCTGTCTCAAAAAAAAAAAAAAAACCCACAAAAATTTAGCCAGGCATGGTGTGGGCACCTGTAATCCCAGCTACTTGGGAGGCTGAGGCAGGAGAATCACTTGAACCTGGGAGGCAGAGGTTGCAGTGAGCCGAGATTGTACCATTGCACTCTAGCCTGGACGACAGAGCAAGATTCTGTCTCCAAAAAAAAAAAAAAAAAAAAATTTACATGGAGATGGAGATGGAGGGGGGGTCTCACTATGTTACCCAGCAGACTGGTCTTGAACTCCTGGCCTTAAGTGATCCTCTCACCTTGGCCTTCCAAAGTGCTGAGATCACAGGCATGAGTCAATGTGCCCAGCCTCAATCCTGTACAAGGAAGTCTAAATGTATCCCCCCAATCCAAACCTGTTCCTTCTCCAAACTTCTCCTCTGTAAACGCATTGCTTAAGGCAAAATCTTGATTGTGTTTATCCTCTACTTTGAAATTATCTGAAAGTTTTATCAACTCTACTTCTAATTCCTAATATAATTTCACTTCTCCCCACTTCCTCTACTACACATTAGTCCAACTCACAACCATCTTTTTAACTATAGCTTTCGTTCACTCAAGTGATTCACTCTTGCCCTCCAAACCATTCTCCAAATATCAGCCAGTGATCTTTTTATAAATCTGATTAGTTTTATCTTCTCAGCTTAAAACACTTCAAAGTCTTCCCCTTGCTCTTTGGATAAAATCTAAACTCCTTGAAATAGAAAACTTGTTTGACACTTTACTACACCCTACCTATACTGGCCTTTTTCTGTTCCTCAAATTCACCAAACATAAAGCTATCTCATAGCCTTTACACTTGCTAGTCCCTTTCCCTGGAACATCTTTCCAAGATCTTTGAATGACTGACTTCTTTTTGGCATTCAGCTCAGATGTCTCCTCCTCAGAGAGGCTTCAGGCTTCCTTCCTAATCTATCTAAAGGAGGCTTCAGCCAGGCGTGGTGGCACATGCCTGTAATCGCAGCACTACGGGAGGTCAAGGTGGTAGGACTGCTTGAGGCCAGGAGTTTGAGACCAACTGGGCAACATAGTGAGACCCTGTCTCTTCAATAAGTAAAAAAAATATAAATAAATAAAAAATAGCTGGGCATGGAGGAACACACCTGTAATCCCAGCCACTCGGGAGAATCACTTGAGCCCAGGAGGTCAAAGCTGCAATGAGCCAAGATCATGCCACTGCACTCTAGCCTGGGCAACAGAGCGAGACTGTCTCAAAAATGAAATAAAATAGAATAAAATGTAATAAAATAAAATAAAATAAGAATAGCCTTCAATCCTGCCTCCATCTCTCTAATATATCATCCTGCTTAATTGTTTGTATAGCCATTATCATGTTATTATGGTCTATGATCAGTGTGTGTTTTTTTTTTTTTTTTTTTTTTCTGAGACAGAGTCTTGCTCTGTCACCCAGGCTAGATTGCAGTGGTACGATCTTGGCACACTGCAACTTCCACCTACCCGATTCAAGCATTGAACCTGAGTAGCTGGGATTACAGGCATGCACCAGCACGCCCTGCTAATTTTTGTATTTTTAGTAGAGACGGGGTTTCACCATGTTGGCCAGGCCACTCCGGAACTCCTGACCTTGTGATCCTCCTGCCTCGGGCTCCCAAAGTGCTAGGATTACAGGGGTGAGCCACCAAGCCCAGTCCAGTGTGATTCTTCATTCATTTGTTTACTACGTATTTCTCCTACCCCTCCTTCTTCCCTGCAGCTAGAATGTAAGCTCCATGAAAACAGCAGTTGTGCCCGTATGGTTCACCATTGTATCCTTAGTACTTGGTATTTAGTAAGCACTCAATAAACACTTGTTGAGACCAAGCGTGGTGGCTCACACCTGTAATACCTGCACTTTGGGAGGCCGAGATGGGAGGATCACCTGAGGTCATGAGGTCATGAATTTGAGATCAGCCTGGCCAACATGGTGAAACCCCTTTTCTACTAAACATACAAAAATTAGCCGAGTGTGGTGGCATGCACTTGTAGTCCCAGCTACTCAGGAGGCTGAGGCAGGAGAATTGCTTGAACTCGGGAGGCAAAGGTTGCAGTGAGCAGAGATCATGCCACTGCACTCCAGCCTGGGTGACAGAGCCAGACTCTGTCTCAAAAACAAACAAACAAACAAACAAACAAACAAAATACTTGTTGAATGATCTTTCATTTATTTAATTATTTTATGTTAACATCAGGATTCTTTTCCCAAAACATGGATGGATCATAAAATTCATGGTCTCAAAAACCTTATTAGTTAATAAAGTCCTAACTCTTTTAGGAAGCAGTTAAATACCCATTGTAATTTGGCCTTAGCTACTTTTTTTTTTTTAAAGTAAAAAATGCTTTATGAGGCCCGGCGCGGTGGCTCATGCCTGTAATCCCAGCACTTTGAGAGGCCGAGGTGGGCAGATCACCTGAGGTCGGGAGTTCGAGACAAGCCTGAACAACATGGAGAAACCCCATCTCTACTAAAAATACAAAATTAGCCAGGCGTGGTGGCACATGCCTGTAATCCCAGCTACTCAGGAGGCTGAGGCAGGAGAATTGCTTGAACCTGGGAGTCGGGGGTTGTGGTGAGCTGAGATTACGCCATTGCACTCCAGCCCGGGCAACAAGAGCGAAACTCTGTCTCAAAAAAAGAAAAAAAAAATTAGCTGGGCATGGTGGCACGCCCCTGTAGTCCCAGCTACTCAGGAAGCTGAGGCAGGAGAATCACTTGAACCCAGGAGGCGGAGGTTGCAGTGAGCCGAGGTCGCACCACTGCACTCCAGCCTGGCGACAGAGCAAGACTCCATCTCAAAAAAACAAAACAAAACAAAACAAAAAACAAAAAGAGTGCTTTATTATGGGAATGGAACTGATACTCTCATGGGCTCAAAAAGGCAGGATATGAAGTTCAACTAGGCTTCATGTAAATTGGAAAGTCAGGAATAGGGTTCTTTTTTTTTTTTTGGAGACGGAGTCTCACTCTTGTCTCCTGGGCTGGAGTGCAGTGGCGCAATCTCGGCTCACTGCAACTTCAGCCTCCCAGGTTCAAGCAATTCTCCTGCCTCTGCCTCCTGAGTAGGTGGGATTAGAGACACCCGCCACCATGCCCAGCTAATTTTTGTATTTTTAGTAGTGACGGGGTTTCCCCATGTTGGCCAGGCTGGTCTTGAACTCCTGACCTTAGGTGATCTGCCCACCTCAGCCTCCCAAAGTGCCGGGATTACAGGTGTGAGTCAACGCGACCAGCAGGAACAAGGCTGCTCTTGACAGCTCTCAGAGCCAACAAGATCTCTTTCATCTCTCTCTCTAGATAAGTCAGTTCCACTCTTCTCTCTCTGTGGATCTACTACTTCTGCCTCCTTGTCAGCTTCTTCAGGTCCCAGAGTTGTAGCCCAGGTCCCAAGTCTATAGGACCTTTTGCTCAGCTCCTCCTAAGTGAGCAGATCTTCCAGTGTCCCAATTCCAAAATCCTAAAAGAGTCTGACTGGCCCAACTAATCTTTTTCTTGCTAGGTCACAAAGCACCCTATAGTTAGCGCCTTTTAAGTCACTCCAGTTATGGCAGGCAAACATAAGACCAACAGGGGCTGTAGTAGACTATTACACTGTTGGCCCCAAAGGCCAACACCTCCCAATATTCGTGGCTTTGTGCTGTCCCTTTCCATATTAATGCTGGGCTTCACCATGTGACTTGATTTGGGCAGTGAGACATTAGCAAGCATGGTGTTTATTGAGTACTTACATATTGAGGCATTCCACTCTTGGAAGCCAGCCACAGTGCTTTAAAGGAAGTTGAGCTAGACTACTAAATTATGAGAAGTCATGTGGGGAGAGACTTTGGAGGATTAGAGACCATCTTATATGTTCCAGTCCCATCTGAGTCCCCAACTGAAGTTGCATGGGAGACCTCAGCTACACCACATGGAGCAGAAGAACTGTCCAGATAAGCACAGTCAAACCACAAAATCATGAGAGTGGCTGGGGGCAGTGGCTCATGCTTGTAATCCCAGCACTTTGGGAGGCTGAGGTGGGTGGATCACTTGAAGTCAGGAGTTCAAGACCAGCCTGTCCAACATGGTGAAACCCTGTCTCTACTAAAAATACAAAAAAAGCCAGGCACGGTGGTGGGCACCTATAATCCCAACTACTCGGGAGGCTGAGGGAAGAGAATCTCTTGAACCCTGGAGACGGAGGTTGCAGTGACCCAAGACTGCGCCACTGCACTCCAGCCTGGGCAACAGAGTGAGACTCCATCTAAAAAAAAAAAAAGAATCATGAGAGATAATGAATGTGTTGTTTTAAGCCTCTATGTTTTGGGCTGGTTTGTTATATTGATAAGTAACTGAAACAAAAATTAGTATCAGAAGTGGGGTGCTACCATCACAAAAACCTAAACTATGTTGCGTTGGCTTTTTTTTCTTTTTCCGAGACGGAGTTTTGATCTTATTGCCCAGGCTGGAGTGCAGTGATATTGATCTTGGCTCACTGCAACCTCTGCCTCCTGGGTTCAAGCGATTCTCCTGCCTCAGCCTCCCCAGTAGCTGGGATTACAGGCATGTACCACCACACCCGGCTTTTTTTTTTTTTCAGATGGAATTTCACTCTTGTTGCCCAGGCTGGAGTGCAATGGCATGAACTCAGCTCACTGCAACCTCCACCCTCTGGGTTCAAGCAATTCTCTTGCTGCCTCAGCCTCCTGAGTAGCTGGGATTACAGACATGTGCCACCACACCTGGCTAATTTTTTGTATTTTTAGTAGAGATGGGTTTCTCCATGTTGGTCAGTCTGATCTCGAACTCCTGACCTCAGGTGATCCACCTGCCTTGGCCTCCCAAAGTGCTGGGATTACAGGCGTGAGCCACTGTGCCCCACATGCCCGGCTATTTTTGTATTTTTAGTAGAGATGGGGTTTTTCCATGTTGGTCAGGCTGGTCTCGAACTCCCGACCTCAGGTGATCTGCCTGCCTCAGCCTCCCAAAGTGCTGGGATTACAGGCGTGAGCCACAGCACCCAGCCTTTTTTTTTTTTTTTTTTTTTTTAAAGAAACATCTTGCTATGTTGACCAGGCTGGTCTCAAACTCGCGGCCTCAAGTGATCCTCCCACCCTGGCCTCCCAAAGTGTTGGGATTACAGGCATGAGCCACTGTGCTTGGTCAGTTGCACTGGCTTCGGGAATGAGTGGCAGGCAGAAGTTAGAAGGATAGGGAAGAAACTGTTAGTAAAGGAAGGAAGAACAGTGAGGAAATTGCTATTGGAAGCTGAAGAAAGGGGAACTTGTATTATGTATTGGCTATCACCTGTGGTAACTTAGAAGCCAGGGAAGATATCTAACAAAGTTGTGAATTTAGCTAATGATATTTCCAGGCAGAATGCTGAAAATGCCAATTGGTATATTTTAGTTGCCTAAGATAAGGCATTTCAGGAGAGAGATGAACTAAAAAAGGAACTGTGGCTGGGCGCGGTGGCTAACACCTATAATCCCAGCACTTTGGGAGGCCGAGGCGGGCAGATCACAAGGTCAAGAGATTGAGACTATCCGGGCTAACATGGTGAAAACCCATCTCTACTAAAAATACAAAAATTAGCTGGGTTTGGTGGTGTGCACCTGTAGTCCCAGCTACTCAGGAGGCTGAGGCAGGAGAATCGCTTGAACCCAGGAGGCAGAGGTTGCAGTGTGCCAAAATTGCACCACTGCACTCCAGCCTGGTGACAGAGCAAGACTCCGTCTCAAAAAAAAAAAAAAAAAAAAAAAGGCACTGTTCAATTTTCAAACAGAATTTACAGAAAATATTTCTAAAACGACTTGCTAAATTAAAAAATAGAACCCCTTACTCTATGTTGCTAATTTTTCAGAAAAAAAACAAAACAAAACAAAAAAACTTTCTTCATGTTGTACATGTAGAGGAAAGAAAAGAAAAATAACAACAAAAATTCTTTTTCATTCTTCCTCTCTGACAAAAGGTTCTTAAAGTAAGAAATTACCTCAGGGTAAAAATCAATCCAGGGCATTTCCAGTAATACAGGGACTCAGAGTGAAGATCAAAACAAATAAAGGGTCAGCTATAAAACCTTTTGTTAGCTAGTCATGGGAACACATGCCTATAGCCCCAGCTACTCAGGAGGCTGAAGCAGGAGGATCCCTTGAGGCCAGGAGTTTGAGGCTATAATGCAATATTATTGAGGCTGCAAATAGCCACTATACTCCAGCCTGGGCAACATAGCGAGACCATGTCTAAAACACAAACCAAAAAAATGCTTTGTTTGTTAAGATCTAACTTTTTTTTTTTGAGATCTAAAATTTAAGACGATGTTCTGTCAACCCTCACAACTAGACAAATGCACTTCTAAACATCTTAAAGGTGTCATCCCATGACACAGACTTGTAGCCTAAAGAAGGGTCTGTCTTGATAGAATGTGGTGCCTTCTGTATAACTAAGTAGACTACAATTTATTATTTACAGGGTCCACAGAGTTTTAAAGAGAAGTTTAATACTGAAAGCAGCACCAGTTTGGATTAAAAGGGACAATTCAAAATAGAAAGGGGTCTCTGGGCCCCCAACTCTGGGCAGAAAGTAGGCTGAGAAAACTACTCGGCCACAAACACAGATCATTTCCTATTTAAAAGGAAAGACATCTCAGCAGGTAGAGTGCCAAGGACTGAGAGGGTGGATTTGGAAGTCCAGGAGAGCAGTGGTGAACAATGGGAAATACCAGGGAGCAGAACCAGGCCCTAACTAACCAAGGGAATTCTGGGTTTGGAGTGGACCTAGATATTTGCCTGGCTGAATATAAGAAGTTTTATAGCAGGGAGCAGTGGCTCACGCTTGTAATCCCAGCACTTTGGGAGGCCGAGGCGGGCGGATCACGAGGTCAGGAGATCGAGACCACGGTGAAACCCCGTCTCTACTAAAAATACAAAAAAATTAGCCGGGCGTGGTGGCGGGCGCCTGTAGTCCCAGCTGCTCGGAGAGGCTGAGGCAGGAGAAGGGCGTGAACCCGGGAGGCGGAGCTTGCAGTGAGCCGAGACTGCGCCACTGCACTCCAGCCTGGGCGACAGAGCGAGACTCTGTCTCAAAAAAAAAAAAAAAAAAAAAAGAAGTTTTATGGATCAGTGACTGCTCTGTGTCTCCTATTCTCCCATACCCCATTTTGAACAGGAGTATCTGTTATGTTTATCCTGTCCCTGTCTCCTCGGCATTGTATGTTAGGTGCGTGGGAGGCAGAGAACTTGTATTTTTAGGACACAGACAGTGGTATGCTGGTAAATGTTTAATAACTGGTCTCCAGGGAAAAAAATCAAAAGCCCTGATTTGTAGTCTTTGTCAATTTCTATAGTATAAATTCTCCCACCATGGCTGATTTCAAGCTGCTAATGTGACATCACTGAATGCTGAGTTGGGAGAAGATGTTCACAATCAGCTTTCATAAGTCAGAATAAGCCAGTGCTAGGACACCACTGAAGGCCCCTGCACCTGAAGAAATGTACCAGAAGAGCCTCACCTGTATTTGCACCTAATTCAGGTGATGAGATGCTGTACTTCAGCCTGATCCTGATGCCATAAAGGGATGAAAGTTTGATGTGGGTAGCTGGGAGGGGATGACTGTATTTTGCTTGCGGGAGAGATATAAATTGTTAGGGGTCAGAGGGCAGACTTTAGTAGGCTGCTAGATTGGTAGTCCCCAATAAACACTACCTCATGGATTTCATGCCTTCGTCTAGTTCCATCTCACAGTGATTGATTCTAGGCTTGGCTACAATGACTTGCTTTGTCAATAGGACATTAGCAAGCAGGGTGTATGTAGAAGTTTGAGAATAATTTACACATTGAAATTATCCTCTTGGAATCTAGCCACCGTTCTCTAAAGAAACTTGGGATAGACCATTGAATGATAAGAGGCTTCATGGAGAGAGGCTGCTACATTCCCTCAAAATTCATATGTTGAAATCCTAACCCCCATGTGATCGTATTAGGAAGTGGAGCCTTTGGGAGGTGATTAAGTAATGAGGGTGGAGCCCTCATTAATAGGATTAGTGCCTTTATAAAAGATTTCCAGAGAGCTGCCTTGTCCCTTTCCTCCATGGGCAGGCACTAAGTCTACTCTCTAGTTCCTGCTCCCTCCCACTTTAACATTCAAAGTACTTTACCTGTATTAGCCCATTTAATTCTCTCAACTATCCTCTTATTATCCCCATTTAACAAATGAGAAAACTATTAACCACTAGGTCAAATAATAATGGCTAATAAATGGCTGAGCAAGAATCTGAGCCCAGGCTATCTAGCTCCAGTTCAAGCGGGGTCTTGAAACAGGCGGGGGCAGGTGCAGTGGCTCACGCCTGTAATCCTAGCACTTTGGGAGGCCGAGGCGAGCAGATCACTCGGGGTCAGGAGTTCGAGACCAGCCTGGCCAACATGGTGAAACCCCGTGTCTACGAAAAATACAAAAATTAGCCGGGTTTAGTGGCGTTCACCTATAGTCCCAGATACTTGGGAGGCTGAGGCAGGAGAATGGCTTGAACCCGGGAGGCGGGGGTTGCAGGGAGCTGAGACTGTGCCACTGCGCTCCAACCTGGGCAACAGAATGAGACTCCATCTCAAACAAACAAACAAACAAACAAACAAAAAAACGAGGGAATGAGGGGCCAGAAATGGGAAGGGTCTTCTAGACCTAAGAAAGAGCTTGGAAAGGGCTCAATTGGCATTTTCTTTCTTTCTTTTTTTTTTTTGAGACAGAGTCTCGCTCTTTCACCCAGGCTGGAGTGCAGTGGCGCGATCTCGGCTCACTGCAGGCTCCGCCTCCTGGGTTCACGCCATTCTCCTGCCTCAGCCTCCCGAGTAGCTGGGACTACAGGTGCCCGCCACCACGCCCGGCTAATTTTTTGTATTTTTTTTAGTGGAGACGGGGTTTCACCGTGTTAGCCAGGATGGTCTCGATCTCCTGACCTCGTGATCCGCCCACCTCAGCCTCCCAAAGTGCTGGGATTACAGGCGTGAGCCACCGCGCCCGGCCACTTTCTTTCTTTTTTTGAGACGGAGTGTCACTCTGTTCCCCAGGCTGGAGTGCAGCGGCGCAATCTCGGCTCACTGCAAGCTCTGCCTCCAGGGTCCACGCCATTCTCCTGCCTCAGCCTCCAGAGTAGCTGGGACTACAGGTGCCCGCCACCATGCCCAGCTAATTTTTTTGAGTGTTTTTAGTAGAGACGGGGTTTTACCATGTTAGCCAGGATGGTCTCGATCTCCTGACTTTGTGATCTGCGCGACTCGGCCTCCCAAATTGCTAGGATTACAGGCGTGAGCCACTGTGCCCGGCCTTCAATTTGCATTTTCTAGAGTCCTGGCTTAGAATTTCTGATCTGCTCACTATATACTCCAACTATTCCCCTGTCTATGGAAGTAACTATCTCTCCACCTTGTCCTCTATCTTTTATCCATCTTTCTTTAATTAATTAATTTTAGAGATGGGGGTCTCACTCTGTTGCCCAGGCTGAAGGGCAGTGGTGCAAACAGCTCAGTGCAGTCTCAAACTCCTGGGCTCAATGATCCTCCATCTCAGCCTCCCAAATAGCTGGGACTGCAGGTGCACTCCACTGCACCCAGCTGTTTTTAGCCCAAGGATGGTGGCTCATGTCTGTAATCTTAGCATTTTGCGAGGCTGAGGCGAGTGGATTGCTTGAGCCCAAAAGTTCAAGACCAACCTGGGCAACATGATGAAATCCTGTCTCTATAAAAAAAATATACGCGCCGGGCGCGGTGGCTCACGCTTGTAATCCCAGCACTTTGGGAGGCCGGGGCGGGCGGATCACAAGGTCAGGAGATCGAGACCACGGTGAAACCCCGTCTCTACTAAAAATACAAAAAATTAGCCGGGCGTGGTGGCGGGCGCCTGTAGTCCCAGCTACTCGGAGAGGCTGAGGCAGGAGAATGGTGTGAACCCGGGAGGCGGAGCTTGCAGTGAGCCGAGATCACGCCACTGCACTCCATCCAGCCTGGGTGATAGAGCGAGACTCCGTCTCAAAAAAAAAAAAAAAAAAAAAAAAAAAAAAATATACGCTGGGCGCGGTGGCTCACGCCTGTAATCCCAGCACTTTGGGAGGGTGAGGCAGGCGGATCACAAGGTCAGGAGATCGAGATTATCCTGGCTAACACGGTGAAACCCTGTCTCTACTAAAAATACATAAAAAGTAGCCAGGCGTGGTGGTGGGCGCCTGTAGTCCCAGCTACTCGGGAGGCTGAGGCAGGAGAATGGCGTGAACCCAGGAGGTGGAGCTTGCAGTGAGCCAAGATCGCGCCACTGCACTCCAGCCTGGGCGACAAAGCGAGACTCCATCTCAAAAAATAAAATAAAATAAAAAATAAAAAAATTAGCCAGGCATGATGGTGCATACCTGCAGTCTCAGCTACTTGGGAGGCTGAGGTGGGAGGATCACCTGAGCTTGAGCCTGGGAGGTTGAGGCTGCAATGAGCTGTGATCATACCACTGCATTCCAGCCTGGGTGACAGAGGAAGACTCTGTCTCAAAAAAAAAAAAAAAAAAAAAAGAAAAAGAAAAGGCCGGGCACAGTGGCTCACACTTGTAATCCCAGCACTTTGGGAGGCCGAGGCGGGCGGATCACGAGGTCAGGAGCTCGAGACCAGCGTGGCCAACATAGTGAAACCCCGTCTCTACTAAAAATACAAAAATTAGCCGGGTATGGTGACACACGCCTGTAGTCCCAGCTACTCGGGAGGCTGAGGTGGGAGAACTGCTTGAACCCAGGTGGCAGAGGTTGCAGTGACCTGAGACCATGCCATTGCACTCCAGCCTGGGTGACACAGTGAGACTCTATTTCAAAAAAAAAAAAAAAAAGGTTTTTAAAAAAGAGACAGGGTTGCCGGGTGCGGTGGCTCACGCCTGTAATCCCAGCACTTTGGGAGGCTGAGGCGGGAGGATCATGCGGTCAGGAGTTTGAGATCAGCTTGGGCAACACGGTGAAACCCAGTCTCTACTAAAAATACAAAAATTAGCCGGGTGTGGTGGCGGGTACCTGTAATCCTAGCTACTCAAGAGGCTGGGGCAGGAGAATTGCTTGAACCCAGGAGGTGGAGGTTGCAGTGAGCAGAGATCACGCCATTGCACTCCCGCCTGGGTGACAGAGCAAGACTCTGTCTCAGGAAAAAAAAAAAAAGGGTCTTAGCTACGTTGCTCAGGCTGGTCTCGAACTCCTGGCTTCAAGTGATCCTCCTGCCTTCTGAGTAGCTGGGATTACAGGCACAAGCCACTGTGCCCAGCCCCTTTATCCATCTTTCTGAGTCCCATTTTGATCCTGTTCTCTGTGATATGGGGACCTGAGGTATATATGGGAACATGACATATGGTGAGGTATTGTAGTCCTGGTGTTTTATTTTTTCTTCTTTTACTCAAATGAGGCATCTGGAGGAGAGGGGAAGGGAGGGGCTACATCGTGGGGCCAGAGAAAGGAGAGACTCCCCACCTCCCAGTCGCTGTGTGCAGGCCCAGGAAGTGGATGGGCTCACACCACAGCCTGTGGGTTTGTGGGGCCTGCAGAGAAAGGAGCCAGAGGAGATGACGGCAGCCAATCTCAAAAGAAGTGAAATTTACCAGCTTTCCAGCTGCCTATTGGTCAGGTCTGAGCTACCAGAGTGACCCCAGGGGGATGTGGGGGTTGTGGGGACACCTGGGATAAGGAGATTACAGCCTGTGGGAAGCAGGGGTTGGATGGTTTTTGGGGAAGGAGTCAGAGGTAAGGCTAGTGAGGAAACTTTTCCTTTCCTTGAGGGGTCAAGTTCTGGGGAAGAGCTACAGATCAGGAACCCACCTGTCTCGGCAAAGCTGATGATTTCACATTCCTGTTCCCCGTTGTCCTCCGGAAGTGCCCCCTGTGGGACCCCGTGGAGGCGCTGCAGTGCAGTCCTCAAAGCAGCTCTGGACACAGGGCGATTCAGTGTTGGGCGCTGGGTGAGGTGCAGCTTGTCCAAGATGCTTCTCTTGGCCAGATCAAGAAGCAGCTCCCGCTGGCTCTCCAGTTCCAAGGTGGGCCCCCCACATGCTGGACACTGACCGCCAGCTCTGGGAGTGGCCACTGTGGTTGGAGCCAGGAGGAGAAAGGCCAGAAGCAATGAGGAGGTCATTGCTGGGGAAGGCCCTTCTTGAGCAATACAGACTCAGGGCTCAGGGTCTCAACAGCTGTGGTCTCAACTCTGTCCTGGCTGCCAGAGGCCCTGGAAGAAGTGTGCGTCCAGTTGGCATGGCTCCTTGTTGCAGGGGACAGAGCAGCAGCCAAACATCTGACTTGAAAATGAAGCCAGTTACAGGTGGAACTTGGCAGAATCTGCCAACGCATAGTCAGTGAAAGTACAGAGTGGGGGACGTGAGGAGAGGTTGGTTTGTTTAGGGAAAGACATGTCCCTGGGCCAATGTTGGGAGACAGTTGTTATCCATGTGAGCTGCCAGGCCTGGGGACAAAGGTGAGAGATTAAATTCCTCCTCAGATCTCTACCCTTGCTGGGAATCCTGGGGATGGGGGAAAGGGACAGATCACAGGTTTTGGGAAAGAATGTTAAAGGGAGACTCTCAAACAAGAAGGGGTCATTGGCAAGGCACTTTAGCTCACTGTCATACATGAACAATTGAGAGTTGCATTCTTTTTTGCCTGGTGTTTCTCAAAGCCCATCCCCATCCCTCCATCCTCCCTCCCTGGGGTTCTCAATCTAGTCTTATTTGTTAGCCCTGGTTGAGTTTTGCCCAAGAGGTCTCAAAACCATGAAGTCTGAAGGTTAAGGGAAGGGAGGCACAGTGTTCTAGCCATGTCTTCGATGCTCTCAGAGGGAACTCTTAAGGGGGGTAAAGGGCTTGAGTTCCAGATTTGCTCACCCTTTGGGGTTTTTTTCTGTCTTGGAAAAGAAGTTTTGAGATTCCCTTTTTTTTTTTCTTTTGAGATGGAGTCTCGCTCTGTCGCCCAGGCTGGAGTGCAGTGGCGTAATTTCAGCTCACTGCAACCTCTGCCTCCCGGGTTCAAGCAGTTCTCCTGCCTCAGCCTCCTGGGTAGCTGGGATTACAGGTGCGTGCCACCATGCCTGGTTAATTTTTGTATTTTTAGTAGAGACGGGGTTTCACCATGTTGGTCAGGCTGGTCTCGAACTCCTGACCTCGTGATCCGCCCGCCTCGGCCTCCCAACATGCTGGGATTACAGGCGTGAGCCACTGTGCCCGGCCAGGAGTATAGGTTTTAAATCCAGGTATTCTTGGTTGTTGTCCTTCAGTTCTTGCACTTGTCTCAGAAACATTTCAGGCTTTCATTCTGTGTCAGGGCACTGAGAAAATAAAACAATTTTCATCTGGGAAATGCAAGTCTTTTACGATTATCAGGCTCAGAGAGACATTAAAATGAGACAGCAGACCAGGCACGGTGGCTCAAGCCTATAATCCCAGCACTTTAGGAGGCCAAAGCGGGCAAATCATTTAAACTCACGAGTTCAAGACCAGCCTGGGCAACATAGCCAGACCCTATCCGTACTAAAATAAAAAATAAATAAATAAAATAAAATTTAAAAAAAGCTGGGAGTGGTGGTGTGTGTCTGTAGTCCCAGCTATTCAGGAGGCTGAGACTGGAGGATCATTTGAGCCCAGGAGGTGGAAGGTGCAGTGAGCTGTAATTGTACTGCTGCACACCTGCCTGGGAAATAGAGTGAGAGCATGTCTCAAAAAAAAAATAAAAAATGAATAAATAAAATGAGACGGCAGTCATGTCCTACTCCCTGCTTTTGAGCTATGTATTCATCTCTTTTTTTTTTTTTTTTTTTGAGACGGAGTCTCGCTCTGTCGCCCAGGCTGGAGTGCAGTGGCGCAATCTCGGCTCACTGCAAGCTCCACCTCCCGGGTTCACGCCATTCTCCTGCCTCAGCCTCTCCGAGTAGCTGGGACTACAGGCGCCCGCCACCACGCCCGGCTAATTTTTTTGTATTTTTAGTAGAGACGGGGTTTCACCGTGGTCTCGATCTCCTGACCTCGTGATCTGCCCGCCTCGGCCTCCCAAAGTGCTGGGATTACAAGCGTGAGCCACCGCGCCCGGCCACGTATTCATCTCTTGAAATTGCTTGCTATTGCCACAAGTAACTATAAATTAACGTAATAATGCTGCACTGGACACTATAACCTAGATCCTATAGCTTAACAATGTATAGCCAGTCACTAATCAATGTTATTTCTGTAAACCAACAAGAATACCTGACAACTTTGTATCAGTCTACTCCCTGTCTCCTTCTTTTTTGCCCTTAAAAACGTGCTTGTAGGCTGGGCGTGATGGCTCACGTCTGTAATTCCAGTACTTTGGGAGGCCGAAGTGGGCAGTTCACTTGGGGTCAGGAGTTTGAGACTAGCCTGGCCAGCATGGTGATACCCCATCTGTACTAAAAATACCAAAGGAAAATAAAAAAATAAAAATAAGCCAGGCATGGTGGCACATGCCTGTAGTCCCAGCTACCTGAGAGGCTAAGGCAGGAGAATCACCTGAACCCAGGAGGTGGAGGTTGCAGTGAGCTGAGATCACGCCACTGCACTCCAGCCTGGGTGACAGAGCAAGACTCCGCCTCAAAAAAAAAAAAAAAAAAAAAAAATCTGGAACTTTGGTTTAATTATTGTGCCTCAGGTTTCCTCATTTATAAAACAGGTATAATAATAGTACCTATTGTATTGAGGATTTGATAGTAACAATAGATGTAGAATGCTACACATTGTATATTGTACTTACATACACATAATACAAATATTAGCTATTATTTCCTACTGGTCATCCCTGCCTGGTCTGGAACTCCTGAGCTCAAACGATCCACCTGCCTTGGCCTCCCAAAGTGCTAGGTGTGAGCCACTGCGCCCGGCCAAGACAAAAAGTTTAAATCGTGGTGAAAAGTGGCAGGTTAGATCAGTTCAGTTCAGTTGTATTTTTCTTCCCCCATTGTTGTTCTCTAGAGGGTTGAGAGAATTTGGGGGCAGGAGGCAGTGATGACCAAGAGAGAGGGCTGGGCGAGGTGGCTCACACCTGTAATCCCAGCACTTTGGAAGGCCAAGGCAGGTGGATCACCTGAGGCCAGGAGTTCGAGACCAGCCTGGCCAACATGGCAAAACCCTGTCTCTACTAAAAATACAAAAAATAGCCGGGCGTGATGGTGCATGCCTGTAGTCCCAGCTACTCCGGACGCTGAGGCAGGAGAATCCCTTGAACCTGAGAGGTGGAGGTTGCAGTGAACCGACATTGCACCACTGCAATCTAGTTGCCTGGGTGACAAAGGGAGACCCCATCTCAAAAATAAATAAATAAATAAATAAAACAAACAAACAAAAAAACACCAACCAACCTGGAACTTGCTCATCCTTGAAGGAAAGATGAACTTCATGCCTCTATGACTTTGCTGGAATCTCCATTCTTACCTCTCTAGTGAACTATTTATAGTCTCAAGATTAGCTGGAATTTCACCTGTAGTTTCTTTGTAACTTACTCAATCTCTTTTACCTCTAAGAACGAATTGCTGTTCCTTGTGTTTCCATAGCACATTTAAACCTTTCTATTGTAGCACTTAAATTGTACTATAATTATTTGACTTTTTTTGCCTACCGCAGTTCCTGTCACAAGGTAAATATTTAATGGTCGAATTCTACAAAAGACTACATTGCTTCTTTGAGGGAGTTTGGTCAGTAAATTGTCCACACACACATAATCAGTAACTAAATTGATTCTGCCTAGAATGGACAAAACGGGGGAGGTTGGGCATTTAAGACGATTTTTGAGAACTGTATCTTCGAGAGGGGATGATGGTAAGAATGTGATCTTAATAGGACAAACTGAGTTCCTCCTAGGTCAGTTTTTTTCATCTTTACGTAAAATGGACATTTACCTGCTGAACTATAGTTATCCATGTATGCAACAAATACCGAGTGTACGTTCCTTTGGTACAGGAGTTACTGCCCTAAGTGAAAGGCTGTTTTGAAAGTGCTCTGTAAATTGAAATTACTTTAGAATGATCACTATTAGTATTATATTGAAATCCAGGGTATTCTATCTAACAGACTTGATGGGTTTAAGGAGGACCGAGACTCCCAGTGGCTCCGGATTGGTGTCCTGACACAGGTAACGCGGAAGGAGGAGAGGGCGAGCGAGCTAGTGAGTGCGAGTGCGCGCGCGCCGGCGGGAGTGCGTGCGGCAGGCGGTGAGCCCCGCAGGGCTGCTGAGGGGCACGCGGGAAGCCAGGAAGCAGGGACGGGCAGAACGCAGGACGCGGTGACGACAACGCCGGACGTACTGACGTAGCGCGCAGCCGCAGCGGGGGGCGGACTCTGGGCTTTTCTTCCCCTTCTGATTTTCCCCTCCCCCCTTTTCTCCCTTTCCGGGTTTGGTTCCCCCCTTTTCTTCCCCTCTCCCCCTCCTTCCCAAGCCCCTTTTCCCTCCCCCGTCCCAGTCCCCCCTGCTTCCCAGCCCTCGGCCCTAGGGAAGCCCCGGCCGAGAAAAGCCCGCCCCCAGAAGCGCGCCGCCGCCGGCCGTCGGGGCCGAGCCGCAGCCGAGCGGCCGTGGGCCCGGGCGGCGGGCGGAGACGCGGGCGCCTTCCCCGCTACGGCCCGTGCGAGGTGAGGCCACCTCCCGGCCGAGGGGGCGGGCGGCCCGGACGGCTTGTGGGGAGGGGGCGTGGCGGCCGCGCGGGCGGGCGCGAGGAGGCCCCGCGGCCTGGGTTCCCCGCGCCTGGCGGCTGGTCCCGGGGACGATGGGTCAGGGTCAGATGGCCCCGGGAAAGACTGCTCTAAGTGTGCGCTGCTGGAGAGAAGCTGGGGGCGCGGGGCGGAGGGCGGCGGTGCGGGGGCAGGGGGGTGGCGCCACCTGTGGCCTTTGCGGGGGGACCTAAAAACTGTTACGCCCTTGTAGTGCTTCGGGGTGGCTAGCTCCGTGTGTTTCTTGGGTGGCGGTTTTCCTTTGAGCGTGGAGCATGGGAAAATAGGACGGAGAGGTGTAGAAGAAGTGTTTAAAATCGTGCTGGTGTCCAGGTTTCTTACAGGGACGGGGATTTGAGTTGGCACATACAAGGAGATGTTTCTATAGCTTAAAACTTGGGCCTACACTAAGCTCATAACTTACTCGAGCCCCTGAAAACGCTTCGATTCGTTTTCCCGTAGAGCTAACATTTTTCAACATTTGTGGCCATTAGTCTCGGAACTACCAGGAATACTTACTTAAAGTGAATTGTCATTGGATAATGATGAGGAATGACCGAATAACAATCCCAGAACTGCATTAAAACGGAAGAAAGAAAAGTGGAAAAGTTTGAATTCATATCCCAGTTGGATGAATATTCTTGTACATATTTGTTCAAATAGATAACTAAGATTGAGAAGCCTGAGTCCTGTCTGATATGCATAAGCCACGTGGAGACTCAAGGAAGGAGGAAAGTGACAGGTTTCACTTCAGGAATATCACAGATTCGTAGCATTTTCTTGTATTTTTAGATAGATTTGCAGTTGAATTATTTGTGGCTCTTGTTCCTAATGCTTTTTGTTGTTGTTCCACCAATATCCCCCCCCATCCCACCGCCCTTTTGATGCTGGGGTATCAAGACAAAAAGTTGTAATTTTTTTTGAGACAGGGTCTCAGTCTGTCACCCAGAATGGAGTGTAGTGGTTCCTTTTCGGCTCAATGCGACCTCTGCCTCCTGGCCTCAAGTGATCCTCCTACCTCAGCCCCCCAAGTAGCTGGGAGTACAGGCGTGAGCCACCACTCCTGGCTGATTTTTGTAGAGATGGGGTTTCACCTTGCTGCCCAGGCTGGTCTGGAACTCCTGGGCTCAAGTGATCCACCTGCCTTGGCCTCCGAAAGTGGTAGGCGTGAGCCACCACGCCGGGAAAGACAAAAAGTTTAAATAGTGGTGAAAAGTGGCCGGTTAGATTAATTCAGTTCAGTTTTTAGTTGTATTTTTCTTACCCTGTTGCTGTTCTCCAGAGTTGAGAGAAAAGATAACTTTTTTCTTGAAGGCCTGATGAACTCACAAGTTAAATTTCAGAGTTGAAGTTCCAGTTGTCTTTGTGTCCATTATATGATGAGTAGAGCTTCACAGTTTTTTTTTCACAGGGATGGGATCTTGCTATGTTGCCCAGGCTGGTCTTGAACTCCTGGCCTTAAGTGATCCTCTGGCCTCAGACTCCCAAAAGCACTGGGGTTACAGGCGTGAGCCATTGCTCTTGGCAGAGCTTCACAATGCAAAGTTTTTAAAAAATGTGACAAAAATAGCGTGCCTGACTGGCTGGGCACGGTGGCTCATGCTGTAATCCCAGCACTTTGGGAGGCCAAGGCAGGTGGATCACCTGAGGTCAGGAGTTTGAGACCAGCCTGGCCAACATGGTGGAACTTCGTCTCTACTAAAAATACAAAAAGTAGCCAGGCGTGGTGGCAGGCACCTGTAATCTCAGCTTCTTGGCAGGCTGAGATGGGAGAAGCATTTGAACCCGGGAGGCGGAGGTTGCAGTAAGCCAAGATCGTGCCACTGTACTCCAGGCTGGGCAACAGAGCGAGAGACTGTCTCAAAAAAAAAAAAAAAAAAAATAGCATGCCTAATATTTTTTAATGGAAAGTTAAGAGAGGAGATGGCTTCCTTTCTCTTTCAAAATAAAAACCAATGTTACTTTTTGTTGTTGTTGTTCTGTTCTCGCTCTGTCACCCAGGCTGGAGTGCAGTGGTGCAATCTCGGCTCACTGCAAGCTCCATCTCCTGGGTTAACGCCATTCTCCTGCCTCAGCCTCCTGGGTAGCTGGGACTACAGGCGCCTCCCCCCGCCCCCACCACACCCCCCACCACACCCGGCTAATATTTTGTATTTTTAGTAGAGACGAGGTTTCACCGTGTTAGCCAGGATGGTCTCCATCTCCTGATCTCATGATCTGCCCACCTCAGCCTCCCAAAGTGCTGGGATTACAGGCATGAGCCACCGCACCCAGCCAAACCAATCTTAGCTTTAAAGCTCTAGATCTGTGGCACCCTTTCCCCCTAACATGCACACTGGCCTCTGGCTGTTCCTTGAGCACACTAGGCACACTTCTGCCTCAAGGTCTATGCTCTTGTTCCCTCTTCCTGAATTACCTTTCTCTTACAAAGCTGTATAAGAGCATATAGCCTGTCTGTCCCCTCACCTCCTTCAGGTCTTTACTCAAATTTCACTTTTTTTTTTTTTTGAGATGGAGTCTTGCTCTGTCACCCAGGCTGGAGTGTAGTGGCATGATCTCGGCTCACTGCAACCTCCACCTCCTGGGTTCAAGCGATTCTCCTGCCTCAGCCCCCTGAGTAGCTGGGATTACAGGTGTCCGCCACCATGCCTGGCTAATTTTTTTGTATTTTTAGTACAGACAGGGTTTCACTGTATGTTGGCCAGGCTGGTCTTGAACTCCTGACCTTAAGTGATCCACCCACCTCCGCCTCCCAAAGTGTAGGGATTACAGGTGTGAGCCACTGCGCCTGGCCCAAATGTCACTCTTAACAGTGATATTCCCTTGGCTATCTGGATGGCAAAGCCCCTCCTGCATACATATTTACATAACTATCCCCCTTTTCTGCTTTATTTTATGCCTTAGCCCTTATCAACCTATAACATGTTATATATTTTAATCTCCCCCAGTGGAAAGTAAACTTCAGGGCCAGGTGCAGTGGCTCATGCCTATAGTCCTAGCACTTTGGGAGGCCAAGGACGGGGCATCACCTGAGGTTAGAAGTTCTAGACCAGTCTGGTCAACGTGGTGAAACCCGGTCTCTACTAAAAATAAAAAAATTAGCTGGGTGTGGTGGTACACGCCTGCAATCCCAGCTACTCGAGAGACTGAGGCAGGAGAATGGCTTGAACCCGGGAGGCTAAGGTTGCAGTGAGCCGAGATCGTGCCACTGCACTCCAACCTGAGCAGCAGACCGAGACTCTGTCTCAAAAAAAAAAAAAAAAAAAAGAAAGCTTCAGGAGAGTAGGCATTTTTGTTTTATTTATTTTATTATTATTATTTTTTTTGAGACAGAGTCTTGGTCTGTCGCCCAGGCTGGAGTGCAGTGGCATGATGTCAGCTTACTGCAACCTCCACCTCCCGGGTTCAAGTGATTGTCCTGCCTCAGCCTCCTGAGTAGCTAGGAATACAGGCACGCGCCACCACACCCGACTAATTTTTGTATTTTTAGTAGAGATGGCGTTTCACCATGTTGGTCAGGCTGGTCTTGAACTCCTGACCTCGTGATCCTCCCGCCTTGGCCTCCCAAAGTGCTGGGATTATAGGCATGAGCTTCTGCGCCCAGCCACATTTTTGTTTTATTGATTTCCATATCCTCAGCACTTAGCACAGCACTTGATGTTCAGTAAAGTGCACAACAGATGTATTGACTGATAGGTAAGGGGGAGTTTTTTCCTTGAACTCTTTCCATGAATTTTTCATCGTGATTAGTTGTCCTTGGAAGGGTGGGATGGGTTTTCACTAGGAAAACCTAGTTTTCTAAGGTACTCATTGAGAGATGTTGAGATGTTTTTTCTGGGGATGTTTCTCTTTGGACAAACATCTTGTGCTTTGGGGCCATTGAATGAAAATACTGAGGGCAGAGAAGAGGATGGAGTGTGGAAGTCTTTGGTGTTGGTAGTCTTATCTCAGATTTCATGTGGCTAGAATTTTTACCTACTTCATGCTCTTCCCTTGAGGTTGTTCATGTCCCTGCCAAGACAAATACCACTCTTGTTACTTCTCTGACCCTACAGAGCTGAGCAGGCTGGTTCCACTTTGAGTTTTTCAGTAGCCTGAAGATGTTAATATTTATAGTTCTGTCTTTATGGGCTAGTTCCTACCCTCACCCCCACCAATTCATGTAGAGACAGTTGAGCTTAAAAACTTCAAGAATAGGTTTCTCTAACAATTGTAGAATGTTCAGTTCTAGAGAACACTTGATCCTTTTTTCACAGATTGATTTTGGGGGACATTTTTAGCAACTAAATCTATGCTAAGTTTGAGGATAAAAAGGAGCAGGCACCCTAAATTCTGTGGGTTATCCCTCATTTTATCTTTATTTATTTATTTATTTTTTTGAGATGGAGTCTCGCTCTGTCGCCCAAGCTGGGGTGCAATGGTGCGATCTTGGCTCACTGCAACCTCTGCCTCCCAGGTTCAAGGGATTCTCCTACCTCCGCCTCCCAAGTAGCTGGGATTACAGGCATCCGCTACCACGCCCAGATGATTTTTTTATTTTTAGTAGATACAGGGTTCTGTCATGTCTCGAACTCCTAACCTCAGGTGATCTGCCCGCCTCGGCCTCCCGAAGTGCTGGGATTACAGGCATGAGCCACCGCGCCTGACCTATCTTTCCTTAGTTTCTTGGTTGGTACGTTAGTTACCTGCATTGATCTTCCAGCTAGAGTAACCTGGATGAGATTTCTCTTTGGGGCAGTTTGGCTACTCTTCTTTAGCTCAGGAAGGCAAAGGGAGTGAAGTGTGCTTTTTTCTTTTTGAGATGGAGTCTTGCTGTGTCTCCTAGGCTGGAGTGCAGTGTCCTGATTTCAGTTCACTACAACCTCCGCCTCCCAGGTTCAAGCGATTCTCCTGCCTCAGCCTCCCAACTAGCTGGATTATAGGCACCCGCCATCATGCCCAGCTAATTTTTGTTTTTTTGTAGAGACAGGGTTTCACCATGTTGGCCAGGCTGGTCTTGGACTCCTGACCTCAGGTGATTCGCCTGCCTCGGCCTCCCAAAGTGCTGGGATTACAGATGTGAGCCGCTACGCCCGGCCTGAAGTGTGCTTTTAACACTTTGTAGGAATGCTAGTGGCAAAGCTAAGGCTTTTGCTTCAACCTTTGCGAGGACATTGAAAGCTGCCAGGCCTAGGAGAGAACAGTTAATGGGAGGTGCAAGAATTGGGGATCTGCTATGCATTTGACTGGACATAGTTCTGATATTATTAGTATAAAGAAATAACTGCATCTTCTAGAATCATATTAGTAGTTCTCATTTTGTGAATAATTTTTTCTTTTTTTTTTTTTTGAGACGGAGTTTTGCTCTTGTTGTCCAGGCTGGAGTGCAATGACCCGATCTCAGCTCACCACAACCTCTTCCTCCTGGGTTCAAGTGATTCTCCTGCCTCAGCCTCCCCAGTAGCTGGGATTAACAGAGATGCGCCACCACACCTGGCTAATTTTGTATTTTTAGTAGAGGCAGGGTTTCTCCATGTTGGTCAGGCTGGTCTCAAACTCCCGAGCTCAGGTGATCTGCCCACCTCAGCCTCCTGAAGTGCTGGGATTATAGGCGTGAGCCACCGCACCTGACTGAATAATTTCTTTTTATGTATTTATTTTTTTGAGACGGAGTCTCACTTTGTTGCCCAGGCTCATGTGACAAAGTACAGCCAAAACTTTGTTTTACGTGCACAGTTATTAAAAATATTATATAGGCTTGGCTTGGTGGTTCACACCTGTAATGCAGCACTTTGGGAATCTGAGGCGGGAGGATTGCTTGAGCCCAGAAGTTTGCAGCTGCGGTGAACTATGATTGTGCCACCATACTCTGACCTGGGTGACAGAATGAGAGCCTGTCTCTTAAACCCAAAAAGGCTAGGTTTTCAAAAAATACAGTTCATATTTTTGTTGGGCCTATGTCTTCGTTGCATATGACAGTTGTAAGAATTTATGGTTTTTGTTTATGAGGAACAGTATGGGCATCAAGAAATCCTTGGTGTCTTGGAAAAGGGTGGGTCAGATTTGTGAAAGCTTACAGGATTAATAACAGAAGACTAGGAGGAAAGTAATTAAGGCAGTGACAATCCAAATTTAATGGTAGGTACATTTGAAATATATGGTTGGGTGTGGTGGCTCACGCCTGTAATTCCAGCACTTTGGGAGGCTGAGGTGGGTGGGTCACTTGAGGTCAGGAGTTCAAGACCAGCCTGGCTAACATAATGAAACCCCATCTCTACTAAAAATACAAGACCTTAGCTGGGTGTTATGGTATCACATGCTTGTAATCCCAGCTACTCGGGAGGCTGAGGCATGAGAATCGCTTGAACCTGGAAGGCGGAAGTTGCAGTGATTGGGATTGCGCCACTGTACTCCAGCCTGTAGCAGGTGAATGTATACCCATGAGAAGTGTTCACTTACAGTTTCTTTGTTCCTTTTTTTTTTTTTTTTTTGAGACAGAGTTTTGCTCTTGTTGCCCAGGCTGGAGTGCAATGGCGCTATCTCGGCTCACCACAACCTCCGACTCCCGGGTTCAAGTGATTCTCCTGCCTCAGCCTCCCAAGTAGCTGGGATTACAGGCATGTGCCACCACGCCTGGCAAATTTTGTATTTTTAGTAGAGATGGGCTTTCTCCATGTTGGTCAGGCTGGCCTCGAACCCCCGACCTCAGGTGATCTTCCCGCCTCAGCCTCCCAAAGGGCTGGGATCACAGGTGTGAGCCACTGCCCCTGGCCTTTTTTGTTGTTGTTGTTGTTGAGACAGTCTTGCTCTGTTGCCCAGGCTTGAGTTCAGTGGTACGATACCGGCTTACTGCAACCTCCGTCTTCCTGGGTTAAAGCAATCACCTCAGCCTCCCGAGTAGCTGGGATTACAGGTGCCCGCCACCACATCTGGCTAATTTTTGTATTTTTAGTAGAGACGGGGTTTCACCATGTTGGCCAGGCTGATCTCAAACTCTGGGGCTCAGACAATCCACCCGCCTTGGCCTCCCAAAGTGCTGGGCGTGAGACACCACGCCTGGCCCACTTAAAGTTTCTAATGCTGTTGGTAGAGACAGCTCCCAGCAACCATCAAAATCAATGGGAAGAATATGGGAGACCTTGTAAAATTTAACAGATCTCTTTTCTTTCTTTTTTTGTGACAGGGTCTTGCTCTCTTGCCCAGGCTGCAGTGCAGTGGCGTGATCTCGGCTCACTGCACCCTCCGCCTCCTGGGTTCAAGCAGTTCTCCCACTTACAGTCTTACAAGTAGCTGGGATTACAGGGGTGTGCCACTGTGCCTGGCTAATTTTTGCATTTTTAGTAGAGACAGGGTTTTCACCATGTTTGCCAGCCTGGTCTTGAACTCCTGACCTTAGGTGATCCACCTGCCTTGGCCTCCCAAAGTGCTGGGATTACAGGCATGAGCCACTGCGCCCGGCCACAGATCTCTTTTCATCCTTGTCTTACTCTGTTGTTTTTGCAGCGTTCGTTACTGTTGACCCCTCTCCTTCTTCAAATATTTGGTGATGCTATACTTTTTTACTTGCTTTCCTGGCTCTTTTTCTCCTGCCCATTCTTCATTTATATATTTTTTTATTTTTATTTTTTATTTTGACACAGGGTCTTGCTCTGTTGCCCAGGCTGGAGTAAACTGGCATGATCATGACTCACTGCTCCCTCCATCTCCTTGGCTCAAGGCTTCCAAGTAGCTGGAACTACAAGTGCACACCATCACACCTAGCTAATTTTATTTTTTAATTTTGTAGAGATGAGTTCTCCCTGTGTTGCCCAGGCTGGTCTTGAACTCTTGGGCTCAATCAGTCGTCCTGTCCTGCCTTGGCCTCCCAAAGTGCTGGGATTGTAGACTTGAATTACTGCACCTGGCCCCTGTCCTTTAAATGTTCATTTTCCTGAAAGTTTCTGTTGTATTCTCCCTCTCTATCTCTCGATCTTAAACCTAGTGGCATATGTATCTCTTGAAAGACTTATTAAGATTATGGCCTACAAAAACTCTATGATCTGGCCCCTGTCAGCCTTTCCGGCTTTTCCTTAACTACCTGGGAGTTAGCTAGGTGAAGTATGGGGAAGAAAGTTCTGGGGAGGCACTGCCTATGTAAATCATGGAGGTATAGAGCAGGGTAACATAGAGTCTTTGCCAAACTGCACGGAATGGGATGAGGCTACATATGGGATTCTTGTGGGAATTACAGAAAAGACTAGAGAGGTACCTAGGTGCGTGATCTTGAAGTCCTTATTTGATAGGCTAAAAAGTTTGAGTTTTGTCTTAAACTGTGAAAGCTACTGAAGGATTTACTTTTTAAAAATATCTCTTGTAGCAATTTGGAGACTGGATTGGAAAATAGACTGGAATTAGGGAGTCCAGTTTAGGGAGGATCACAATAATCCAGATAAGAAATAGGGTCTAAAGTAGTCATACAAGTGCACAGGGATAGATGGACTCAATTTTTTTTTTTTTTTTTTTTTTTTGTGAGGCGGAGTCTCCCTCTGTCTCCCAGGCTGGAGTGCAGTGGCACATTTCGGCTCACTGCAACCTCTGCCTCCCGGGTTCAAGCGATTCTCCTGCCTCATCCTGAGTAGCTGGGATTACAGGTGCATGCCACCACACCCGGCTAATTTTTATATTTTTAGTAGAGATGGGTTTCACCATGTTGGTCAGGTTGGTCGTGAACTCCTGATCTCAGACGATCCGCCCCCCTCTGCCTCCCAGAGTGCTGGGATTACAGGCATGAGCCCCCATGAGATATTTAATAGATAGTCAGGCTGGGTGTGGTGTCTCAGCACTTTGGGAGGCTGAGGTGGGAGGATCTCTTGAGCCCAGTTCGAGACTAGCCTGGGGCAACTTAGTGAGAACCTGCCTCTAAAGAAATACAAGAAAAATTAGCTGGGCCTGGTGGCACACACCTATAGTCCCAGCTATTTGGGAGGCTGAGGTGGGAGGATCACCTAAACCTGGAAATCAAGGCTGCAGTGAGCCACAGTCCCACCACACTGCACTCCAGCCTGAGCAATAGAATGAGACCCTGTCTTTTACTATGCTTGATCTTAGCCAAAAGGCAGAGAAGTGATGACCCTGTCTTAAAAAAAAAAAAGAGCCGGGTGTGGTCGCTTACGCCTGTAATCCCAGCACTTTGGGAGGCTGAGGTGGGCAGATCACCTGAGGTCAGGAGTTGGAGACCAGCCTGACCAACATGGAGAAACCCATCTCTACTAAAAATACAAAATTAGCTGGGTGTGGTGGTGCATGCCTGTAATCCCAGCTACGCGGGAGGCTGAGGCAGGAGAATTGCTTGAACCTGGTAGGCGGAGGTTGCTGTGAGCCGAGATTGTGCCATTGCACCCCAGCCTGGGCAACAGGAGCAAAACTCTGTCTCAGAAAAAAAAAAAAAAAGAATCTGTTAGACATGGAGATGTGTGCATGCGTGATTGACAAAGCTAGAGAGCAAGAGAGAGGATAATAGTGGTAATGAGAAGGATGAGCTCTGGGATGACTTCTAGTTTTCTGGGTTCCATGCTAGGGTGGATAGTGACTTCCATTTATAAATTAGGGAATATAGGAAGGTGCACGTTTGGGAACAAAAAATGAGATGTTTGGTTTTTGAATGGTTGAATTTGAGGTACCTGTGGAACCATATGGAAATGCCTGCTGGGTAGTTGGATATACCAGTCCAGAGGTAGAGAAGTTGGGACTGGAGAGAGATTTGGGAGTCAGCAGTATAGTAGTATATACGTTGTAGTTGAAGTTATGGGTTTGGGTCAGCTAAGAGGCATGTTGAGACTGAAGAGCTGCAGGCTGAGGAGAGGAGTTGGAGAACACTGGTGGTTAAAGGTGTGACTGGTGGAAGTGGAGCCCCAGAAGAAATCTGAGGAAGCCTAAAGATAGATGGAAAACTAGTAAAGGCTGGGCACAGTGGCTCACGCCCGTAATCCCAATACTATGGGCCTAGGCGAGAGGATTACTTGAGGCCAGGAATTTGAGACCAGCCTGGGCAATATAATGAGACCTCATCTTTATTAAAAAAAAAAAAAAAAAAAAAAAGAAAACCAGTAAAGTGTGTATAATTAGAACTAGGAGGAGTTTCATGGAGGAGGAAGGCAGTATCAGAGGTGGTAGAAAGACCAAGTAGGATAAGGACAGAAAATAACTAATTGGATTTGACAGTCAGGTCATTGGTGTCTTCAGTGAGAGCAGGGTCACTAGAATGATGATAACATTTTGAGGAATAAATGGAGGAGAGGAAAACAAACTTTGTCTTTCAAGATGACTGCAAAGAGATGGAGAGAGAGGACAGTAATTAGAGGGAATGTGCAAGGAAGAGTTTTTTAAGATGACAAACTCGAGCATATTTATATATACAGGAGAATGAGCAAGACAGTACAGAGCCATGATAACAGAATGAAGTTCTTGAGCCTGTAGAGAAGATGCAATCTAAAGTAGGGTTAGAATTATTATCCCCTTCATTAAGAGAAGGAAAAGGTCAGGAAAGGGGTGGGGAGAAATGTTTGGTATCTAAACAAAGGAATTTGAGAGAGTTTCTGCCATATGACCTTTGTATTACTTGTGATGTAGGAGGCTTATTTTTTTGGGTCAGGGAGCTGATGTCTTAGAGTAAGGCGGGTTGGTTGAATAGGGGCCTTGAGAAGGGAGGCAGGTTCAAGTAGCTGTTGAGAGAATGGGAGGGATAGCTGCTGAGGGTACTTGTATGGCTAGGCAGGCAAAGATATCATGGGGTAGTGTAAGGGTGGGAGAGCATTTCAAGCAGGTACAATAGCCTGGGCAAAGACCTAGAGGTATTAAAGAATATGGTATGAGGCTGGGCACGGTGGATTACACCTGTAATCCTAGTGCTTTGGGAGGTCAAGGCGGGAGAATTACATCATGTCAGGAGTTTGAAAGCAATCTGGGCAACATTGTGAGACACCCACCTCTACCAAAAGTTAAAGCAATTAGCTGGATGTGGTGGCATGCATCTTTTGTCCCAGCTACTTGAGAGATAGGTGGGAGGATCACTTGAGCCCAGGAATTTGCAGTGAGCTATGATTGCACCACTGTACCCCAGGCTGGTCAACAGAGTGAGACCCTGTCTCTAAAAACAGAAAAAGATGGCCAGATACAGTGGCTCATGCCTGTAATCCCAGCACTTTGGGAGGCCGAGGCGGGCAGATCATGAGGTCAGGAGTTCAAGACCAGCCTGGCCAACCTGATAAAACCCCGTCTCAACTAAAAATACAAAAAATTAGCCAGGCATGGTGGCGCTTGCCTGTAATCCTAGGTGCTGGGGAGGCTGAGGCACAAGAATCTCTTGAACCGTGGAGGCGGAGGTTGCAGTGAGCCGAGATCACACCACTGTACTCCAGCTTGGGCGACAGAGCAAGACTCCATCTCAAAAAAAAAAAAAAAAAAAAAAAAGGAGAATATGGATGGTATATATGGGGCAGTATTTTGAATGACTGAAGAGAAGGATATATTTAGGGCCTGATTTTATGGTGGGCTTTACAAGCTATATTAAGGAATTTGGAATATGAGGCAAAGGTGAACCTCTGAAGATTTTTAATCAGAGAAATGAAATGATTATTTTGTATTTTATAAGGGAAACTGGCAGCAATTTGAAGAAATACTTATACTGGATTTAGAGTAGAGGGAGTCACACTGGTTAGGAGGCTGTTGTAGTCTATATAAGAGATACTGAGGCCGAGCACAGTGGCTCATGCCTGTTATCCCAGCACTTTGGGAGGTTGAGGCAGGCAGATCACCTGAGGTCAGAGTTTGAGACCAGTGTGGCCAATATGGTGAAACCCCATCTCTACCAAAAATACACACAAAAAATTATCTGGGCATGGTGGTGGGTGCCTGTAATCCCAGCTACTGGGGAGGCTAAGGCAGGAGAATCACTTGAACCCGGGAGACAGAGAGATTGCAGTGAGCTGAGGTTGCACCACTGTACTCCAGCCTGGACGACAGAGACTCCGTTTACAACAAAAAAAAAGATATCGAAGTCAGGGTAGCCTAGAGTATGCTGGGTAAAAAACAGTCTCCATACCTCAGTAGCTTGAAACAATTAGTTTCCTTTCCACTGTCACTACATGTCCATCAAAGATAGGCTAAAGACTTTTAGTTGTACAAGGACGAAGATCAACAGCAGCCTGCGCAACCACTGTTGGGAATATTGCCAGTTGCTCTGCTGAAGGCAAAAGAAAGCTCTGGAGGCCTTGCCCCGTTAACTAAATGTTCTGCGCAAAAGTAATGAGAATGGAGGAGAGGAAACAGCTGAAAAGAGCAGATGAATGTGAGATGGTTCCAGAATTTGGAGATTGTTTAAATGTGGGAAGAGGGGAGGAATCGTGGATGGATGACGCTCAGGTTTGTGTCTCGGGCGAACTGGGTGGTGTTGGCTTACTGAGATAAGAAAAGGGTAGGTTTGGGATTAGAGGAAATGTTGGTAGAGAGTTCACTTTTGGAAATGTCTAGCAGCTAGTTGTCTAAATGGATCTGGAGTGCTAGAGAGAGGCAGGGGTGTTTAGATTTGGAAGTACTCTCCACAAGAAGGTTTAATCTGTGATAGGGAACAGGGTTACTCGGGGCAAACTTAAGAAAGTGATAGGAGAGTAGACATGGAGCCCCAGGAAATGCCAGAATTTTAGGGATGCTCCTGGTCTGATGGCATTGGATTTTAATGTTAAGATTGACATTTTTGGGACCAAGGTAGCCTATGCCCATTCCTGACAGATAACCCAGTAATTTTTTGAGGAAGGAGCAAACGTAAGCTGGTAAGCTACATTTCCCATCACGTGCTATATTCTTTAGAGAATGTTAGTTCTCACTTATTTGTGCCAGTGGAGAACTGTTATTGGTCCTTGGATGGAATGCATTATAATTCTTTGATTTTGGATATATTTGGCAAAAATTTTGACAGTGACCTGTAAGCTGCCAAGACATACAAAAAAAGAACAAATAATGTGATAATATCATGGGAGTATAGTAATAAATTATACATATTAGATCATTTAATCTTCAGAATAATAATCCTCATGGAATAGTATTGTATTATCCCCATTTCACAGTGAGGCTTAGGGAAGTTAGGTTAGATTATATGACCATCATCATGTGGCCAGGATATAAACCCAGTTTGATGTGGAAGTCTTTTTTTTTTTGAAATGGAATTTCGCCCTGTAGCCCAGGCTGGAGTGCAGTGGCGGGATCTCTACTCAATGCAACATCCGGTTCCTGGGCTCAATCGATTCTCCTGCCTCAGCCTCCCAAGTAGCTGGGATTGCAGGCCTAATTTTGTATTTTTAGTAGAGATGGGGTTTTACCATGTTGGTCAGGCTGGTCTCAAACTCTTGACCTAAGGTGATCCACCCACCTTGGCCTCCCAAAGTGCTAGGATTACCTAGGCTTTTTTGTTGTTGTTGAGACGGAGTCTCACTCTGTCGCCCAGGCTGGAGTGCAGTGGTGGGATCTTGGCTCACTGCAACCTCCGCCTCCTGGGTTCAAGCAATTCTGCCTCAGCCTGCCTCAGCCTCCTGAGTAGCTGGGACTACAGGTGCCCACCACCACGCCTGGCTAATTTGTATTTTTAGTAGAGATGGGGTTTCACCATGTTGGCCAGGCTGGTCTCAATCTCCTGACCTCATGATCTGCCCTCCTTGGCCTCCCAAAGTGCTGGGGTTACAAGCGTGAGTCACCATGCCCGGCCGGCTTTTTTTTTTGGGGGAGGGACAGAGTCTCACTCTGTTGCCCAGGCTGGAGTGCAGTGGCGCAGTCTCTGCTCACTGCAACCTCCGCCTCTCAGATTCAAGTGATTTTCCTGCCTCATCCTCTCGAGTAGCTAGGACTACAGGCATGCGCCACCATTGCCAGCTAATTTTTTGTATTTTTAGTAGAGACAGGGTTTCACCTTGTTGCCCAGGCTGGTCTTGAACTCCTGGGGCTGAATCAGCCCTTCTCATCCTCCCATTGTTAGGATTACAGGTGTGAGTCATCATGCCTGGCCTGAAGTCTGTGCTTTTAACCCTCATCTCAAATTGCCTTTTAGGACAGGGCAAGTTTGTGTTGGGCAGCCAAGAAGTTTGGTTAATGTTGCTTCTTGTTCTTTTCGGCTCCAATATTTTATTTGGAAGAATTTCAAACCTATAGGAAAGGTGGAGGAATGATACAGTGGACACTGGCATGACATTTACCTGTATTTACCAATTGATAATATTTTGCCAGATTTGTATGTTTGCTCTCTCCCTTCCTCTCTTTCTCTTCCTCTCTCCCTCTCACTTTTTCCCAATCCTCTCTCCTCCCTCCCTACACACATAGCACACACACAGTTTTTTCTGTTACTGTTTATTAGGAATTTTTATTCACGTATTAGGAAATAACAGACATCAGGATACCTCACTCCATAATTTCTTAAGCATATATCGCCTGAGAACAGTGGTGTTTTCCACAATACCATTAAGTTCACTATCACATTCAAAATATTTTACAGTGATATAAACAGTCCATATTTAAATTTCTTCAGTTATCTCAACCTGCTTTACAACTTACCCCCACAATCCTGGATTCCTACAAGGAACATGTGTTGCATTTAATCGTTGTATGTTTGTAGTCTCTTTTAACCTAGAGCGTTCTCTTCTGTTTTTTTTTTTTTTTTCATGTTATTAATATTTTTGAAGTGTCCAGGCCAGTTGTTTTGAAGAATGTTGTACAATTTGAATTTGTCATGATTAGATTCAAGTCAAATATACTTGGCAAGACTACTACCCAGGTGATGTTGTGTGCACATAATGTCACTTTGTCTCATTATTGATTATGTTAACTTTGATCACTTGGTTAAATTGATGTCTGCTTGGTTAAATTGATGTCTGCTTGGTTAAATTGATATCTGCTAGATTTCTTCATTGTAAAGGAATCTTTCCGCTTTTTTTTTCCCCACCCCTGGCCTTGTGATGTTGGATCCTTTTCCTTTGGTAAAAATTAAGAAACAGCTGTGGGATGATACTTTTAAGATTTTGGGTCTCTTTTCCTCCACAACCTTTTACCTAGTGACATTAGCATCCATTGATGATCCTTGTCTGAATTTGTTATTATACTAGTGGTTTCTTTTTTCCTTTTTTAATAGAATACTTCATTAATTTGCATGTTATCCTTGGTCAGGGACCATGCTAAATCTTCTCTGTATCAGTCCAATTTTAGTATATGTGCTGTGGAAGGGAACACCACTGGTGCTTTGAATATGTTGATTTTCACATTCTCTCAGTCCCTCTGCATTTACGGCTGGTATTGTTCTAAAGAGAAGAGCTTTTCTCCTCCCTTATGTTTTTGAGGATAACTATAGATTTGATAGTTTAAAAAAATTCAACAAGTTACAATCCATTACTGTTAGTATTAAAAGTACCAGTAATATTCATTATTAGAGATGTATTAAAAGTACCAGTAATATTCATTATTAGAAATATGAAAATTGTCCTAAATTTGATTCGAAGGGGCTTGAGGGAGCCCCTTCAAGCTGGCTGCTTTGTCCTTTTGACATATCCCTGTCATGTTTTGAGCACTTCCTTACACTCTGGTACAAGGGGTTCTGCGCTCACTTTGTATTTTACTTGCCCCAGACTTGGAATCAATTGTTTCTGTAAGGAATCCTGATTCCTTGAATGGGGAATGGTTGCTATAAAGAGAAATTGCTTCTCATTCTTTTCTTTTGTATTTTTTTTTTGACGGAGTTTTGCTCTTGTCACCCAGGCTGGAGTGCAGTGGTGTGATGTCGGCTCACTGCAACCTCCGCCTACTGGGTACAAGTGATTCTCCTGCCTCAGACTCCTGAGTAGCTGGGATTCTAGGCGCTTGCTACCATGCCCAGCTAATTTTTGTATTTTTAGTAGATACGGGGTTTTGCCATGTTGGCCAGGCTGGTCTCGAAATCCTGACCTCAGCTGAGCTAATCCGTCTGCCTCGGCCTCCCAAAGTGCTGGGATTATAGGCGTGAGACACCGCACCTGGCCTGCTTCTCATTCTTAATTCTCTATTCTTTTGTTTTTTCGTTGTTGTTGTTTTTTTTTTTTTTTGTGATGGAGTCTTTCTCTTTGCCCAGGCTGGAGTGCAGTGATGTGATCTCAGCTCACTGCAACTTCGCCTCCCGGGTTCAAGCGATTCTCGTGCCTCAGCCTTCCCAGTAGCTAGGATGACAGGTTCGCATCACCACGCCCGGCTAGACTAATTATTGTATTTTTAGTAGAGATGGGGTTTCACCATGTTGGCCAAGCTGGTCTCGAACTTCTGACCTCAAGTGATCAGCCCGCCTCAGCCTCCCAGAGTGCTGGGATTACAGGCATGAGCCACTGTGCCTGGCCTATTCTTTGTTATTTTTATGAGATTAGTTATTTATAGTAAAAAAAAGATAGAGTGGGCCGGGCGCGGTGGCTCACGCCTGTGATCCCAGCACTCTGGGAGGCCGAGGTGGGTGGATCATTTGAGGTCAGGAGTTCAAGACCAGCCTGACCAACATGATGAAACCCCTTCTCTACTAAAAATACAAAAAATTTAGCTGGGCATGGTGGTGCGTGCCTGTAATCTCAGCTACTCGGGAGGCTGAGGCGGGAGAATCACTTGAACTCGGGAGGCGGAGGTTGCAGTGAGCTGAGACCGCGCCACGTACTCCAGCCTAGGTGACAGAGTGAGACTCCATCTCAAAAAAAAAAAAAGAAAAGAGTGGATTACAGATCTAAGACTCTGTGTCTTCCCAGATTTGCTTGAGCAATAAAGTATCTAACCTGAGTTTGTTTTTTTGTTGTTGTTGTTGTTTTTTCCTTGAGATGGAGTCTTGCTCTGTCACCCAGGCTGGAGTGCAGTGGTATGATCTCGGCTCACTGCAACCTCCACCTCCTGAGTTCAAGCGATTCTCCTGCTTCAGCCTCCTGAGTAGCTGGGATTACAGGTGCCTGCCACCATGCCTGGCTAATTTTTGTATTTTTAGTAGAGAAGGGGTTTCACCATGTTGGTCAGGCTGGTCTTGATCTCCTGACTTCAAGCGATCTGCCCACCTCAGCCTCCCAAAGTGCTGGGATTACAGGCATGAGCCACTGTGCCCAGCCTTTTTTTTTTTTTTTTTTTTAAATAGAAGATTGCACTATATTGGCCTGGCTGGTCTTGAACTCATGGGCTCAAGTGATCCTCGCACCTCAGCATCCCAAAGTGTTGGGAGTACAGACGTGAGCTACCATGCCTAGCCTTAACCTGAATTATTTCACATAATGAAGTGATTTATAAGTAGTTATGGTGACTTGGCATGGGAGATGGGCTATTGCACAGAAGATTGGCATTGTATTGCTTTTTTTCACCTAATTTGGTGGTGACATAAGTTTTTCTTTTTCTTTCTTATTTTTTTTGAGACAGAGTCTTGCTCTGTTATCCAGGCTGGAGTGTAGTGGCACGATCTTGGCTCACTGCAACCTCTGCCTTCCAGGTTCAAGCAATTCTCCTGCCTCAGCCTCCTAAGTAGCTGGACTACAGGCACATGCCACCACGCCTGGCTAAATTTTTTTTTTTTTTTTTTGAGATGGTGTCTCGCTCTGTGGCCCAGGCTGGAGTGCAGTGGTGTGATCTCGGCTCACTGCAAGCACCGCCTCCCGGGTTCATGCCATTCTCCAGCCTCAGCCTCCAGAGTAGCTGGGACTACAGGTGCCTGCTACCACGCCTGGCTAATTTTTGTATTTTTAGTAGAGGCGGGGTTTCACCTGTTAGCCAGGATGGTCTTGGTCTCCTGACCTCGTGATCCGCCTGCCTCGGCCTCCCAAAGTGCTGGGATTACAGGTGTGAGCCACCGTGCCCGGCCTGTGCCTGGCTAATTTTTTTTGTGTTTTTAGTAGAGACGGGGTTTCACCATGTTGGCCAGGCCAGTCTCAAACTCCTGACCTTGTGATCTGCCCGCCTCGGCCTCCCAAAGTGCTGGGATTACAGATGTGAGCCACTACGCCTGGCCAAAAATACATTCTCATATCCCTCTTAGGCTCAGGTAATCCAGGCTGTAGTCACTTAAGAGTTGTTTCCCTCTTTATATCTTCTGCTGTCTGAATTAAAATATTCTTAGGTAGGGAATCTTCTCAACCCAGGCCTTTAATACTTTGTGGGTTTTGTGTGTTTGTTTGTTTTAATTTTTTCTTTGAGACAGAATCTCACTCTGTTGCCCAGGCTGGAGTGCAATAGTGCGATCTCGGCTCACTGCAGCCGCCGCCTCTCAAGTTCAAGTGATTCTCCTACCTCAGCCTCCCAAGTAGCTGGGATTACAGGCGCGTGCCACCATGCTTGGCTAATTTTTTTGTATTTTTAGTAGGGATAAGGTTTCGCAATGTTGGTCAGGCTAGTCTTGACCTCCTGATCTCAAGTGATTCGCCCCCCTTGGCCTCCCAAAGTGCTGGGATTACAGGCATGAGCCACCGCGCCCGGCCAATATTTTGTATTTTGAACCTGCGTCTTGCATTCATCTGCATATATATTTTACATATTGATCTGTGAATACAATCTAGAACTCATATGAAGTTAGGATGTGTATTTGTTTGTTCTCACACTGTTATAAAGAAATGCCTGAGACTGGCTAATTTATAAAGAAAAGAGGTTTAATTGACTCACAGTTTCAAATGGGTGGGCAGGCCTCAGGAAACTTAAAATTATGGTGGAAGCAAAAGCAGGCATGTCTTACATGACAGCAGGTGAGAGAGCATGTGAAGGAAGCAAAGGGGGAAGAGCCCCTTGTAAAACCATCAGCTCTTGTGAGAACTCGCTGGCTATCACAAGAACAGCATGGGGGAAACCACCCCTATGACCCAGTCACCTCCCACCAGGTCTCTCTGTCAACACCTGGGTATTACAATTCAGGATGATATTTGGGTGGGGATACAAAGCCTAACCACATCATGGTGTTCAGTGTATTGAACGTTTCTGTTGGAGCATAGTTTTATAGTTCTTGATGAGGTCTCATGTTTTAGAAAGTCTGAAATAGGATTAGCCTTGGAATTGGGATCTGTTATATCAAAATCACTTCTTATTCAACAGCTTGAGAATGTACTGCTCTGGGACTCTACATGAAACCAGACATGTCAGTCTTATCCACAAAAATATTTTGCACTGAAGGTGAAACCCATTAAATGTATCTGCATATTTCTTTGATGTGGAAACATATAAATAAGCTGCACAGAAGGTGATGATGTGTTAGTAACATGTTCCTTTGAAATAGTTACAATTCTGCATATTAGGCCGTGGCTCATGCCTGTAATCCCAACATTTTGGGAGGCTGAGGCAGGTGGATCACTTGAGGTCAGGAGTTTGAGACCAGCCTGGCGAACATGGTCTCTACTGAAAATACAGAAATTAGCTAAGTGTGATGGTGGACATTTGTAATCCCAGCTACTCAGGAGGCTGAGGTAGAAGAATTGCTTGAACCCTGGAGGCTGAGGTTGCAGATAGCCAAGATCACACCACTGCACTCCATCTGGCCTGGGCAACAGAGTGAGACGCTGTCTCAAAAAAACAAACAAAAATCCTGCATATTATTGCTATTGAGGAAGTATAAAATACTGTTTTGATGGGGGAAGGTGGTCATTTTCAGACGTTTTAGCTGGTATTTTAATTAACTTACTAACTTATCAGTTAATTGTGTGGCTTTTGTTTTATGTGGATGACTGCTCTTACTTAAGAAATGAGCTGCCTGGTAACATAAATTGCAGATATTAAGATGAATTGTATACTTTCCCATTATTTCTGTTACTTGGCCAAATTTAGAACCATGTAGAGCTCTCCTGTAGAATTGAAATCCACTATTTTTTCCCTAGTGTCTTTCCAAATTATACTTGATAAATAGAGTTTCTTTTTATTTATTTAGAGACAGGGTCTTGCTCTGTCACTCAGGCTGTAATACAGTGGTGCCATCATGGCTCACCATAGCTTCAACCTCTGTGGCTCAAGCGATCTTCTGCCTCATCCTCCCACATAGCTGAGACTACAGGCACACACACCATGCCTGGCTAATTTTTTGATTTTTCTGCAGAGAGAGGGTCTTGCCATGTTGCCCAGGCTGGTCTCAAACTCCTGGCCTCAAGTGATCTTCCTGCCTCAGCCTCTAAAAGTGTTGGAATTATAGGCGTGAACCATTGTGCCTGGCCACTAAATATATTGCTTAATAAATACACTTCTTAACACTTCACCTGGATGGTTGGGGCAATACATTTGAGCTTGAGATCAGGTGAGCCTTACACTTGGGTGCTTGTGGGAGAATGTTACGATGCTGGAATTGTTTTCCATGTATTGAATTCAGACTAGAGTTTATGTAGGATACTTTGAGAAGAACCTTAGTAATTCCATGTATGTTTAGCTGTCCATGAAATGTAAAGTTTCTTTTTTTTTTTTTTAAGGTTATACTACCTCCCTGGTAATGTGAAGATCTATTGATGTATTAATAGTTGGTAGAGCCTCAACACAAGAAATGGCACATAAAAGGAATGGTTATGTTGAGTAATTCATTTAAATGAAAAATAAGTTAAAATAGAGTAAGATTACACATACAGAGTGAATATGATATGTTTACCACCTGATCTGGTATTTGGAAAAGTAGGACCTTGTTGCTACTATAGCAAGCAGTTTTAGGGACAGTAGAAAAAAATGCTGAACATTTATTAACCAACAAAAATAATTCATAAAAATGGAATGTGTGGTTATTCTTACCCTAGATTTATACAAATGGTAAATGTAAGAGAAAATTGAAAAACAAATCTACATATTCTCTCATTGATTTAAGCCCATGTGCTTTTTTTCTTTTCTTTCCTTCCTTCTGGGTCTTCCTACATCAGTTTTAGAAGGGAGAGACGTGTTTTCTTTGGAAAAACGAGCTGTCTTCAAAGAACTTACTGAGACAAAAAAGTTATGAAGGGGGTTATGGGGTAAATTTTTGTTTTCCTTTAGCTTATTTCTATTCATAAAGAATATTTATTTTTATAATTGGAGGAATAAACCAATTATCTTAACACTTTACAAAAGGGATAAAGGGGCTATATGTCATCTCTGAAGCTTGTATGTACTCCAATAGACCAGGTGGTCTTAATTGGTCTTCAATTAGGTAGTGATTTCTTTTTTTCCTGGGTTTTGTGACTTTTCCTTTGGGTAGGCTCTCTGTGTATTGCAGCCAATTTTTTTTTTCTTTTTTTTTTTGCCCCACCTCTAAGCTGTAGTTTTTATTAAATAACTTCACTCTACTTTATCAGTTAGTTAACAGAACTTCTATTTAAATCTAGTAGTATATAATTCTCTTTCTGTGACAGAGTATAAATATGCTCATTTGAACTCTGGGAGAAGGAAAGCTGGTGCGTATTAGCGTGCCTTAAGTGGCTAGAGACTTTTGGTGTGATCTGTGTAAAATTTGAAGAAGATAATATTGTATGTTTTACTAGAGTAAAAACTTAGTTTTAGTGCAAAGTGGCTATTGGGGTGATAAGGAAGAATATTGTATTTTTCCATAGGTCCCAAGGTTTTTTGAGACAACTTGAGTGTCAGATGAGGTACTTGGGATCATTAGGAGGCTTAATAATCATTTTTAGGGTTTGTATGTATTAAAGAACCTTACTGACTGGCTAGCTGTAGAGATAAAAAATGAACAATTAATGAGCAGGATATAATGGATTAGATCCTGTGATGGAAACAGAATGCAGTATAATTTAATTAAGTCAATTGCTCAGTATAAACAGATACAAAATAAGAGAGAAGTCAATATAGAAAGGCATCATGGGCCGGATGCGGTGGCTCACGCTTGTAATCCCAGCACTTTGGGAGGCCGAGGCGGGCGGATCACGAGGTCAGGAGATCGAGACTATGGTGAAACCCCGTCTCTACTAAAAAATACAAAAAACTTAGCCGGGCGTGGTGGCGGGCGCCTGTAGTCCCAGCTACTCGGAGAGGCTGAGGCAGGAGAATGGCGTGAACCCGGAAGGCGGAGCTTGCAGTGAGCCGAGATTGCGCCACTGCACTCCAGCCTGGGCGACAGAGCGAGACTCCGTCTCAAAAAAAGAAAAAAAAAAAAAAGAAAGGCATCATGATGGAAAAAGTAGAAATTGAACTAGGCTTTAAAGATTAGTATACAAGATTCATTTCGGTCATCATCTTTTTTTTTTTCAAGCCAAACTCATCCTTTTAATCAGTAATCCACTCCTGAGGTAACTAACCCACTTCCTCGATAATAGCATTAATCCCCTCATGAGGGTGGAATTCTCATGGATCATCATATTTCAAATATATATATATTTCTTTTTTGAGATTTGCTCTTTTCTGAAACATTTTACTATGGAAAATTTCATACGTATTCAAAAGCAACAAGAGTGGTATAACGAATGTCCATATGCAATTATCTGCTCATGGTTAATTTTCCTAGTACCTCCCTTATTGTTTTGTTTTTGTTTTTAAATAGAGACAGGGTTTAACCATGTTGCCCAGGCTGGTCTCGAACTCCTGAGCTTAAGCAACCCACCTGTCTTGGCCTCTCAAAGTGCTGGGATTACAGACAGGAACCACCAAGCCTGGCCCCTTATTGATTATTTTGAAGCAAATCCTTGATATGTTATTTCGCCTACGAATATATCAGCATGTATCTAAAAAAATAAGGACTTGTGGGTGTGGTGGCTCGTGCCTATAATCTTGGCACTTTGGGAGTCCGAAGTGGGAGGATCACTTGAGGTCAGGAGTTCAAGACCAGCCTGAGCAATATAGTGAGACCTCATCTCTACAAAGAGTTCAAAATTTAGGGCAGGCATGGTGGCTTACACCTGTAATGCCAGCACTTTGGGAGGCCGAGGTGGGAGGATCATTTGAGGTTAGGAGTTCGAGACCAGCCTGACCAACATGGTGAAACCCTGTTTCTACCTAAAATAATAAAAACTAGCTGGGTGTGGTGGCGGACGCCTGTAATTTCAGTTACTCGGAAGGCTGAGGCAGGAGAATGGCTTGAACCTGGGAGGTGGAGGTTACAGTTAGCTGAGTTCACACCACTGCACTCCAACCTGGGCAACAGAGTGAGACTCCACCATCAGAAAAACAAAAAATTAGCTGGATGTGGTGGCACGCACCTGTAGTCCCCAGCCATGTGGGAGGTTGAGCTGAGAGGATTGTTTGAGCCCAGGAGTTTCAGGTTGCAGTGAGCCGTGATTTTACAACTGCACTGTAGCCTGGGTAGCAGAGCAAGACCCTTTTCTTTAAAAAAGAAAACAAAAAAACACGCACAAAAATAAGGACTTTAAAAAACCAATTGCCCGTTTAAAATAATAATTCCAGGCCGGGTGTGGTGGCTCACACCTGTAATCCCAGCATTTTGGGTGGCCGAGGTGGGTGGATCACGAGGTCAGGAGTTCAAGACCAGCCTGGTCAAGATGGTGAAACCCCATCTCTACTAAAAACACAAAAAATTAGCTGGGCGCAGTGGCAGACGCCTGTAATCCCAGCTACTCAGGAGGCTGAGGCAGGAGAATTGCTTGAACCCAGAGGGCGGAGGTTGCAGTGAGCTGAGATCGTGCCACTGCACTCCAGCCTGGGCAACAGAGTGAGACTCTGTCTCAAAAAAGAAAAAAAGAAAAAAAATTCCTTAATATTAAATACCTGGTGTTCATATTTCACTGATTGTATCATGATTTTTTTAGTAGCTTATATGTTTAAAATAGGATCCAAATAAAGTCTGTTGTAGTTGGTCAGTGCATGTTTAACATCTTTTAATTTTTTTTTTTTTTTGAGAAGGAGTCTTGCTCTGTTGCCCAGGCTGGAGTGCAGTGGCAAGATCTTGGCTCACTGCAACCTCCACCTCCCAGATTCAAGCGATTTTCCTGCCTCAGCTTCCCAAGTAGCTGGGATTACACGTGGTTTTCCTTTAACATTTTCAATCATATAGAAATTTGCATTTTTCAAATTGCAAAAGTAATATGTACTCATTATGAGAAATTTAAATGATTTTATAGTATAAAAGCCATCCTAGTCAACACAGTGAGACCCGCATCTCTACAAAAAATTTTTTAAATTACTTGAGTGTGCTGCGACACATACCTGTAGTCCTAGCTGCTTGGGGGGCTGAGGTGGGAAGATTACTCGAGCCCAGGAGGTTGAGGTTACAGTGAGTTATAATCATGTCACTGTACTCTAGCTGGGGCAACAGAGTGAGACCCTGTCTTGAAAAAAGAGAAAGAAAGGAAAAACATATAATGTAAAAGATGAAAATTCTGACCCTACCCCAGAATCACTAGTTAACCAACTTAACAATTCAAAGTTTTATAGTGGGTGGGTATCTTTGTCTCATATTAATTATAGGTAAAATCTGTGTTTTACAAATACAGATGGGGTCTCATTATGTTTTTCAAGCTGGTATTGAACTCCTGCGTTCAAGTAATCCTCTGGCCTCAGCCTCAAAGTACGGGGATTACAGGTGTGAGCCAGCATGCCTGGCCTAGATACCTTGTTTTTTTGTTTGTTTGTTTTTGTTTTGAGACAATCTCGCCCTGTTGCCAGGCTGGAGTGCAGTGGCGCGATCTCGGCTCACTGCAACCTCCACCTCCTGGGTTCAAGTGATTCTGTTTCAGCCTCTTGAGTAGCTGGGACTACAGGTGCACGCCACCATGCCCATTTAATTTTTTTTTACTTTATTTTTAATAGAGACGAGGTTTCACCGTGTTGGCCAGGATGGTCTTGATCTCTTGACCTCGTGATCTGCCCTCCTCGGCCTCCCAAAGTGCTGGGATTACAGGTGTGAGCCACCGTGCCTGGCTAGATACCTTGTTTAGGTAGCACTGAACCTATAGTTAAGAATTAGGAATGGATGGCCAGGCGCGGTGGCTCATGCCTGTAATCCTAGCATTTTGGGAGGCCCAGGCGGGCGGATCACCTGAGGTTGGGAGTTCGAGACTAGCCTGACCAACATGGAGAAACCCCATCTCTACTAAAAATACAAAATTAGCCGCGCGTTGTGGCGCATGCCTGTAATCCCAGTTACTCGGGAGGATGAGGCAGGAGAATCACTTGAACCCGGGACGCAGAGGTTGTGGTGAGCCAAGATTGCAACATTGCACTCCAGCCTGGACAACAAGAGCGAAACTCCATCTAAAAAAAAAAAAAAATTAGGAATGGACTTTTTTTTTTTTTTTTTTTTTTTTTAGTATATGTGCTGCCAAAGTAAGCACATGGGATGGATATTTTTGGAGACTAGAGAAAAAAATATGAGAAGTTGTTCCTTATATAAAATGAGAATTCTTAAACATTTTTGGATTTACTTTTTGAATTGGTATTACATTTATATGGTTCAAAGTTTTAAGGATAGAAAAAAGTATGAAATGGAGTTTCCATCTTGCCTTTTTTTTTTTGAGACAGAGTCTCACTCTGTCGCCCAGGCTGGAGTGTAGTGGCATCATCTTGGCTCACTGCAGCCTCCACCTCCTGGGCTCAGGTGATCCTCCCTCCTCCCACCTCAGCCTCACAAGTTGAGCTGGGACTACAGGTGTGAGCCACCATGCCTACAGGTGTGAGCCACCACACTCAGCTAATTTTTGGTATTTTTAGAAGAGACGGGTTTTTGCCATGTTGCCCAGGCTGGTCTCGAATTCCTGAGCTCAAGCAATACACTCGCCCCTGTCTCCCAAAGTGCTAGAGTAACAGGTGTGAGCCACCATGCCAGGCCCCATCTTGCTCTTTTTTTTTTTTCTTTGTGAGACTGAGTTTCGCTCTTGTCACCCAGGCTGGAGTGCAATGGTGTGATCTCGGCTCACTACAACCTCCGCCTCCCAGGTTCAAGCCATTCGCCTGCCTCAGCCTCCCAAGTAGCTGGGACTACAGGTGTGTGCCATCACGCCCAGCTAATTTTTGTATTTTTAGTAGATATGGGATTTCACAATGTTGGCCAGGATGGTCTCGATCTCTTGACTTCGTGATCCACCCACCTCGGCCTCCCAAAGTGCTAGGATTACAGGCGTGAGCCACCGGCAGCCGGCCAATTGTTTTGTATTTTTAGTAGAGACGAGGTTTCACCATGTTGGTCAGGCTGGTCTCAAACTCCTAACCTCAGGTGATCCACCTGTCTCAGCCTCCCAAAGTGCTGAGATTACAGGTATGAGCCACCGTGCCTGGCCCCATCTTGCTCTTATACCCCCAAACAAGTCACTTTCTATGCCTCTCTCCAGAGGCAACTATTATTACCAGTTTTTGTGCTTCATATGTGTTGATAAGCATAAAAAAGGCAAGTTTATATATGTATATTTTCCCCCATTTTACAAAAATGGTTCTGCATCTTTTTTCACTTAGCAATATAGCTTTTAAGTATCATACATCAAGAATTTCCTTATTTTTGGCTGGCTGCAGTAGCTTATGCCTGTAATCCCAGCATTTTGGGAGGCCAAGGCAGGTGGATCACTTGAGGCCAGGAGTTTTTGTTTTTGGAGACGGAGTCCTGCTCTGTCGCCCAGACTGGAGGACAGTGCTCTGATCTCAGCTCATTGCAGCCTCTGCCTCCCGGGTTGAAGTGATTCTCCTGCCTCAGCCTCCCGAGTAGCTGAGATTTACAAGCACCTGCCACCATGCCCAGCTAATTTTTGTATTTTTAGTAGAGATGGGGTTTCGCCATTTTGGTCAGGCTGGGAGGCCAGGAGTTTGAGACCAGCCTGGCCAACATGGTGAAACCCCAACTCTACTAAAAATATAAAAATTAGCTGGACGTGGTGGTGCATGGCTATTTGGGAGGCTGAGGTATGAGAATTGCTTGAACCCAGGAGGTGGAGGTTGCAATGAGCTGAGATGGCGTCACTGCACTCCAGCCTGGGCGACAGAGTGAGACTCTTATCTCCAAAAACATTTCCTTATTTTTGTTTATGCATGCAGAGTATTGTGGGATATGTATGCACCTTTTGTTTTTTTTTTTTTGAGACGGAGTCTTGCTCTCTTGCCCAGGCTGGAGTGCAGTGGTGGGATCTCAGCTCACTGCAACCTCTGCCTCTCGGATTCAGGAGATTCTCCTGCCTCAGTCTCCTAAGTAGCTGGGATTACAGGCGCCTGTCACCACGTCTGGCTAATTTTTGTATTTTTAGTAGAGATGGGGTTTCACCGTGTTGGCCAGGATGGTCTCTTAACTCCTGACTTCAGAAGATCCACCTGCCTCGGCCTCCGGAAGTGCTGGGATAACAGGTGTAAGCCACTGCGTCTGGCTTGTGCGTGCACTTTTTCTTTTATTTTTTTGAGACAGAGTCTTGCTTTGTTGCCCAGGCTGGAATGCAGCAGCTCGATCTCGGCTCACTGCAACCTCCACCTCCTGGGTCCAAGTGATCTCCTGCCTCAGCCTCCCGAGTAGCTGGGACTACAGGTGCCTGCCACCACACCCAGCTAATTTTTGTATTTTTAGTAGAGGCAGGGGTTTCACCATGTTGGCCAGGCTGGTCTCGAACTCCTGACCCTAAATGATCCACCTACCTTGGCCTCCCAAAATTCTGGGATTACAGGCATGAGCCACTGTGCCTGGCAGAATAGTCTTTATTGAGAAACTGTCAAGCTCATCATAGTGATTACATGTTTTTCAAAATTCTGATTTTCACTTGAGAGCTCGATTTTTATCATTGGTAATAAACCTGTATTGTTCAATGGTCAGCTGCATTCTTTGTTTATGATTTAAGTGGGTTGGCAATTTGAGCAAGGCTCATCTGTCACAGTTTGCCTCTATTCCACATGGTTTTTGGCTGGGCTGACTCATCTGTGGTCAGTTGGCATGTTAGCTAGGGGCTGGTTGGACCTGGATAGCCTCATTCACGTGTCTAGCATTGGGCTAGAGCTGCCCTCTAGGTTGGTATGGCCTCTTGCAGGCTGGCTTGGTTTCTTTGCATGATGGTTAGGTTCCAAGAGTTTTGAGTGGAAACTGAACGGCCTCTTGAGGCCTGGGCTCGGTGGTGGCAGTGTCATTCATGCTGCACTCTGATGGTTAAAGCAAGTCACAAGGCCAGCTCATATTCAAGGGGTGGGGAAATGAACTGCACTCTTTTTTTTTTTTTTTGAGATGAACTGCACTTCTTGATGGGAATTGCTACACATAACTGTGGCCATGTTAAACGTGGGCATAGTTCTTTATTATTCTTCTTTTTCCCCTTCCCTTTCTCTCTTTCATTCTTTTTAAATGAAATGGATGTTTTCTGCTTGTTTTTATTGCCCTGACTTGTCTTTCTTTTTGAAGTTCATGTTAGAACAAAGCTTACTTACTTATAAATATTTCTATGATTATTTGGTGTGGCTGGGGACTGGTATTTTCAGGTCCCAGCTTAGCAACTATTTTTCAGATTACCGTAATAATACCAAACATCTGTTAATGCTGAAAAGATAGTGTTTCTTCTCCAGGTGATTTTGATCTCTTTGAAAAATTGGCAATTTCTGAGGGTTAACACTCTGGTCCTTTTATGGGCTCTGTTTCCAGCCCTTTATGGCTTGTTAGTTATAGAGAGTTACTACTATTGACCTGAAATATACATATATATTTTGTTGTTGCTAGTTGCTCCATGAAGTCAGAGAGGGAAAGGCTCTGTTGCAGGAGCAGAAGGTGTCTGGATAGTAGTTGTCTTGAGTAGACAGTGTTTTTTTTTTAATATATATGTATTTTTATTATACTTTAAGTTCTAGGGTACATGTGCACAACGTGCAGGTTTGTTACATATGTATACATGTGCCATGATGGTGTGCTGCACCCATTAACTCGTCATTTACATTAGGTATATCTCCTAATGCTATCCCTCCCCCATCCCGCCACCCCACAACAGGCCCCGGAGTGTGATGTTCCCCTTCCTGTGTCCATGTGTTCTCATTGTTCAATTCCCACCTATGAGTGAGAACATGCAGTGTTTGGTTTTTTGTCCTTGTGATAGTTTGCTGAGAATGATAGTTTCCAGCTTCATCCATGTCCCTACAAAGGACATGAACTCATCATTTTTATGGCTGCATAGTATTCCATGATGTATATGTGCCACATTTTCTTAATTCAGTCTATCATTGTTGGACATTTGGGTTGGTTCCAAGTCTTTGCTATTGTGAATAGTGCCACAGTAAACATACATCTGCATGTGTCTTTATAGCAGCATGATTTATAATCCTTTGGGTATATACCCAGTAATGGAATGGCTGGGTCAAATGATATTTCTAGTTCTAGATCCCTGAGGAATCGCCACACTGGAGTAGACAGTGTTTTTATATGTGAAATAAACAAGATTCTTTGGCAAGTCAGTGACTAATCAGCTCATCAGGATGAATCAGCAGAAGTCCTAGGTGAGGTGAGAATGTCAGCACAGTGAGCCCCTTGCCCTGAGTTTATTGGGCATCCCATTAAGGTAGCTGTCATAGCTCCTATTTTGGAGAAGAGTAGGAGTCATTGTTCAAGATTTAGCTTACTTTAAAAACTTTTGGAGGGGGAAGGTCACTTTTAGTATAATGACACCATTAGAAGTGACATGTGGCTGTTTTTCAGATTACAGCCATTTTGGCGTGCCCAAGTGTTAACAGTTGTTAAGATCTTTAAAACTTGTCTTCAGGTGATTAGAGGCTATTCTGCTTCTCCAAGTAAATTTTATTGTCTTGGGTCCTAGACAAGTTAACTGTAGTTTCTGATTTATCTATTGCCTAAACCTGTGATAATTTGATAGCAATAGGCACTAAGAGGTGGCATTTAATTGCAAAAGATGGATGTTGGCTGCTAAATACAGCTGATTAGAAGGCTAGGACAAAGTGTCTTTTTCTGGTGACAGGGTCATTATTAAAGCTTTATTTTATTTTTATTTTATTTTATTTTATTTTTTGAGACGGAGTCTCACTCTGTTGCCCAGGCTGAAGTGCAGTGGCATGATCTCAGCTCACTGCAACCTCCACCTCTCGGGGTCAAGCGATTCTGCTGCCTCAGTCTCCCGAGAAGCTGGGACTACAGGTGCACGCCATCGTGCCTGGCTAATTTTTGTATTTTTAGTAGAGACGGTGTTTCACCACACCAGCCAGGCTGGTCTCAAACTCCTGACCTCCTGATCCACCCACCTCGGCCTCCCAAAGTGCTGGGATTACAAGTGTGAGCCACCGTGCCTGGCCTAAAGGTTTATAGAACGCTTCAGTAGTCAGATGGCTGAGTTCAGCTCCTTTCCACTCCTGTGAAGTTATCTTTTAAGACATTTGGAATCCTTCATAGAAGTCTTATCAGCAGTGATTCTCTTATAGGTGTTTGCTACTTGGGTCAATTTAGCCTAAATGGTTCTAAGCTGTGAAGCACTCCTCGATGCTATGCTGGTAGCCAGATCTTTGACAATTGCTGCTGCCTCAGAAGATTGGATATGGGCCCCACAGAGGCAGAGAATGGTTAACTGCCATCTTATTTTCCAAGCATAAATTTTACCTTCTGAGAAAGGAAGAGAGGGCTGGGTGCGGTGGCTCACGCCTGTAATCCCAGCACTTTGGGAGGCTGAGGCGGGCAGATCACCTGAGGTCAGGAGTTTGAGACCAGCCTGACCAACATGGTAAAACTCTGTCGCTACTAAAAATACAAAAATTAGCCGGGCATGGTGGCGGGCACCTGTAATCCCATCTACTTGGGAGGTTGAGGCAGGAGAATGGCTTGAACCCAGGAGGCGGAGGTTGCAGTGAGCTGAGATCACGCCGCTGCACTCCAGCCTGCATGACGGAGTAAGACTCCGTCTCAAAAAAAAAAAAAAAAAAAAAAAAAAAAAAAAAAAAAAAGAGATTTCTGAGAATACAAGGCAGATTGTTAGAATGAAGAAAAGAACAAGGTTTTGACAGTTTGGCCATTTTATTGGCTGTACAAATAAGTTTTAAACACCTTAAGAAACCTAAGTTTACCTCAGAGGAAGTAACTTCTTAGCTTTGTAAATGCACCAAACAATTAGAAAACTGTTTCAGTGCTTATTATGTGTCAGACACTGTTTAAAATTGCAGGTACAGATACGAACAAGGTAATAAAATATTTCTTTTTTTTTTTTTTTTTTTGAGGCAGAGTCTCGCTCTTTCGCCCAGGGTGCTGGAGTGAAGTGTTGTGATTTCGGCTCACTACAACCTCTGCCCCTCTCCCCTGCCCACCCCCGCCCCCACCGGTTTCAAGCGATTTTCCTGCTTCAGCCCCCTGAGTAGCTGGAATTACTGGTGCCCGCCACCATGCCCAGCTAATTTCTGTATTTTTAGTAGAGACGAGGTTTCACCATGTTGGCCAGGCTGGTCTCGAACTCCTGACCTCGTGATTCGCCTGCCTTAGCCTCCCAAAGTGCTGGGATTATAGGCGTGAGCCACCGTGCCCAGCCCACAGTATTTCACTTTTAATTATAATATGATTACAATTAGGGCAAGAAAGTCAAAATTATGTTGCTCTTGATTGTCTTAATCAGAGTTAGAGAGTGACCTCTTGGTGTGACAAAGCTCTTAGTGTGAACCCACTGTGCCCACTTAAAAATTAGATGTATCTGGGCATGGCTTGAGTGCCAATGGGGAAAGGAAACTAGTAAATATTTTGCATAGGGGAGAACAAGGTATTTCATGGGAAAAAGTTTACCACAGGAGGAGTGTTTTAGGACCAGCACTAGTGGTGAAAATGGGAAAGGCAATATCCTCTGGCCATTCCTTCGCAACTTTAGCCAACTACTCCACATTCCTAATGTCAAAACCATGATGTGCAGGGGCTATAAAAAAAAAAAAACTAGAACTTTTTCATAGAAACCTTTGTTAAGATACAAGAAGGCAGACTTTCATGATGTGGTATTTGTGGAACAGGGTTATAAAACAAAATGGTGAGTTAGGGGTATTCTCACTTTAGCATAGAACACAGTAGGGCTTGGGTGTTTTGAAGGCTTCCAAGAATACAGACTGACTTGGGCATATTAAGGGTTCCAGTGGTGGCCTCCTGAAATAGATTAAACAGCCAGCCCTCAGGGTCTTGTAATAATAATAACTACTGCTTTTAGGGTGAAGAGATACTAAATTATGTACTTGCAATGCCTACTTCTATTCACAGAATAAAATTCTGCCTCTGGCCTCTTTTCACTTCTGCTTCTCATCTATTAAGAGAGATCCTAGTTTTGTTTGCTCAGTTCTAGACGATTTTTTTTTTTTTTTTTTTTGAGATAGAGTTTTGCTCCTGCTGCCCAGGCTGGAGTGCGATGGTGTGATCTCGGCTCACTGCAATTTCTGCCTCCTGGGTTGAAGCCATTCTCCTCCCTCAGCCTCCCAAGTAGCTGAGATTACAGGTGCATGCCACCTTGCCCAGTAATTTTTTGTATTTTTAGTAGAGATGGTGTTTCACCATATTGGCCAGGCTGATCTCAAACCTCTGACAGTAGGTGATCCACCTGCCTTGGCCTCCCAAAGTAAAGCGCTGGGGTTACAGGTGTGAGCCACCATGCCCAGCCTAGACTACTCTTTTTTTTTGAGACAGAGTCTCACTCTGTCACCCAGCCTGGAGTGCAGTGGCACGATCTCAGCTCACTGCACCCTTTGCCTCCTGGGTTCAAGCAATTCTCTGGCTCAGCTTTCTGAGTAGCTGCAATTACAGGCACCCGCCAACACACTCGGCTAATTTTTGTGTTTTTTTAGTAGAGACGGGGTTTCACCATCTTTGCTAGGCTGATCTTGAACTCCTGACCTCGTGATCCACCTGCCTGGACCTCCCAAAGTGCTAGGATTATAGGCGTGAGCCACCGTGCCCAGCCTAGACGACTCTTTTTAATGAGTAAAAAACAGCTGAAGAATTTCAGGGAATAGACTGGGTGATTAATTTATGTTAGAAAGTGGTAGGCCAAGAAATGCTCATACAAAGAGGGAGTCAATGTAGAGAGGAACAAAATGCAGGGTTTTTTATTGTAAATCGACAGTGGGAATGGTTATAGAGGGTTCAGGGCAGGGGCAGTGTTAGGGGAAACATTGTGAGCCGAAGAAATTGGGAAAGATGATATTAACAGGTGCTGCTGTGGATTTTGAATTGGATCTAATATATTAAGGTTTAAAATTGCTTTTAACTTTTTTTTTTTTTCCCCTCCTCCCCCAGAGGTTAGACTTGTTTCTTATATGTGATGCCATTCCAGCACTGGACTCATGGAGGCTGAGCATTTATTCAGGTAATAATAGATAACATTTATGGAGCACTTTCTGTGTTCCAGGCAACAAATTAAGTGTTATACATCTGTTCTCATTTAATCCTCACACAACTCCATGGTGTTGGAAGTGTTATTGTACCCATTTAGTAGATGAAGAAATTGAGATGCAGAGAGTGTATAAAGAGTGAGTTCAGTGCCGGGCGAGGTGGCTCACACCTGCACTTTGGGAGGCTGAGGTGGGCAGATCACCTTTTTTTTGTTGAGATGGAGTTTTGCTCTTGTTGCCAAGGCTGGAGTGCAGTGGCACCATCTCAACTCACCGCAACTTCCGCTCCTGGATTCAAGCGATTCTCCCGCCTCAGCTTCCTGAGTTGCTGGGATTACAGGCATGCACCACCACGCCCAGCTAGTTTTGTATTTTTAATAGAGGCAGGGTTTCTCCCTGTTGGTCAGGCTGGTCTCGAACTCCCGACCTTAGGTGGCCTGGCCGCCTCAGCCTCAAAGTGCTGGGATTACAGGCATGAGCCACCGCGCCCGGCTCTAATTTTTTTTTTTTTTGAAACAGAGTCTTGCCCTGTGGCCCAGGCTGGAGTGCAATGGCGCGATCTCAGCCACCTCTGCCTCCCAAGTTCAAATGATTCTCCTGTCTCACCCTCCCTAGATGCTGGGATTACAGGCGCCCACCACCATGCCCAGCTAATTTTTTTTGTATTTTTAGTAGAGACGGGGTTTCACCATGTTGGCCAGGCTGGTCTCGAACTCCTGACCTTGTGATCCACCCTCCTCGGCCTCCCAAAGTGCTGGATTTACAGGCGTGAGCCACTGCGCCCAGCCTTATAATTTTTTATAAAGTAGATAAAACGTTTTGAAATAGTTAAAGTGTATTTGCATGAATATCCATATAAGGTAAATATGTATAACTAGGGAATTCTTTCTTAAGAGGTGATTAATATAGATAACAGAAATCTCTTGATTTCTTCCTGCTTGAGATACTGTTCACAGGTATTTTCACCTTTAAGAAGCCTTATTAGAGTTTCTTATAGGACCTTTCTTGGTGCATTTAAATGCTTATATATGGATTACATTAATTGCAGTACTATGATATCAGTTACTGAGTGGCCAGCATTAATACATTTGTCCTATTTTTATTTTCTGTCTTTTTAAAAAAAGAACTTTATTGAAATATAGTTGACATACAGTAAACTGCACATATTCAAAGTATACATGCGCTATGTCAGTTCACTCACTGCAACCTCCGCCTCCCAGGTTCAAGTGATTCTCCTGCCTCGGCCTCCCGAGTAAATGGGACTACAGGTGCATGCCACCATGCCTGGCTAATTTTTGTGTTTTCAGTAGAGACAGGGTTTCGCCATGTTGGCCAGGCTGGTCTAGAACTCCTGACCTCAAATGATCCGCCCGCCTCGGCCACCCAAAGTGCTGGGATTACAGGCATGAGCCACCACCGTGCCCGCTGTGCCATTTCTTTTCTTTTTTTTTTTTTTTGAGACAGACTCTTGCTCTGTCACCCAGGCTGGAGTGCAGTGGTGCGATCTCAGCTCACTTTAACCTCCGCCTCCCGGATTCAAGCGATTCTTACACCTCAGCCTCTTGTGTGGCTGGGATTACAGTTGTATGCCACCACACCCGGCTAATTTTTTGTATTTTTAGTAGAGATGGGATTTTTCCATGTTGGCCAGGCTAGTCTCAAACTCCTGACCTCAAGAGCCCGCCTCGGCCTCCCAAAGTGTTGGGATTTCAGATGAGAGCCACCACACCCAGCCTAGAGTAGAGCCATTTCTTGTAGAGTAGGTCTGCTAGTGATGAATTATGTCTTTCTGTTTTTCTGGGAATATCTTTTTCTCCTTTGTTTTTGAAGGATAGTTTTGCTGGATTTTGGGAATGCTTGGTTTGCATTATTTTAGCTTCCATGGTTTCTGATGAAAAATATGTGTTATCTTAAGGATCTCTTGTGTGATAAGACACTTTTGCTGCTTTCATGATTGTCTTTGTCTTTGTTTTTTAACAGTTTGATTGTATGCCTAGGTGTAGATCTCTGAGTTTTTCCTGGTTGGAATTTATTGAGCTTCCTGGATGTATAGATTAGTGATTTTCATCAAATTTGAGCTTTTGGCCATTATTTTACTAAATATTATTCTTGCCCCTTTTTCTCCTCTCATAGGACTCCTAGTAAGTATTTGTTAGTATGCTTGATGGTGTCCCACAGGTCTCTCAGACTTTGTTCATTTTTCTTCATTCTTTTTTCTTTTTGTTCCCCAAACTGGATAATCTTTATGTTATTTTGTTTTGTTTTATTTTATTTTATTAGAGATGAGGTCTTGCTGTGTTGCCCAGGCTGGAGTATAGTGGCTATTCACAGGCACTACGAGTTCAAGTGTACTATAGGCTGGGCGTCCTGGCTTATGCCTGTAATCCCAGCACTTTGGGAGGCCAAGGCAGGTGGATTACCTGAGGTCAAGAGTTCGAGACCAGTCTGGCCAATATGGTGAAACCCCGTTTCTACTAAAAATTCCAAAATTAGCCAAGCGTGTTGGTGGGTGCCTGTAGTCCCAGCTACTGGGGAGGCTGAGGCAGGAGAGTTGCTTGAACCTGGGAGGCAGAGGTTGCAGTGAGCCAAGATCGCACCATTGCACTCCAGCCTGGGCTACAGAGCGAGACTCCTTCTGAAAATAAATAAATAAATAAAATAAAATGAAATGCCAGGTGCAGTGGCTGATGCCTGTAATCCCAGCACTCTGGGAGGCCGAGGTGGGTGGATCACGAGGTCAGGAGATCGAGACCATACTGGCTAACATGGTGAAACCCCGTCTCTACTAAAAATACAAAAAATTAGCCGGGCATGGTGGCAGGCGCCTGTAGTCCCAGTTACTCCGGAAGCTGAGGCAGGAGAATGGCAGGAACCCAGGAGGCGGAGCTTGCAGTGAGCCGAGATCGCGCCACTGCACTCCAGCCTGGGAGACAGAGCAAGACTCTAGCAAAAAAAAAAAAAAAAAAGTGTACTATAGACGTAAACTGCTGGGCTCCCAAAGTGCTGGGATTATAGACATGAGCCACCACAGTCGGCCTTAGTTTTTTAAGATACTTCATTGTCTTTGGGCTTGAATAGCTTCCAATGAGGCGGAGGTTGTGGTGAGCTGAGATCGCGCCATTGCACTCCAGCCTGGGCAAGAAGAGCGAAACTCCATCTCAAAAATTAAAAAAAGAGAGAGAGAATTCTGTTGTTATCTTTATCTTGGTTCTTCTATATGTCAGTGTTCCCCAGTCCCTGGGCCATGGACCAGTGCTGGTCCAAGAGGTAAGCGGCAGGCGAGTGAACATTACCCCCTGAACTCAGCCTCCTGTCAGATCAGCAGTGGCATTAGATTCTCATAGGAGTGTGAACCCTATTGTGAACTGTGCACGTGAGGGATCTAGGTTGTATAGTCCTTAGGCAAATCTAATGCCTGATGATCTGAGGTGGAACAGTTTCATCCTGAAACCATCCCCTTACTGTCCATGGAAAATTTGTCTTCCACAAAACTGGTCCCTGGTGCCAAAAAGGTTGGAAACTGCTGTTATATGTGTCCTTTTGCTCTGGCTGCTTTTAAGATTTTCCCTTAGCTGGGTGTGGTGGTTCATGAAGCCTGTAGTCTCAGCTACTTGGGAGGCCTGAGGTAGGAGGATCACTTGAGCACAGGAGTTTGAGGTTGTAGAACACTATGATCGTGCCTGTGAATAGCCATTGAGCTCCAGACTGGGCAACACAGCGAGATGTCATCTCTTAAAAAAATAAAATAGCCATGCATGGTGGCTCACGCCTGTAATCCCAGCACTTTGGGAGGCCAAGGCGGGTGGATTACTTGAGGCCAGGAGTTTGAGACCAGCCTGGCCAACATGGCAAAACCCTCTCTCTACTAAAAATAAAAAAGTTAGCCAGGCATGGTGGTGCGTGCCTGTGGTCCCAGCTACTAGGGAGGCTGAGGTATAAGAATCACTTGAACCTGGGAGAAGGAGGTTGCAGTGAGCCAAGATCGCATCACTGCACTCCAGCCTGGGGCGACAGAGCAAGACCCTGTCTCAAAAAATATATATATATATGTTCTGGTAATGATGTGCCTTGGTATGGTTCATTGAGCTTCTTGAATCTGTGTGTTTATAGTTATACTCCAGTTTGGAAACTTTTAAGTTATTATTTCTTTAAATTTTTTTCACTTTCTCTTCTTTGAAAAATGCACTGACAGATGTATTAGGTAGGCCTTTTTTTTTTGAGATGAAATCTCCCTCTGTTGCCCAGGCTGGAATGCAGTGGCAGGATGTCAGCTCACTGCAGCCTCGACCTTCTGGGCTGAAGCAGTCCTCCCACCTCAGCCCCTCAAATAGTTGAGACTACAGGCATACCAGGATAATTTATTAAAATTAAAAAAAAATTTTTTTTGTAGAGTTGGAGTCTTGCTTTATTGTCTAAACTGGCCTGCAACTCCTGGGCTCAAGCAGTGTTCCCACCTCTGCCTCCCAAAGTGGTGGGATTACAGATATGAGCCACCATGCCCAGCTATGCATTTTATTTCAGTATTTATTTTTTCTTGTTTCTGTTTTGGGTAGTTCTATTGCTATGTTCTCAAAATTTTTCCCCTGATTTTTTCTTCTGTAATTTCTAATCTGTTGTTAGTCCCATATAGTGTATTTTTAATCTCAAACAATTCAAAGTTTTTTGTTTTTTTTTACTTCTACCTGACATGCTCACTTTTTTTTTTTTTTTTTACTTCTATCTGACATGCTTACTTTTTTTTTTTTTTTGAGACGGAGTTTTGCTCTTGTTGCCCAGGCTGGAGTGCAATGGCGCGATCTCGGCTCACTGCAACCTCCACCTCCCGGGTTGAAGCGATTCTCCTACCTCGGACTCCCAAGTTGCTGGGATTACAGGTGCCCACCACCACACCTGGCTAATTTTTTGTATTTTTAGTAGAGACAGGATTTTGCCATGTTGGCCAGGCTGGTCTCAAACTCCTGACCTCAGGTAATCCACCCCCCTCAGCCTCCCACAGTGCTGGGATTACAGGCTTCAGCCACTGGGCCCGGCTGCTCACTTTTTACTATAGGTCTTTGCACATGTGGAATATAGTTGTAATATAACTTTTCAAGTGTCTGTACAGATTCTATAATTTGTATCATTTATCAGTCATTTATTTTAACTTTTCATTGTGAAACAAATATAGATTTATAGGAAGTTGCAAAAAGAGTATAGGAATATCCTATGATATCCTTTTACTCAGTGTCTTCCATTAGTAACATCACATAACTATAGTACAATATTAAAGTTAGGAAGTAGCCATTGGTAAAATTTACAGTTTATTCAGATTTGTCCAGTTTTACATGTACTTGTATTTGTGTATGTTGGTCTTTGAATTTCATAATGTGTGAATTTGTGTATCTACCATCACTGTGAAGATGCAGAACAGTTCCATCCCCACAAGGATCTTTCTTGTTGCCCTTTTATAACTACACCTCCCTCCCTCCACCCCATTCCCTGGAAACCACTAATATGTTCTCCATCTCTATAATATTGTTATTTCAAAAATATTACATAGATGGAATCCTACAGTATATACAGTTGGCTTTTTTCTTTTTGAGATTGGCTTACCCCAACCCCTGACCCAGTTAGCTTAATTATCTGGAGATTCATCAAAGTTGTTACATGTATCAATAATTTGTTCCTTTTGATTGCTGAGTAGTGTTCCGTGGTGTCGCTGTATGCGTTTGCTTAATCATTCACCTATTGAAGGACTTCTGTGTTGGTTCCAATTTTCATCTATTGCATATAAAGCTACTATGAATATTCATGTACAGATTTTTGTATAATTATTAGTTTTTATTTGTCTGTGATAAATGCTTAAGAGTCTGATTGCTAGAGGTATGGTAATTACATATTTCTTTTCTTTTTTTTTTTTTTTTTTGAGACGGAGTTTTGTTCTTGTTGCCCAGGCTGGAGTGCAGTGGCACGATCTCGGCTCACTGCAACCTGTGCTTCCCAGGTTCAAGTGATTCTTCTGCCTCAGGCTCCTGAGTAGCTGGGATCACAGGCGACCACCACCACACCTGGCTAATTTCCTGTATTTTTAGTAGAGACAGGGTTTCACCATGTTGGCCAGACTGGTCTCAGACTCCTGACCTCAGGTAATCCACCCGCCTCACCTCCCAAAGTGCTGGGCTTGCAGGCGTGGTGAGCCACCTCGCCCAGCCTGGTAATTACATATTTCTTTCTTCCTTTTTTTGAGACGGATTTCACTCTGTCATCAAGGCTGGAGTGCAGCCGTACAATCATGGCTCACTGCAGCCTCGAACTCCTGGGCTCAAGTGATCCTCTTGCCTCAGCCTCCCAAAGTGCTGAGACCACTGGTACATTCCGCCTTGCTTGGCTAATTGTTTTATTTTTTGTAAAGATGGGGTCTCACTGTGTTGCCAAGCTGGTCTTGAACTCCTGAGCTCTAGTGATCTTCCTGCCTCAGCCTCCCAAAGTGCTGGGATTTCAGATGTGAGCCACTGCATTTGTCCTATTTTCTTCACTCAGGGAGCATGCTGGACTCTGCCCTTGCTCCCCCTAGAGTCTCCTTGCCTGTTACATTCCTTGGAAACACTGTTTAGGGATTAAGCCTGATAATCACACACTTAAGCCTGATAATCACAGGACTCACCTCATTTGTTTCCCATCTCCCAGGAATCACTATCCTTCACTGCCTGATGCCCAGTAACTTGAAAACCATTGTTTCATATATTTTTTCTTTTTCTTTTTTTAGTTATTTCTCCTAGGAAGGTATTTTGATTCTTGTTACTCTGTTAGCCAGAAGTGGAATCCCCTCCCCCAACCTGTAAAGTTTTCATTAGCATTATTACACCTATTGTTACTGACTACTATCCAATAATTCCTTTCTTTCTCGAGTTCTTAAAAAGGGAATGGCAGCCAAATAGGGCTAAGACAAAAAAGATACTTCTGATGTTGTTCAGTGTCTCTTGAAGCCCACATAATTCCAGAAAATTGCAAATCAATCAGATACAGGCTTAGAGCTAGAAGTAGGTCAGCTACCATAGCACAAGATGATGGTGTGAAAATATTTTAGTGACAGCTTGTGCATGATAATATATCCTTTCTTGTTCAGGGTTCTTTTTGGATATAATGCTGAATTCTGGGTGTTATCATATGCTTTTTTTCTATTCTAATCTTTTTATTCTTTGTTAAAAAATATGGTCATGCTTATAAAATCACAACTTCTACATTTAAAGGGTAGGTTGGCCAATTAAAGCAGCCTTTCCAACCTAAGTGCATCTAGCCAGGTAATTCTCTCTGAGCTTCATTATTTGTTTTAGAGCTTAGATCAGAGTTTGACAATGTAGCGTATATACTAAGATTTCTTAAAGATTTATCTGTGTATTCCAAGGTGTGCTTATCTGTGTAAAAAACTCAGCAAGACATGGCATTGCCAACAGGCTATCAAACATTTGAAATATTCCTTTGGAGTTATTTTCTGGAATTAGGCCACTTTTCAATAATTAGGTGACTTTGAGCTCTTGGAGTCATCTCCTAGAACCACCTTTGGAATGGAGCTGCCTCTGTGCTAGTCTTACCAGTAGAGTTTTATTTGTATTTCCAGCCTGTTGCTTCTGCTGATGAACCTGGGTATAGCTTTGTATATTAGTCAGCTATTTTCAACATTGCCTATCATGGTGCTTTGCGAGTGGTTACTCGGTAGTTATTTGCTGCATGAACGAATGTCTCTTCATTGAGTCACTGCATCAGTCACTTCCCTCCTAACATTTCAGGGGAGCTTTCCTTTTCTTTCCATCTCTATCCTTTTGGTTATTTTCTTTCTTGCTTGCATTTCCTCTGGAGGGTAAACCAAGAAGGCAAAGGAGATGAGCCCAAAACCATTCTGTTGTTTATTAGTAACCCTGATAAGAAAAAAGTATTATATGAGAAAGGATTGAAATACTTGGTGAAAATGAGATTTTGGAGTTAATGCTGGATTTCATTTTTTCATTCTATTTCTCCCACTACTAGTTATGGATTCGGTTTTTGCTCTTTTTTCTTTTCTTCAAAGCCCTGACCATCTTTTTTTTCTTTAATTTATGGCTAGTGATGTCCTCTTACATTTTATTTTATTTCTCATTTTTATAACTTTTTCCCCCTCCGTATGGAAGCCTCTCCCATGTGGAGTCCTAATTCGGGAAAAGGAGTCAGGCTGGCGGGACCAAGGGAAAGCAAAAAGAGAAGGCAGATAAGCTGTAAATCTGCCTTCGTGGTCCAGGACACATAGCCCTCCTGCGCAAATAACTCATAATCTTTCTGCACCCAGCTATCACCAGACCCTCAGCTGATAGAAAAATGCAAGTTATCTCACTGCAACCTTGACATTGTCAGTACTGCACAAGGTGTTATCATTAACCCTCTTCAGCACACAGCACAAGTACCATCTTATAGAATCCCCAGCAAGCCTTTGCGTCTCCTGGCAGCCATTTCTTCTCTTGCTGACTTGTCGTTTGCTTCCTTACAACATATTTTCCTACTTTCTCTAATAAATAAATATGCCTTTCTTTACCTACAACTGTCTTGGTAAATTCCTTTTACTGCCTGCATGACACTGGCCCCAGATAGTTGCCACTCAAAATACTCCTCTTCTTTATCCCTTTAAATATTGGTGTGTCTTGGCCAGGCGTGGTGGCTCACGCCTGTAATCCCAGCACCTTGGGAGGCTAAGGCAGGCAGCTCACCTGAGGTCATGAGTTCGAGGTCAGCCTGGCCAACATGGTGAAACCCCATCTCTACTAAAAATACAAAAATTAGGCCGGGCACGGTGGCTCATGCTTGTAATCCCAGCACTCTGGGAGGCCGAGGCGGGCGGATCACAAGGTCAGGAGATCGAGACCACGGTGAAACCCCGTCTCTACTAAAAATACAAAAAAATTAGCCGGTTGTGGTGGCAGGCGCCTGTAGTCCCAGCTACTTGGAGAGGCTGAGGCAGGAGAATGGCGTGAACCCGGGAGGCGGAGCTTGCAGTGAGCCGAGATTGCGCCACTGCACTCCAGCCTGGGCGACAGAGCGAGACTCTGTCTAAAAAAAAAAAAAAAAAAATACAAAAATTAGGCAAGCATGGTGGCAGGCGCCTGTAATCCCAGCTACTTGGGAGGCTGAGGCAAGAGAATCGCTTGAACCCAGGAGGTGGAGGTTGCAGTGAGCTGATATCCCGCCATTGCACTCCAACCTGGGGGACAAGAGCGAGACTTCGTCAAAAAAAAAAAAAAAAAAAAAAAAATTGGTCTGTCTTGAGGCCCCTGCTTCTCTTCTAGCCTTTTCTTTGGTTACTCTGCCACTGTTTTCATTGTGTTTTCTCCCTCTGTGACCCTGTTTAAAATCCAAGGTTTCAACTACTCTCAGTTTGGTGTTCTAGATTTCCAGTTCCACTGGTGTAACTATCCACTAGACACTTTAATTTTGTCCGTCCATAGGCATAACGTATTTATTATGTATGAAACAGAACTTTTTCTTTCCAAACTGGTTTCTTCTTCAGTATTCATATTTCAGTGAGTAGAAATATTATCCACTCAGTGTTTCTCAAACTTTTTGGTATCAGAACCCCTCAACACTCTTAAAAATGATTGAAGTCTCCAGAGAGCTTTTGTCTTTGTGAGTTATAACATTAAATATTAATGATTAGAAGTTAAAACTGAGAAAATTTAAAATACCTATTTTTAAAAAGTATAAATTTACTAAAAGTGACAGTAAATCTGTGTCCAGAATTGGTGGGTTCTTGGTCTCACTGACTTCAAGAATGAAGCGGCAGACCCTTGCGGTGAGTGTCACAGTTCTTAAAGGCAGCGTGTCCGGAGTTTGTTCCTTCTGATGCTCGGATGTGTTCGGAGTTTCTTCCTTCCGGTGGGTTCGTGGTCTCGCTGGCTTCAGGAGTGAAGCTGCAGACCCTTGCGATGAGTGTTACAGCTCTTAAGGCGGCGCGTCTGGAGTTGTTTGTTCCTCCTGGTGGGTTCGTGGTCTCACTGGCTTCAGGAGTGAAGCTGCAGACCTTCGCGGTGAGTGTTACAGCTCATAAAGGCAGTGTGGACCCAAAGAGTGGGCAGCAGCAAGATTTATTGCAAAGAGCAAAAGAACAAAGCTTCCACAGTGTGGAAGGGGACCTGAGTGGGTTGCCACTGCTGGCTGGGGCAGCCTGCTTTTATTGTCTTATCTGGCCCCACCCACATCCTGCTGATTGATCCATTTTACAGAGAGCTGATTGGTCTGTTTTACAGAGAGCTGATTGGTCCATTTTGACAGGGTGCTGATTGGTGCATTTACAGTTCCTGAGCTAGACACAAAAGTTCTCCACCTCCCCGGGGACTAGAGGCTGAGGCGGGAGAATGGTGTGAACCCGGGAGGCGGAGCTTACAGTGAGCCGAGATTGCGCCACTGCACTCCAGCCTGGGCGACAGAGTGAGACTCCGTCTCAAAAAAAAAAAAAAAAAAAAAGTTCTCCACCTTCCCACTAGATTAGCTAGATACAGCCCACTAGATTAGCTAGATACAGAGTGTCGATTGGTGTATTTACAAACCTTGAGCTAGATACAGAGTGCCTATTGGTGCATTCACAATCCCTTAGCTAGACATAAAGGTTCTCCAAGTCCCCACCAGATTAACTAGATACAGAGTGCCGATTGGTGCATTCACAAACCCTGAGCTAGACACAGGGTGCTGACTGGTGAGTTTACAAACCTTGAGCTAGATACAGAGTGCTGATTAGTGTATTTACAATCCCTTAGCTAGATATAAAGATTCTCCAAGTCCCCACCAGACTCAGGAGCCCACCTGGCTTCACCCAGTGGATCCTGCACTGGGGCTGCAGGTGGAGCTGCCTGCCAGTCCCACACAGTGGGCCTGCACTCCTCAGCCCTTGGGTTGTTGATGGGACTGGGCGCCCTGGAGCAGGGGGCGGCTGGCGCTTGGGGAGGCTCAGGCCACGCAGGAGTCCACAGTGTGGGGGAGGCTCAGGCATGGCGGGCTGCAGGTACTGAGCCCTGCCCCGCCGGGAGGAGGCAGCTAAGGCCCGGCGAGAAGTCAAGCACAGCAGCTGCTGGCCCAGGTGCTAAGCATCTCACTGCCTGGGCCGGCGGGGTCCGCTGAGCCCACGCCCACCCGGAACTTGTGCTGGCCCGCAAGTGCTGGGTGTGCAGCCCGGGTTCCCGCCCACGCCTCTCCCTCCACACCTCGCTGCAAGCTGAGGGAGCCGGCTACCACAGTGCAGCGGTGGGCTGAAGGGCTCCTCAAGTGCTGCCAAAGTGGGAGCCCAGGCAGAGGAGGCGCCGAGAGCGAGTGAGGGCTGCGAGGGCTGCCAGCACGCTGTCACCTCTCAAACCCATTGCATGTTAACATAAATTTTTATGAAAAATAACTTTTTACAAAACAGCAGCAACAAAATTTGGTGAGAAATGTGGCATTTTTTTCATTTTTGTAATTATTTTTAATGATGGTACTAATAGAAGACAGCTGGATTCTCATAACTGCATTTTCATTCAAATTGGTTACAATATTCCATTTTATATATCTTCTGGAAAATGCTACTATACACCCATGAGAGCATGACAGTGAAAAAGACAAACAGGGTTTTACTACTACTGTGAAAATGGTTTTGACCATGTAGGTTCCGTGAAAGTCTTGGGGATTCCCAGGGGTTCCAGGCCACACTTTGAGAGCTGCTCTTCTGTCTAGTACCCCAGGTGTCTTCTTAGATGTCTTCTCTCCCAGTCATTACACACATCTCATATGTTACTACGTTTTTTTTTTTTGGAGACGGGGTCCTGCTCTATTGCCCAGGCTGGAGTGCAGGGCTCACCACAGCCTCGACCTCTCAGGATCAAGTGATCCTCCCACCTCAGCCTCCCAACTAGCTGGGACCACAGGTGTGTGCCACCACACCCAGATAAAAGTCTTAAAGTTAGGCCAGGCATGGTGGCTTGCCTGTAATCCCAGCACTTTGGGAGGCTGAGGCGGGCGGATCGCGAGGTCAGAAGATTGAGACCATCCTGGCTAACACGGTGAAACCCCCCTCTACTAAAAATACAAAAAATTAGCTGGGCGTGGTAGCAGGCGCCTGTAAGTCCCAGCTACTTGGGAGGCTGAGGCAGGAGAATGGCGTGAACCCAGGAGGTGGAGCTTGCAGTGAGCCAAGATTGTGCCACTGCACTCCAGCCTGGGTGACAGAGCGAGATTCTGTCTCAAAAAAAAAAAAAAGTCTTTAAAGTTTTTATCTCCTCAATGTATCTTAAGTCAGAGTCCCCTCATTCTACAGCCAGAGTACTTTTCTTCTTCGTTTTTTTTGTTTGTTTGTTTGTTTGAGATGGAGTCTCACTCTGTTGCCCAGGCTGGAGTACAGTGGCGCGATCTCGCGATATCTGCTCACTGCAACCTCCACCTCCTGGGTTCAAGCAGTTCTCTGCCTCAGCCTCCTGAGTAGCTGGGATTACAGGCACCTGCCACCACGTCCAGCTAATTTTAGTATTTTTAGTAGAGATGGAGTTTCACCATTTTGGCCGGGCTGGTCTTGAACTCCTGACCTCGTGATCCACCCGCCTTGGCCTCCCAAAGTGCTGGCATTACAGTCGTGAGCGACCAAGCCTGGCCTGGGCCAGAGTACTTTTCACATTTTTTTCTATCTAGTGTTTTTGCCTCTCTTCTTTTTTTTTCTAAGCCATTCACGTTGTAGAAAAAGTAATCTTTCCAAAATAGAAATCTGATGATGTAACTCCTTTCCAAAAGTCCTTTATGAGTTTCTTACAGCTTTATTAGTATGTAAGACTTTTTATAATCCTGTTTCTACTAACCTCTCTAGATTCTTCTCAGCCATTCATTTCTCCATGAATACCTTTATGTTATAGCTTTCTTTATGCGATACTTGCAGCTCTGAGAAAAAATCATGGTGACCTGTATATCTGTATTAACAGTGTTGAGTTTGCACATATGTACTTTACATATGTTATTTTTTTAGACAGCCTTCCAAAAGAAGTACTCTTATTATTCTGTTTTATAGATGAGGAAACTGAGACAGATGATTGATCTCTTGTTAAACCTCTAAGATAATCTCAAGGAACATAGGCTTGTTTCCCTACTTTTCTTTTCCTTTTCTTTTTTTTTTTTTTTTTTGAGACGGAGTCTCGCTCTGTCACCCAGGCTGGAGTGCAGTGGCGTGATCTCGGTTCACTGCAAGCTCCGCCTCCCGGGTTCACGCCGTTCTCCTGCCTCAGCCTCCCGAGTAGCTGGGACTACAGGCGCCCACCACCGTGCCCGGCTAATTTTTTTGTTGTTCTTGTATTTTTAGTAGAGACGGTTTCACCGTGGTCTTGATCTCCTGACCTCGTGATCCACCCGCCTCGGCCTCCCAAAGTGCTGGGATTACAGGTGTGAGCCACCGCGCCAGGCCTGTTTCCATACTTTTCTATTTGGCTAAATATTACTTATCCTGGAGGATCAGGCTTAAGTATTCCCTCCTTCTGAAGCCTTTCCAACGGTCTGATTTAGATACCTGCTCCCTCCATGGCTTACCTTGTGAGCAGCTCGAGCTAGCCCTTAACATAATACAGTTTTTACTTGTTTGTCAGGGAATTTTATTTCTTTGGAACAGGAATATTAGATTGCATCTAATATTTATTCCCAGAACAAATGTGCATATTGAGGTCCTTAAAATCTGATATCCCTCTGGACCTTCTTATTCTGGTCATTCTAAGCAAGCAGGACCCTCAGTTTAGGAGGAACTGTAAAACAGATACTATTATTATTATTATTATTTTCTTTGTTTTTGAGACGAAGTCTCGCTCTGTTACCCAGGCTGGAGTGCAGTGGCATGATCTCGGCTCACCGCAACCTCCGCCTCCTGGGTTCAAGCGATTCTCCTGCATCAGCCTCCTGAGTAGCTGGGATTACAGGCACCCACCATCATGCCCAGGTAATTTTTTTTTTTTTTTTGTATTTTTATAGAGACGGGGTTTCACCATGTTGGCCAGGGTGGTCTTGAACTCCTGACCTCAGGTGATCCACTCACCTTGGCCTTCCAAAGTGCTGGGATTACAGGCGTTAGCCAGTGTGCCCGGCCGATCATGTTATTATTAATTCTTCCAGATTTTACAAATTGTGATCCCAATGTATTAGTTTAAAGAAGACTTAATAATAACAGAAAATAATAGCTAACCTTTATTTATTTATTTAGAGACAGGGTCTCGCTCCAGGTTGGAGTGCAATGGCGTGACCACAGCTCACTGCAGCCTTGATCTCCTTGGCTCAAGCGATCCTCTCACCTCAGCCTCCCAAGTAGCTGGGACTACAGGCATGCACCACCACATTTGGCTAATACAAAAATTTTTTTGGCTGGGCACTGTGGCTCACGCCTATAATCCCAGAACTTTGGGAGGCCAAGGCCAGTGGATCACCTGAGGTCAGGAGTTCAAGACTAGCCTGGCCACCATGGTGAAACCCCGTCTTTACTAAAAATACAAAAATTAGCCAGGCCTGGTGGTGCATGCCTGTAAACCCAGCTATTCAGGAGGCTGAGGCATGAGAATTGCTTGAACCCGGGAGGCAGAGGTTGCAGTGAGAGGTTGCCGTCAGGCGAGATCACGCCATTGCACTCCAGACTGGGCAACAAGAGCGAAAGTCCATCTCAAAAATAAATAAATAAATAAAAATTATTTTATTTTTTAACAATTTTTAAATTATTTATTTATTTTCGAGATGGAGTCTCGCTCTGTTGCCCAGGCTGGAGTGCAGTGGCGTGATCTCAGCTCACTGCAAGCTCCGCCTCCTGGGTTGAAGCCATTCTCCTGCCTCAGCCTCCCGAGTAGCTGGGACTACAGGTGCCTGCCACCACGTGATTTCACTGTGTTAGCCAGGGGATTTCACTGTGTTAGCCAGGATGGTCTCGATCTCCTGACCTGGTGATCCGCCCGCCTCGGCCTCCTAAAGTGCTGGGATTACAGGTGTGAGCCACCGTGCTTGGCCTTTTTTGTTGTTGTTGTTGGCTGGGCTCATGCCTGTCATCCCAGCACTTTGAGAGGCTGAGGCAGGCAGATTACTTGAGATCAGGAGTTTGAGACCAGCCTGGCCAACATGGTGAAACCCTGTCTATACTAAAAATACAAAAATTAGCTGGGCATGGTGGTGCATGCCTGTAATTCCAGGTGCTCAGGAGGCTGAGGCAGGAGAATTGCTTGAGGCCAGGAGTCTGAGACCAGCCTGGACAACATAGTGAAACTTTACAAAAAAAAAACCAAATTAGCCAGATGTGTTGGTGTGTGCTTATAGTCCCAGGTATTTGGGAGACTGAGGTAGGAGGATCGCTTGAGCCTAGGAGGTTGAGGCTGCAGTGAGCCACGATTGTGTTATTGCACTCTAGCCTGAACAATAGAGACCCTGCCTCCACAAAGAAAAAAAAAGTCTGGGTGCAGTGGCTCATATCTGTAGTCCCAGCACTTTGGGAGGTTGAGTTGGGAGGATCACTTGAATCCAGGAGTTAGAGACCAGCCTGGGCAACACAGGGAGACCCCATCTCTCCAAATTAAAAAAAAAAAAAAAAAAAAAAGCCAGGCATGGTGGTGCATGTGTATAGTTTGAGCTACTCAGGAGGCTGATAGGAGGATTGCTTGAGTCTGAGAGGTTGAGGCTGCAGTGAGTCATGATTATACCACTACACTCCAGCCTGGGCCTCAGAGCGAGACCCTGTGTGTCTGTCTCTCTGTTTCTCTCTCTATATATATCTCTATCCCCCCTCTCTCTATATATGTATATATAAAATTGCAATTCTCAGCCTCTTGCCCACCTAATTCTCACTTTCCTGTGAATAACATCAATAAAACATGTCACATTTTAGTTGTGATTTATGAAGTCGATACCATTTTCCTTCTCTCAGTAAGTTATATTGTTTAATTCTAGAATCCGGTTTTCTTTTCTTTATTAGAGATACATCTGAATTTTATCTTTTTGATGGGATTCATTTGCCCCATTCTTTTTTTTTTTTTTTTTTTGAGATGGAGTCTTGCTCTGTTGCCCAGGCTGGAGTGCAGTGGTACGATCTCGGCTCACTGCAACCTCCGCCTCATGGATTGAAGAGATTCTCCTGCCTCAACCTCCCGAGTAGCTGGGATTACATTACAGATGCCCAGCTAATTTTTGTATTTTTTAGTAGAGACGGGGTTTCGCCATGTTGGCCAGGCTGGTCTTGAACTCCTGACCTTGTGATCCACCCGCTTTGGCCTCCCAAAGTGCTGGGATTACAGGTGTGAGCCACCGCGCCCAGCCTCATTTGCCCATTCATTCTTATTTTTATGTTAATTTTTTTTGAGACAGAGTTTCGCTTTTGTTGCCCAAGTTGGAGTGCAATGGCGTGATCTCAGCTCACTGCAACCTCTGCCCCCCAGGTTCAAGTGATTCTCCTGCCTCCGCCTCCCAAGTAGCAGGGATTACAGGTGTGCGCCACCATGCTTGACTAATTTTTTGTATTTTTAGTAGAAACAGGGTTTCACCATGTTAGCCAGGCTGGTCTCGAATGCCTGACCTCAGGTGATCCTCCCATCTCTGCCCCCCAAAGGGCTGGGATTACAGGCGTGGGCCACCGTGCCCGGCCTGCCCATTATTTCTTTCTGCCCACCTCTCCAATTCCTTGAGCATTGCAGTGGATGTTTAATTTTGAGAATACTAATTAGCTTCAGTAATTATACACCTTGAGGCATTTCAGGATATTTATAGCTTTGTAGTTTTGGTCTTGATATGTTGTAGCTTTTTGGCTTTTGTGTCTTTTTTTTTGCTTAAGAAAGCTTTGAATTCTGTTCAGAGAAGATTTGTGTTAATCCATCTAACTGGAATTTAGGGGTATTAGAGGTTTATTTTGTCGGTGCCCAAAAATATCATATTTGTATTTTGTTCATAGCATTTTGAGGTCACCAAGAGTTTTAAGATGATGTCTTTTGTTGTAGACAAGTTTCAGAATCAGACCAGTATGGAGGATGCAATCTTACTGTGTCTTTGAATATGTACCCAGGCTAGTGTGGGGACTTGTGTAACACACAAAGAACATCTGCAACCTGCCCCCTTGTTGCCACACTTTAATTTGCAATTAGGCCTTGCAGGATGTGTAGCTGTATTCTCTTTTACCAGCCATCATTCTGTCTACCTGCAAGGGTCTTTTGTGTAATATTAGTGTCATCGAAATCTGTTTCAGAATAGATTTGATTCTGAATCACTTACTTCTATAATATTTTAACCTTTAGTTGGGAAATGAACTTTCATCAGAAAGATAAAAATGGATTGATTAAGGAAATTTGAAAAACAATATGTTTTTGAGAGTGTCATGGTGTATAAGATATAGTTCGTAGACTTGGCTTTGAGTTTTTAGGAGTTAATAGGATTGAATTATTCAAGACTCAAGAGGAACAGGAAGAAAGATTTCGTTTTCCTACCTGCTTTTTTGGACTTCTTTCTGTTACATCCTATTATATTTGGAGCTTAAAACTAGAGCTTCAGTACAATTTAGTTAATTGAATTATGCTAGTAATTCTCTCTGGTGAGATTATGTATGGAGTTACTGATTATTTTTAGTATGCCTATGTAGACAGGTGAGGAAGATAAGTTGAAGAGATCAGAAATACCTTTATATTAAATATATACTCTAATATTCATTAATTTCATTTTTAAGGAAACTGTCCTGAAGTTAGAGGAAGCACTAAGTGAAGTAGCCATATATAAATAATTTATTTTCTGGTCAGGCCAAGCTTGCTTACATATTATATTGTATAACATATATAGGCTTATATTTTGATGTTAGAATATTAGATAACCACTTCATATTTGCTTTTTGTGGCCAATAGCTTATTTAACAAATACTCATCATGTCAGAACTATCTGAGAGTAAGGGATATAGCAGTGAAGAAACAGAAAAAAATCCCTGCCCTTATTGAGCTTATCTTTTTTTTCATTTTCTTTTTTTTTTTTTTTTTTTTTTTGAGACGGATTTTCGCTCTTGTTGCCCAGGCTGGAGTGCAATGGTGCGATCTCGGCTCACCACCACCTCCTCCTCCCAGGTTCAAGCTATTCTCCTGCCTCAGCCTCCCGAGTAGCTGGGATTACAGGCATGCGTCACCACGCCAGGCTTATTTTGTATTTTTAGTAGAGACAGGGTTTCTCCATGTTGGTCAGGCTGGTCTCGAACTTCTGACCTCAGGTGATCTGCCTGCCTCGGCCTCCCAAAGTGCTGGGATTACAGGTATGAGCTACCGCGTCTGGCCTCATTTTCCAATTTTTTATTGTGTTAAAATCCACATAACAGAATTTGCCATCTTAACCATAACATAAAATTTACTATTTTAACAGAATTAACCCTCTTAACAGTTCAGTGGTATTAAATACATTTATGATGTCATGCAGCCATCACCACCAATCCTTCTCCATAATTATTTTCATTTTGTAAAACTGAGAAATTCTGTACTCATAAAACAATAATTCTCCATTCTGCTCTCCCCCTTCCCCCCAGCCCTGGCAAGTACCATTCTACTTTCTGTCTTCTATGATTTTGAATATTCTAACTACCTCATATAAGTGGAATTATACAGAAGTTATCATTTTGTGACTGGCTTTAGCGTGTCGTCAAGGTTATCCATGTTGCAGCATTTGTCAGAATTTCCTTTTTAAGGCTGAATATTATTCCGTTGCATGTATATACCACATTTTGCTTATCTATTCATTTGTTGATAAACACTTGCTTCTACCATGTAGCTATTATAAATAATGCTGCTATGAACATAGATGTACAAATATCTCTTTGAGACCCTATTTTCAATTCTTTTGAATATATACCCAGAAGTAGAATTGCTGAATCAGAACTTAGACTTTAGTGAGAAGAATGAAAAATAGGCCAGGTGCAGTGACCTGTAATCGCAGCACTTTGGGAGGCCAAAGCAGAAGGATGTCTTGAGTCCAGGAGTTTGAGACCAGCCTGGGCAACACGGCAAAACCCTGTCTCTACAAAATACAAAAAAAAATTAGCCAGTCGTGGTGGCACATGCCTGTAGTCTCAGCTACTAGGGAGGCTGAGGTGGGAGGATCACTTGAGCCTGGGGTTAGTGAGTCTTGACTGCACCACTGCACACCAGCCTGGACAACAGAGCAAGACCCTGTCTCAAAAAAAAGAAAAATAATACCATCAGACAGACCAACATGGAATCCATGAAAGCAAATCCTTAAAATGAGACCCACAAACAGCTGTCTTGATTATAGTTTATCTGAAATTGGCTCTACTTTTTTGCCTTTTCATGCCCCCTTTTTGCCCATGATAGGAAACAGAGTGATGACAGAGCATGTAATAATAGTTTCATTTTGTTACAGATTTGCTGTGGGCCAGACACCCTGCAAAATTACTTTGAAAATTATATAATCACAATATCCTATGAAAGTTGTTTTTTGTTTGTTTGTTTGTTTTTTGTTGAGACAGTGTCTTGCTCTGTTACCCAGGCTGGAGTGCAGTGGCATGATCTCAGCTCACTGCAACCTCCACCTCCTGGGTTCAAGAGATTCTCTTGCTTCAGCCTCCCTTCAGCCTCCCGAGTAGCTGGGATTACAGGCATGCACCACCACACCTGGCTAATTTTTGTATTTTTAGTGGAGATGGGGTTTTACCACGTTGGTCAGGCTGGGCTCAAACTCCTGACCTCAAGCAATCCGCCCGCCTCGGCCTCTCAAACTTCTGGGATTACAGGTGTGAGCCACTGCGCCTGGCCGAAAGGTTTCAACTTGCTTATTTTACGGTGAGATAAAGAGAGGCTTAGAGAGGTGATTACTTGTCTAGGATCACAAAGCCTGGTATGTGATAGGGCTAGGTAGGCATGGTCCTAATGTTATCAAGCAAAAGGGGCTTGCTGCCCAGTGCACTACAAGCCAATATTACGACACTGAGTTTTTGAGAAAAGAAAAGCTTATATTGCCAGTTAACTCACAGGAGTCAAGCTCAAATCTGTCTCCCGGTGCAGTAATTTTATTAGAACAGGTTTAGCGAGTCGATTCTGGGCTTACTAGGTGATTGGTGGAAGGAAAGGAGAGGTCTAGAAAGTCCTTGGCAGTACCCAGTTATCTCTTCATGACTCCTCATGGGTCCCATATTCAAATTTGGGAGGAGTTAATATGAAGCATGTGGTGGCAATTCAGGCTGTGATGAAGCTCCTTCAGAGTGAACTCTAGTTGGCTGTATTGGTTGCAACTGATTTCAGCCAGTTTTGTTATATTACAAGCAGAAGGAGTTTCAGTGTTTCAGAAAGTTGTTTCTTTTCTTATCTGCTATCTTGCAAACTCAAGACTTTCTGTTACTGGTTTAAGTTTTTGGGGCATGGTTTTACTAACAACTTCAGTCCCTGGGCAACAGCATGAATGGAAGCCCACATTCCATATTTTTAATTTTTTTTTTTTTTTTCTGAGACTGAGTCTCTTTTATTTACGTATTTTTTTTTTTAGTGTGGACCCAAAGAGTGAGCAGCAGCAAGATTTACTGCAAAGAGTGAAAGAACAAAGCTTCCACAGCATGGAAGGGGACTCGAGTGGGTTGCCCCTTTTTTAAAACTTTTATTTATTTATTTATTTATTTTTTACCAAGTCTCATTCTTTTGCCCAGGCTAGAGTGCAGTGGTGTCATCTTGGCTTATTGCAACCGCCACCTCCTGGGTTCAAGTGATTCTTCTGTCTCAGCCTCCCAAGTAGCTGGGATTACAGGCACTTGCCACCATGCTTGGCTAATTTTTGTATTTTTTAGTAGAGATGGGACTTTGTCATGTTGGCCAGGCTGGTCTGGAACTCCTGACCTCAGGTGATCCGCCTGCCTCAGCCTCCCAAAGTGTTGGGAGTATAGGTGTGAGCCACTGCCCCCGTCCCCATATTTCTAAATATTTAGTAGTTATAAATCAAGATTTTTAAAAAAGGAACCTAATAATTTTATTTCACTACAGCCTTGAACTTCTGGCTTCAGGTGAACCTCCTGCCTCATCTTCCTGAGTAGCTGGGACCACAGGCATGTGCCACCTCACCCAGTAAATCAAAATTAAAAAACTGTTAGAACTTTGAAGGGAAATTATTTTTTGAGACAGAATAAGATAGTTCAGGGATATCCTACAAGCCTAGTCTCCATCTGTACCCTTCCCGTTGTTTGTCCCTTGCCCACCATTCAGGCAATGGAACGTGTATAACAGAAGGTTATTGTCCATGGAAGGACAAAGTTTGAGATGAGAAGAAATCCACTGAAGGCCCTGATTGGGGTTTGGGGCTGCTTAGGCAGGAGAACCTGGGATCTGGAGCATAGCTGAGAGTAGTAGAGTAAGGGTCTTCAGGTAGGTATGTCCTCTGGTCCCATGGATATCTTGCCCTGAGGGCACGGACAAGTCAGAGGAGGGTCATAGTGGTTCTATCTTCAATGAAGGATCCAGAATAGGTCCAAGACCAAGAGTGCCAGAACTCAAAACTGGGCCCCTTTGACCATGCTGTCTGTTGTTAATAGTAAGAAAGCCTCAGTTTACAGAATGAGATGATGGCTTACTCTGTATGGTTAGTGGAGAGGGGATAGAAAGCAGCTGATCTGGCTGGGCATGGTGGCTCACGCCTGTAATCCCAGCACTTTGGGAGGCCGAGGTGGGTGGATCACGAGGTCAGGAGATCGAGACCATCCTGGCCAACATAGTGAAACCCTGTCTCTACTAAAAATACAAAAAATTAGCTGGACATGGTGGTGTGTGCCTGTAATCCCAGCTACTCGGGAGGCTGAGGTGGGAGAATCGCTTGAACCAAGGAGTCAGAGGTTGTAGTGAGCAGAGATTGCGCCACTGCACTCCAGCCTGGCGACAGAGCAAGACTCCCTCTCAAAAAAAAAAAAAAAAAAAAACAGCTGATCTGACCTGGAGAAGTGCTTTAAATGGACCATATTTTGAAAGAACCAGCCTGTTTCTCCTTTGAAAATACAGTTTAGTATTTACTCATAGAATCTAGAGAATTTAAGAATTGAAAAAACGCTGCTTCTTCCAAGTGCATTCTGTTCTGGTCTTTGCACAGTTTAAGTTGAATGGCACAGTTATGAAGAGATATAGCCATTTTTTTCCTCTAAAAATAGGTGAGGCAGGAGCATATTCATCTGATATTCATCTGATTATATGTTGGTTTGCAGTTTATACTGAACAAGATTTTTTTTCAATACCATTTGTTTGCTTACTTAGGATAAAGTAATGTATAAAAGGATCAGATTATGGTTTTATATTCTATATTATACTTTTATAGGGAGATAAGTCATAAAAATTATCTTATATTGTCCTAAAATTTCCAATTGTCTGAAATTCATCTCAGATTTATGAAGAGAGGTGTATATTTTTATTTATTTTTAATTTTCGAGAGATGTATATTTTGATGGCTGCAGAGAAATGCAGTTTTGGATGCAGAATATTATTTCTTCATCACATAAATTGTTGAGTTTGTGGAATATATCTGGTCTGGTCTTTTTTTTTTTTTAAAATGGTTAATTTTATGTTATGTGAATGTCACTTCAATTTTATTTATTTATTTTTTATTTATTTTTTTGAGATGGAGTCTCGCTCTGTCACCCAGCCTGGAGTGCAGTGGCATGATCTTGGCTCATTGCAAGCTCCGCCTCCCAGGTTCACGCCATTCTCCTGCCTCAGCCTCCAGAGTAGCTGGGACTACAGGCGCCCGCCACCACGCCCGGCTAATTTTTTGTATTTTTAGTAGAGACAGGGTTTCACCGTGTTAGCCAGGATGATCTCGATCTCCTGACCTCGTGATCCACCTGCCTCAGCCTCCCAGAGTGCTAGTATTACAGGCGTGAGCCACCGCACCCGGTCTTTTTTTTTTTTTTTAAGATAGAATTTCTCTCTTTTTGCCCAGGCTGGGGTGCAATGGCGCGATCTTGGCTCACTGCAACCTCCACCTCCTGGGTTCAAGTGATTCTTCTGCCTCAGCCTCCCAAGTAGCTGGGATTACAGGTACCTGCCACCATGTCTGGCTAATTTTTTGTATTTTTAGTAGAGACAGGGTTTTACCATGTTGGCCAGGCTGGTCTCGAACTCCTGACCTCAGGCTGCCTTGACCTCCCAAAGTGCTGGAATTACAGACATGAGCCACCACGCCCGGCCTGGTCTGGTCATTCTTGTCATTCTTAAGATACCAGTTTTATGATTGACTGTCCAGCCACACACTATTCATCAGACCTCATACATTTTTTTTTTTTTTTTTTTTTGAGATGGTCTCACTCCCATTGCCCAGGCTAGAGTACAGTGACACGATCATGGCTCCCTGTAATCTCGACCTCCCCAGCCTCAGGTGATTCTCCTACCTCAGCCTTCTGAGTAGCTGGGACTACAGCTCATTATTACATCGTATTTTCATTGTTAAGAGTGGGCAGGGACCATATTTTTTTGTTTTGTTTTGAGACAGAGTCTTGCTCAGGCACCCAGGCTGGAGTACAGTGGCGCGATCTCATCTCACTGCAACCTCTGTCTCCTGAGTTCAAGCAATTCTCCTACCTTAGCCTCCCGAGTAGCTGGGATTACAGGCGCCTGTCACCACCCCCAGCTGATTTTTGTATTTTTAGTAGAGACAGGGTTTCACGATGTTGGCCAGGCTGGTCCTGAAGTCCTGACCTCAGATGATCTGCCCACCTCGGCCTCCCAAAGTGCTAGGATTACAGGCATGAGCCACCATGCCCTTATTATTATTATTATTTATTTACTTATTTTTGAGACAGAGTTTTGCTCTTGTTGCCCAGGCTGGAGTGCAGTGGTGCCATCTCAGCTCACCTCAACCTCCTCCTCCACTTGGGCTCAAGTGATTCTTTTGCCTTAGCCTTCCGAGTAGCTGGGATTACAAATAGGCATGCGCCACCGCCCCCTGCTAAATTTGTATTTTTAGTAGAGACAGGATGTCTCCATGTTGTTCAGGCTGGTCTCAAACTCCCGACCTCAGGTGATCTGCCCACCTCGGCCTCCCAAAGTGCTGGGATTACAGGCGTGAGCCACCATGCCCGGCCTCTATTATTATTATTACTTTTTTTGTGTGTGTGTGTGAGACGGAGTCTTGCTCTGTCACCCAGGCTGGAGTGCAGTGGCGCGATCTTGGCTCACTGCAAGCTCCGCCTTCCAGGTCACGCCATAATCCTGCCTCAGGTTCCTTAGTAGCTGGTACTACAGGCGCCCGTCACCACGCCTGGCTAATTTTTTGTATTTTTAGTAGAGACGGGGTTTCACCATGCTAGCCAGGAAGATCTCAATCTCCTGACCTCGTGATCTGCCCACCTCGGCCTCCCAAAGTGCTGAGATTACAGGTGTGAGCCACCGCGCCCAGCCTATTATTACTGTTTTTAGAGACAGCGTCTTGCTTTGTCATCTAGGTTGAAGTGCAGCAGCACAGTCATAGCTTACTGCAGCCTCAAACTCCTTGGCTCAAGTGATTCTCTCACCTCAACCTCCCAAGTAGCTAGGACTACAGGCACATGCCACCGTGTCCGGCTAATTTTTTTGTAGAGATGGGGGTCTCACTACATTGCCCAGGCTAGTATCAATCTCCTGGCCTCAAGCGATCCTCCCACTTTGGCCTCCTGCCAAAGGGCTGGGATTACAGGCACAAGCCATCATGCTTGGCCAGAGTTGGAGTTTAATTTAAATCTGAGAAGACCATAATCATGGATTTTGTTCAGTTTTCAAGCTACCCTTTTTATTGATTGGTGTGACTCTTGTGTTTGCATGTGTTGAGCTGTAGGATCTATTAGAGGTGGAAAAAGGAATAGCAAAATATTGAGTGCTATCTCAGTACTAGAGGCATAATTAGTAAAAGTCTGAATTGATGTTAGACCTAGAATTTGGTGGTGTGGAAAATCGAGTTTTAATCCCTTCTTTTTTTTAAAAAACGTATCTTCCTATGTCATTTAGATTTGCTTTCTCTATCATAACTGCTCTTTCCAAATAGTACCATTGTTTATTAGCTCTCTTGTTATCAGATTTGCCAAATTCCTGAAAAATATTTGATTTTTTTAGAAAGTACATTAGAGTTTGGCATTTGGTTTGCGTGACAATTTCAGCAGCACCCTTTATTGCAAAGAGCTTGGGAATTTGTTGACAGAAATCCGTTTTCTCTATGACTCCTGATTCCCCCCACACCCCCGCCCCAAGGCTTTCTAGCCTGTGGTCTATTTTTAAATCCCGCTGCTGTGCTCTGTATTGCGGCAGTTCTTTTCCTGAATTATTTATCATTGTTGGAAGCTGAATGGAGCAGTATGTTTCTTCACCACTGCTCATTAGGACCCACGTGTCTGTCTTCAACTTGGATGACATATCTGGTTCATGTTAAATCCCACTGGTCCATCCTGGGAAGGCTTTGAGATAATAACAGGCCACAGTTGGCTGGGCGCAGTGGCTCACACCTGTAATCTCAGCACTTTGAGAGTCCAAGGCGGGTGGATCACCTGAGGTCAGGAGTTCAAGACCAGCCTGACCAATGTGGAGAAACCTCATCTCTACTAAAAATAAAAAATTAGTCTGGTGTGTTGGTGCATGCCTGCAATCCCACCTACTCGGGAGGTTGAGGCAGGAGAATCGCTTGAACCCGGGAGGCGGAGGTTATAGTGAGCCGAGATCACACCATTGCACTCCAGCCTGGGCAACAAGAGCGAAACTCCATCTCAAAATTTAAAAAAAAAAAAAAAAAGAACAGGACAATCTATGATATGTTATAAAATCATTCAGACTTTTGGATTACTGTTATTTTGTTTCAGCAGCAGTGGGACAGAGAGAAGCTATGCCATGTCCTTCCCTTAGACTATGCTCAAAGATACTATGTTATACTGGCTTTTCTGATGATATTTACTTTTTGTTTTCATAGTTGTTGCATTGATGTTACTCATTGAGGAAAAGTGAAAGAGAAATCCCTATAAGAAGCACAATGTTAAATCAAGATTCATTTTAGTTATAAATATGACCTGGATATTTGGAGATATCTTGAAATTCTCTGTTTTGGGGGTTTGGGTTGTGGGGGATTGGCTTGTTTTGTTTGGGAGTATTTCTTCTCATTGTCTGTCTTCTCATCTTATTACAGACTATAGGCTTGGAAGAAGAATGACAAAACCTAAGAGCAAGGCAGTTATTTTGAATGATATTTCTTACCTTTTCTGTTTTGCAGAACTGATGTTTCTCTTTTGTTTTCATTCTATTTTTTTCTACATCCTGTCTTTCATGAAAATATTTTTCTCTCCCTTGATATCACTGCTTTTTTCTTTTTGATATATGAATACACAGCTACTCCTGTGTTCTTTACTTCTTTAAACAGTTAAACCTTTTATGTTACTGTAGGCAGAAAAAGGGTAGCTGTTAATCATTTAGGCACTGAAGAGGGTAAAACTTTGTTTGCCTGCCCTAGTTTGTTGGCTGTCTCTGAGTTTGTGTGTGTGTGTATCTTAAAAAAAAAAAAAAAAAAGTAATGGTATATATTTGGTTCCCATTCTTGGAATAATGATGAAATATTTTTATATTTTGAACCAGAACAAATTTTGGTCTTCTGTTGCTGCTTCTAATCAGTTCTACTGGCGCAGAAACTGGCATATCACTGCTCAGTGATTTCTTTTATTATTATCATTCCATTCATTCCCCTGTAACAGTGGCTCTTGGTTGCATAAATCCCATATTTCTCAGCAGCTTATATCATCTTTGCTCACTGACTGCTGTCCTGACATTAGCTTGTTTCTTTGGACTGTGTCAACTAAGTCAAAGTAGACTAAATTTACCATTTTTCCCTTGTGCTTTTGCTCCCTTCTTAGTTATCTTGCCCTCTGTATTAGTCCATTTTTACACTGCTGTAAACATACTACCTGAGACTGGGTAATTTATCAAAGAAAGAGGTTTATTTTATTTTATTTTTCTTTTGAGATGGAGTTTCGCTCTTGTTGCCCAGGCTGGAGTGCAATGGCGCGATCTTGGCTCACCGCAACCTCCACCTCCCGGGTTCAAGCAATTCTCCTGCCTCAGCCTCCCGAGTAGCTGGGATTACAGGCATGCACCACCATGCCTGGCTAATTTTGTATTTTTAGTAGAGATGGGGTTTTTCTATGTTGGTCAGGCTGGTCTTGAACTCCCGACCTCAGGTGATCCACCCCCCGGGCCTCCCAAAGTGCTGTGATTAGAGGCATGAGCCACCGTGCCCAGTAAGGTTTAATTGGCTCACAGGAAGTTCCGCATGCCTGGGGAGGCCTCAGGAAACTTACTGTCATGGCGGAAAGGGAAGCAGGCATGTATGTCTTCGTGAGTGCAAGCAGGGGAAATTCCAGACGCTTATGTAATAAAACCATCAGATCTTGTGAGAACTCACTCACTAGCATGAGAACAGCAGGGGGGAACCGCCCCCATGATCCAATAAGCCTCCTTTCCTCACACATGCGGGGATTATAATTCAAGATGAGATTTGGGTGGGGACACAGAGCCAAACCATAGCACCCTCTCTTTGCTATTACTCCTTGAAAAAGCCAGTTGAAAATTAACATTTTTTAGGAAACTTTCTATGATTTAGGCTCTTATTAATTTATATGTGCTATTTTGTATTTATTTAACCTTCTGTCTTGAAGGTGCTTATAATTTAAAGCATAGTCCCTGCACCCAAAAAGTTATCTAGAGAAAATAAGAAATGAATTGACTTCTTTTTCTTTTATTACTTTGAATTTCTGTTGCTTTTAAATTTCATATTATATTTTTAAATTCCAGATTTCAATGGTAAGGGCAAGAGCAAGGATCTTGTTTCCCGTGAAATCTTAACGGACTGTTCCTGCCGCCCTCATCCATCTTACCATGGGGCATACTTGTTGGATGATAGGGTAACAGTGTAGGAAAGAGGGATCTTAGGTGTTGGGGATTTTCTGTTTTGTGCCTTTTCGAATGGTAAAAATTCTAAGTATTTAGTCTTACTTGAAATTGTATTTTGGAGACTAAAATGACACAGACTACAAATTGAATGTACAAAAAAAGACATGCTAGATTTCTGAAATAGCCATCCAAGTTTTCGCTGCATAAAAAAGTTAGTGCTTATTTATTACTGGCATGCTAGAACGGTGGCTTACTTGAGCTAAAGTCTGTCGCTGATGGCCTGATGATGTTGTTTTACACTCTTAATAAAATTGAGTTCGCATCAATTTATGATGAAAGTCTTTTAGGTGACTTTCAGAACCAGAATTGGATATCATCTGCAGAGCTGTTAACCTCATTTTCCAAATTCCCATGACACTTTGCACAAGAGTTATGTTTGCCCCAGAGATCTTAATTCAGAACTAGGGTCCTTCATCTTTTAAGAGGTGAAGCTACATTTGATTTTCCTGACACTTGAGATCATTTGATGGTGTTAAGATGCTGGGGTAGGGGTAGGAAGTGGGAAATGGGAGAGTGGGGGTAGGTGACAAGAAAGTTCTTGAGTAAAGGCTAGGAGGAAAACTACCTGAGGTTACTTATTTGCCTAATCCTTCTATTATTAGAATTAGGAGATTGTAAATTAGTCTCCAGGTCTCTTGTGTTGCCTTCTTAGTCCCACCCTAGCCATGACAGACAAATTCTCAGCCCTGGCCCTGCTGACTGTGTGCAAAGTTAGAGAACAGCCCCCAGATCCACCCCCCACTTTTGGCAGCAACTGCAGAGTTTGGGGGGGTCCGCAAGATCACCCTCGGGTTCAATAGTTTACTAGAACGACTCACAGAACTCACTAAAGCTATTATACTCACAGTGAAGGGAGACAGACTAAAATCACCCAAGAGAAGAGATATATGGGCAAAGTCCAGGAGGGTTTCAGATGCTGAGCTTCCAGTTTTCCTTTCCCAGTGGAGTCATGGATAGTGTAACTCCTCCTGTCAGTGGTGTGTGGTAATACACATGGAGTATTGCCAACCAAGGAGGCTACGTAAGCCTTGATGTCCTGAATTTTTACTGGGGCTCCATCACATAAATATAATTGCCCAAGTGGCTGACCTCAGTCTCCAGCCCTTCCTGAGGTTGAGTTGATAGTATGTAACCTGAAGTCCCCACCATAAATCATATTGGTAGACTTATCTGTCACGGTTAAGTCCCCTAGTAAATCATTATCAAGAGGATATTCAAAGAGTTTAACATTACTTCCTAAGAGCTAAGGGCAAATGCCAGACCTCTGTTTAGGCAAGGTTAAATTCTTTACTACATACCGTGCTAGTTGAAGTGTTAGGCCTAACTAAGAGAAAGGGGAAGGGGACTAGTTTAGAGTTTTTTGAACTAAGAAAATTTATTTTCTGCTTAAAAAGTTAAATATATATATACACATTGAATTTTTTTAAAAAAGTAGATCCAAGTTGATAGAGCTTCCAGGCACCTGAGAGATGCAAACTCAGATCATCCCTGGTGGAATATACCTCAACCCTGGCTTCAAAGAATTCTTAAAGATAGATTACCAACATATGTGAGCTTATAATAGTAACCAAAGAAACAAAAAAAAAATCACAAAAGAAACACGGTTCTGTGAACCAGCATCAACAGAAACAACTGAACCAGACCCAGAGAAACTTTAGGTATTGGAATTATTGAATATAGAACATAAAATAAATATATTTAATGAAATAGAAAAGTGAATAAAGACCAAAAATAAGAAATGAGAGAATAAAGCAAGACTAGTTGGTTTGTAAAATAAGCAATTAAATTATTTTAGAAATAAAAAAATAATGATTGAAAGAAACTCAGTGGGAGGGAACTTACAGTTCTGGTGATAGCTGTGTAACAGGAAGCTGATTTATGCTGCTGCCTTAAGTGAATAATTGGACAAAGTATATGAAAAAATGTTTTCAGATATTGGACAAAGAGTAGCACAGAACAGTAATTCCTGAGAGAAAAGAAAGAAATTTGACACTATGATTGTCCATCTTTCAGCCTGAAGAAAGTTTCTGGGTTGAAACTAGGGTTGGGAGGGATACGCATACAGAGCTGGCAATCTTGAATTGAGGAGACAGAGGTAGGAATCGAGAAGCCAAGGCAGCTGGAATTGTGTGGCAGAATATTTAAGAGGAGAGAGCCTCTTAAGAAAAAGAGAGCTCTGGAAATTTGCAGAGGGTTCCCGTAAACCTACACTGTACAGTACAGTAGCTACTAGCTACATGTGGATATTTAAATAAAAATTGAGTTCCTCAGTTACACTAACTACAATTCAAGTACTTAGTAGCCACAGTTTCATCATCACAGAAAGTTCTATTGAACTTTCCTGTCATGGATGCTTTAGCTTTAGTTCACTGGTGTGAGGAAACTACTCAAGGCCAGAGAAAGACTTCTGGAAAGGATTAGTTGAGGAATAAAGGGCCATGAGTATTTTTTGTTTCTACTAACCAGAGTAGAAACACTGAACACCTGGGACATTAAGTAGAGTCCTTAGAAGGATATTGCCTCAGTAGTGATACCAAATTAGCTCCAGTGTAAAGGCTGTCGAAGACTAGCCTAATCAAGCATAAAAGCAAGCCTCAGAAGGATCAAACTATTTCTAAGTCACTGAGTCTCAAAAGAAAGCCCAGACCGGGCGTGGTGGCTCACGCCTGTATTCCCAGCACTTTGGGAGGCCAAGGTGGGGGGGTATGAGGTCAGGAGATCGAGACCATCCTGGGTAACATGGTGAAACCCTGTCTCTACTAAAAATACAAAAAAATTAGCTGAGCGTGGTGATGGGCGCCTGTAGTCCCAGCTACTCAGGAGGCTGAGGCAGCAGAATGGCGTGAACCTGGGAGGCAGAGCTTGCAGTGAGCCGAGATCGTGCCACTGCACTCCAGCCTGGGTGACAGAGCAAGACTCTGTCTCAAAAAAAGCAAAACAAAACAACAACAGCAAAAAAGCCCAAAATTAGTTAAAGGAATATTTTAAAACTAGAAACCAACAGTGTAAAATTTACATTTGGCATCTGGTCACAAATTATCAGGCATGCAAAGAATCAGAGAACACAGTCCATAATGAGAACAAAAACAGTCAATAGAAAGAGACCCAGGAATGATTCAGAGAATGCATGTTAAGGAGAGACATGGAAAATATAAAAATGACCAAAATCTAACTTTTAAAAACAAAAACTGCAATGTCTGAGATGAGAAATATAGTGCCCAGGATTTACAGATCAGCACAGCAGAAGAAAAAATTAGTGAACTAATTCATAGCAAATGAAACTTACTCAAAATGTAATATAGAAAAAAAGGCTGGGTGTACTGGCTCATACCAACACATAATCCCAGCACTTTGGGAAACCAGGGTGGGAGGATCACTTGAGCCCAGGAATTCAAGGCTGCAGTGAACCAACATCACACCACAGCACTCCAGCCTGGGCAACAGAGAGAGAGCCTGTCTCTAAATAAAACATAGATAGACAAAAAAATAAGTGAAGAGTGTTAATGAGCAGTGGAACATCAAGCAGTCTAAAAATATGTGTAATTAGAGTCTCAGAAAAGTGGGAAGGGAGACAAATATTTGAAGAAATAATGGCTGAAGTTTTTTAATTTTAGTGAAAACTGTAATCCCACAGATCTGGAAAACTCACTGAAGATTTTCTCTTCATCACTGATAAATTTTTTTTTTTTTGAGATGGAGTCTTGCTCTGTTGCCCAGGCTGGAGTGCAGTGGTGCAGTCTCCACTCACTGCCACCTCCGTTTCCCAGGTTCAAGCAGTTCTCCTGCCTCAGCCTCCTGAGTAGCTGGGATTACAGGCGCCTGCCACCACGCCCAGCTAATTTTTGTATTTTTAATAGAGACGGGGTTTCACCATGTTGGCCAGGCTGGTCTTGAACCCCTGACTTCAGGTGATCCATCCGCCTCGGCCTCCCAAAGTGCTGGGATTACAGGCATAAGCCACCGTTCCCAGCTTTATCACTGATCTTAAGCAATTTGATTATGATATTCTTCCTTGGTAGTTCTCTTTGAGATTTTCTGTTTTGAGTTCTTTGAGCCATTTGGATCTGTGGGATCCCAACAGAAAAATCGTGAAGAAAGTTATACCAAGGTGCATTTTAATCAAATTGCTTAAAACTAGTGATAAAGTCTTAAAAGCAGACGGAGAAAATAAAACATGTTAAATATAGAGGAACCAAGATGGGCTGAATTGAGTCCTCCTAAAATTCATATGTTAAAGCCCTAACCCTAGTACCTCAGAATGTGATAGTATTTGGAGAGAAGGCCATTAAATAGGTGAATAAAATAAAATAGGAGGGCCCTAATCCAATTTGACTGGTGTCCTTTTTTTCTTTCTTTCTTTCTTTTTTTTTCTGGAGACAGAGTCTCATTCTGTCACCCAGGTTGGAGTGCAGTGGCATGATCTCGGCTCACTGCAACCTCCGCCTCACGGGTTCAAGCGATTCTCCTGTCTCAGCCTCCCTAGTAGCTGGGATTACAGGCATGCGCCACCTTGACCAGCTAGTTTTTTTTATTTTTACTAGAGACGGGGTTTTACCATGTTGGCCGGGCTGATCTTGAACTCCTGACCTCAGGTGATCCGCCTACCTCAGCCTCCCGAAGTGCTGGGATTACAGTCATGAACCACTGCACCTGGCCCAGTGTCCTTTTTTTTTTTTGAGATGGAGTCTCACCCTGTCACCCAGGCTGGAGTGCAGTGGTGTGATCTCAGCTCGCTGCAACCTCTGCCTCCTGGGTTCAGGTGATTCTCCTGCCTCAGCCTTCCAAGTAGCTGGGACTACAGGCACCTGCCACCACGCCTGGCTAATTTTTGTATTTTTAGTAGAGACAGGGTTTCACTATGTTGGCCAGGCTGGTCTTGAACTCCTGACCTTATGATCCACCCACCTTAGCCTCCCAAAGTGCTGGGATTACAGGCGTGAGCCACTGCGCCCGGCCTGTTGTCCTTTTAAGAAGAGGAAATTTAGACACACAGAGGGATAGTGGGGCATGGGCATATGTGTACCAAGCAAAGACCATATGAGGACACAGTGAGATGGCCATCTGGAAGTCAAGGAGAGAGCCCTTGGGAGAAACCAAATCTGTGAACACCTTGATCTTGGACTTCTAGCATCTAGAACTGTGAGAAAATAAATTTTCTTTTTAAGACACCCAGCCTGTAGGTTAGGCGTGGTGGCTCACACCTATAATCCCAGCAATTTGGGAGGCTGAGGCTGGCAGATCACCTCAGGTCAGGAGTTCAACACCAGCCTGGCCAACGTGATGAAACCCTGTCTCTACTAAAAATGCAAAAAAATTAGCCAGGCATGGTGATGTGCACCTGTAATCCCAGCTACTCTGGAGGCCGACACAGGAGAATTGCTTGAGCCCGGGAGGTGAAGGTTGCAGTTAACTGAGATCGCACCACTGCACTCCAACCTGGGTGACAGAGTGATACTCCATCTGAAAAAAAAAAAAAGACACCCAGTCTGTGCTATTTTCATATGACAGCCCTAGCAAACTAATATATAAGGTAAGAATTACAGCAAACTTTTTATCAGAGTCATTGCAAGCTAATGATTCTGAGAGATAACATTAAAATGCTAGATGAAAAAACCTATCAACCAGCGAAAATACCTTTCAAAATTGAAGAGGAAACTGTCCAGGATGGGCAAAACATTAGTGGCTTAGGGCTGGGAATTGGGAGAAAATAGGAAGTTCATTCTTTTGCCTTTTTTTTTTTTTAAGAGATGGAGTCTTGGTTGCCCAGGCTGGAGCACAGTGGTGTGATCCTAGCTCACTACGGCCTTGATCTCAGGCTCTGGCAGTCCTCCAACCTCAGCCTCCTAAGTAGCTGGGAGTATAGGCACGTGCCTCTACACTCAGCCTTTTTAAAAAATTGACATAATATAATTATTGTATATATTTATGGGTTACATAATGATGATGTTTTGATACTCTAATGTGTAATGATCAGATGAGGGTAATTAGCATATCCATCTCAAATTTTATTATTTTGTTGCATTGGGACCATTTAGTATCCTCTTAGTTACTGGAAACTAAAAATTATTGTTAATTATAGTTGTGCTGCAGTGATATAGAACATTAGAACTTATTCCTCCTATCTAGCTATAATTTTGTATCCTTTAACAAATCTCTCTCTATACCCCGTTCCCCCTAGCCTTAATCAGAAGTTGTTTCTAATGAGTATAAGGTTTCTTTTGGGGGTGATAAAGTGTTCTAAAATTGATTTTGATTGTGGTAGTATAACTCTGAATATGCTAAAAGCAATAGAATTGTGCACTTTAAATGGGTGAATTGTATGGCATATGAATTATGTCACAATAAAAAGTGTAGATGAAATAAGGCCTTTTTAAAACATAACAAAAGCTGATAGAATTCACCACCATCAGACCACCACTACAGAAAGTGTTAAAGACAGGAGAAAACTACACCAAATCAAAATTTAGATAGAAATAAAATAAGGCAGGCTGGGCGCAGTGGCTTATGCCTGTAATTCCAGCACTTTGGGAGGCCAAGGTGGGTGGATCACTTGAGGCCAGGAGTTTGAGACCAGCCGGCCAACATGGCGAAACCCCATCTCTACTAAAAATACAAAAAAACTAGCTGGGCATGGTGGCGTGTGCCTGTAGTCCCAGCTACTCAGGAGGCTGAGGCAGGAGAACTGCTTGAACCACAAGGCGGAGGTTGCAGTGAGCCGACATAGCGCCACTGCACCCCAGCCTGGGCAACAGCGCAAGACTCTGTCTCAAAAAAAAAAAAAAAAAATGCAGATCATCAGAAATCTGTGGAGGAAATATTATTTTATTTGGAAAAATATTTAAAAGATAATTGTTCAAAACAAAAATAATAAAACTTCTGTGGGGTTTATAACGTGCAGAAATAAAGTGGATGACAGCAGTTGCCCAAAAGATTGGGAGAGGTGAAACAGTAGTACAAGGTCACATTGGCCCTTGAACAATGTGGGGGGGTTAGGGGTACTGACCCCCCATGCAGTCAAAAATCCACATATAACTTTTGACTCCAGAGAAACTTAACTATTAATCGTCTACCGTTGACTGGAAGCCTTACCAGTAACATAAACAGTTCATTAACAATTAAACAGTTGATTAAACAGTTGATTAATAGCCTTAACAATAACCATAAACAGTTGATTACAACATATTTTGTATGTGTATTATGTACCATATTCTTACAATGCAGTAAGTTAGGAAAAAGAAAATGTTAAGAAAATCATAAGGAAGAGAAAATACGTTTACTATTAAGTGAAAGCGGATCATCGTAAAAGTCTTCATTCTTGTCTTCACATTAAGTAGGCTGAAGAGGAAGAAGAGGGGTTGGTCTTGCTGTCTCAGGGATGGAAGAGGGGAGGAGGGGAAAGGAGAGGCAGGCACACTTGTAACTTTACAGAAATAGTCAAAATTTATGTTTGACTGTTCTGCTTTTTTTTTTTTTTTTTTTTTTTTTTTTGAGACAGGGTCTTACACTGTCTCCCAGGATGGAGTGCAGTGGCACGATCTTGGCTCATTGCAACTTCTGCCTCCCAGGCTCAAGCAGTCCTCCCACCTCAGCCTCCGAGTAGCTGGGACTGCAGGCCTGCTCCACCGCGCCTGGCTAATTTTTGTATTTTTTGTAGATATGGGGTTTTGCCATGTTGCCCAGGCTCTTAATGATTTTCTTAATGGTGTCTGGAAACTCATCTGTTGCTTCTTGGTTGACAAAAGCTGCTGTTTCTGTTATCTTGACATTTTTAAAACCCAATTTCTTTCTAAAATTATGAAACCATCTTTTGCTGGCATTAAATTCTCTAGCTTTAGATCCTTCATCTTCCTTTTGCTTTAGTTGTCATATGATGACCTCTTTTTCTTGAATCATATTAGAGTCTATAGGTATGCCTTTCTTAGGTTTTTTTTTAGAGACGGTCTCACTTTGTCACCCAGGCTGGAGTGTATAAGGGCACAATCATGACACTCTGCTGCAGCCTTGAACTCCTGGGCTCAAGTGGTTCTCCTGCCTCAGCCTCCTGAAAAGTTGGGACCACAGGTGCATGACACCATACCCAGCTAGTTTTTAATTTTTGTAGTGCCAGCGACTCGCATTGTTGGCCAGGCTGGTCTTGAACTCCCAGCCTCAAATGATCCTCCTCCCTCAGTTTCCCAAAGTGTGGGGATTACAGGCATGAGCCAGTGTGCTTGCTTTATGCCTTTTTTTTTTTTTTTTGAGACAGAGTTTCGCTCTTGATGCCCAGGCTGGAGTGCAATGGCGTGATCTCGGCTCACCGCAACCTCCTCCTCACAGGTTCCAGCGATTCTCCTGCCTCAGCTTCCCGAGTAGCTGGGATTACAGGCATGTGCCACCACGCCCGGCTCATTTTGTATTTTTAGTAGAGATGGGGTTTCTCCATGTTGGTCAAGCTGGTCTCAAACTCCCGACCTCAGGTGATCTGCCCACTTTGGCCTCCCAAAGTTCTGGGATTACAGGTGTGAGCCACTGTGCCCGACCTATGCTTTTCTTTTTTTTTTTTTTTTTTTGGAGACGTGTCTCGCTCTGTTGCCCAGGCTGGAGTGCAGTGGTGCATCTCCGCTCACTGCAAGCTGCGCCTCCCAGGTTCAAGCCGTTCTCCTGCCTCAGCCTCCTGAGTAGCTGGGACTATAGGCGCCCGCCACCACGCCCAGCTAATTTTTTGTATTTTTGGTAGAGATGGGGTTTCACTGTGTTAGCCAGAATGGTCTCGATCTCTTGACCTCATGACCCACCCGCTTCATCCTCCCAAAGTGCTGGGATTACAGGCGTGAGCCACTGCGCCCGGCGCTATGCCTTTCTTAAAGCAATCCTGCATCCATATAAAAGCCACATTTTCTTTTCTTTTTTTCTTCCTTTCCTTTCCTTTTTCCTTTCCCCTTTCCTTTTTCCTTCCCTTTCCTCTTTCCTTTCCCCTTCCCTTCCTTTTTCCTTATTCCTTTCCTTTCCTACAGTCTCTGTTGCTCAGGCTGGAGTACAGTGGCACAATGAGGGCTCACCATAGCCTCGAACTTACAGGCTGAAGCAATCTTCCCACCTTAGCTCCCTGCTTCTTGGTTTCCATGCCTGACTAATTAAAAAAAATTTTTTTTTTTTTAGAGATGGGGCTCTCACTATGTTGATCAGGCTGGCATACCCTTTTCTTAATTTTCAAAAATATTTCTGTGGTACGCAGTTTGTCTGCAAGTTTTTTTCAAATTGTTGCAAATCTCCAAAAAAATTCCCAATGTATTTACTGAGACCAGGCACAGTGGCTCATGCCTGTAATCCCAGCACTTTGGGAGGCCGAGGTGGGTGGATCACCTGAGGTTAGGAGTTCGAGACCAGCCTGACCAACATGGTGAAAACCTGTCTGTACTAAAAATTCAAAATTAGCCAGGCATGGTGTTGCATACCTGTAATCCCAGCTACTAGGGAGGCCGAGGCAGGAGAATTACTTGAACCCGGAAGGCGGAGGTTGCAGTGATCTGAGATCACGCCACTACACTCCAGCCTGAGCGACCAAAAAAAAAAAAAAAAAAAAAAAAAAAAAATATATATATATATATATATATATATATATTTACTGAAAACAATTCACATATAAGTGGACCTGTGCAGTTCAAACCTGTGTTGTTCAAGAATCAACTGTATACTGTTTTACGATTCTTAAATATGAAGTGGTATATTACTTTAAGATAGATTATGATAAAAGGATACACTAATAAACCACTTCCTAAAAAAAGCAAAGAGGTATAGCTAGTAAGCCAATAAAGGAGATAAAATTGAATCATAAGAATGCTTAATTAATCTAAAAGATAAGAGAAAAAGGAAGATGAACATATTGGACAAGTGTGGTCGATTTAAATCCAGCCATATCAATAATCACATTAAATACAGACAATCTAATCACCACTACCAATAGGTGAAAATTTTCAGATTGCATCTAAAAGCACGACCCAGCCACATGCTGTCTGCAAGAAACTTTTAAATATATTTCAATACACAGACTAAAAGTAGAAGGATGAAAGACGATATACCATGCAAACACCAATTAGAAGAAATCAAGATTTTACTGTATGTATCAAAGCAGATTTCAGAACAAAGAATATTACCATGAATATAAGCAGCTTATTTAATGATGAAAAAGGAGTTAGTTCTTCAAGAGGACTTAATGATCATAAATGTTTATACATTTAGTAATAGTTCCAAATATGTGAAGCAGGTGTGGTGCACACCTATACCTAGCATTTTGGGAGGAAAAGCCAGGCGGATCACTTGGGTTCAGGAGTTCAAGACCAGCTTGGGCAGCATGGCGAAACACCATCTCTACAAAAAAGTACAAAAATTAGCCAGGGGACTGGGTGCGGTGATTCACGCCTGTAATCTCAGCACTTTGGGATGCTGAGGTGGGTGGATCATTTGAGGTCAGTAGTTCAAAACCAGCCTGGCCAACATGTGAAGCCTCGCCTCTACTAAAAATACAAAAATTAGATGGGCGTGGTGATGGGCGCCTGTAGTCCCAGCTACTCGGGAGGCTGAGGCAGGAGAATTACTTGAACCCAGGAGGCAGAGGTTGCAGTGAGCCGAGATTGCACCACTGCACTCCAGTCTGGGTGACAGAGCGAGACTCCCTCAGAAAAAAAAAAAAATTTAGCCAGACATGGTGGCATGTGCCTGTAGTCTCAGTTACTGGAGGTGCTGAGGTGGGAGGATGGTATAGTTGGAGATTTCAACACCATTCTCTAAATAATTGGTAGAATAAATAAAACACAAATCAGTAATTAACTTAACCCAGTTAACACTTAACCACTCCAACAACAGCATGATACACATTCTTTACTGGTGTTCATAGAATGTTTACTACAATAGACCATATCTTGGGCCATAAAATAAGTTTCAATAAATTTAGAATTTTTTTTTTTTTTTGAGATGGAGTCTCACTCTGTCACCCAGGCTGGAGTGCAATGGTGCCATCTTGGCTCACTGCACTCTCCACCTTCTGGGTTCAACTGATTCTCCTGCCTAAGCCTCTGAAGTAGTTGGTACAGGTGCACACTACCATGCCCAGCTAATTTTTTTTTTTTTTTGTATTTTTAGTGGACACAGGTTTTTGCCATGTTGGCCAGCCTGGTCTCAAACTCCTGGCCTCAAGTGATCCACCCAACTTGACCTCCCAAAGTGCTAGGATTACAGGCGTACACTTCTGCACCCGGCCTCTATTACTAATTTCTAACTAAATCTCTTTATGACAAAACATACTTTGTGTATTTAAATCCTAAATTTGGCTGGGCACGGTGGCTCAACGCCTGTAATCCCAGCACTTTGGGAGACCTAGGCGGGCGGATCACTTGAGGTTGGGAGTTCAAGACCAGCGTGGCCAGCATGGCAAAACCCCATATCTACTAAAAATAGAAAAAAATTAGCTGGGCGTAGCGTCATGCGCCTGTAGTCCCAGCTACTCGGGAAGCTGAGGCAGGAGAATTGCTTGAATCTGGGAGGCAGGGGTTGAAATGTTCCGAGACTGCGCCACTACACTCCAGCCTGGGTGACAGAGAGAAACTCTGTCTCAACAAAAAAAAAAAAAAAAAAAAGAAATGAGTAACATAAAAATATCTGGAAAATCCCCAAATATTTGGAAACCTAACACACTCTGAAACTCTGTCAACAAAGAATTAATAAGGGAAATTAGAAAATGTTAACAGAATGAAAATGGGAACATGATATGGAAAAATTTGTGGGATGCAATTAATTAAGTACTTAAAGGAAGTTTTCTAGCATTAAATAGTTATATTAGGAAGCAGAAGAATCTAAAATCATTGACCTTAAGAAATTAGAAAAGAAGAGCAAACTAAAAGTAAGCAAAGGAGAGGAAATTGTAAAGACCAGAGCAAAAATTAATGAACTAAAAAGCCAAAAAAAAATCAGCAAAACTGAAAGCTAGTTCTTTAAGATTGACAAAATTCAACTTTTAGCCAGATTTACTAGGAAAGGAAGAGAGAAGACACACCTTATCAGTATCAGGTATGAATGAGAGAGAGAACATCACTGATGATTTTCCAGGCATTGAATATCATGAACCATTCTTTTTTTTTTTTTTTTTTTTTCCTTGAGATGGAGTCTTGCTCTGTTGCCCAGGCTGGAGTGCAATGGCGCGATCTTGGCTCACTTCAACCACTGCCTCCAAGGTTCAAGTGATTCTCCTGCCTCAGCCTTCCAAGTAGCTGAGACTACAGGCATGTACCACCATGCCCAGCTAAGTTTTGTATTTTTAGTAGAGATGGGGTTTTGCTGTGTTGGCCAGGCTGGTCTCAAATTCCTGACCTCAGGTGATTCGCCCACCTGCCTCGGCCTCCCAAAGTGCTGGGATTACAGGGGAGAGCCACCGCGCCTGGCCTGTCATGAGCCATTTTATGCCAATAAATTTTACTATTTATTTATTTTTCGAGACAGAGTCTCGCTCTGTCGCCCAGGCTGGAGTGCAGTGACGCGATCTTGGCTCACTGCAACCTCCGCCTCCCGGGTTCACGCCATTCTCCTGCCTCAGCCTCCTGACTACAGGTGCCCGCCACCACGCCTAAGTTTTGTATTTTTAGTAGAGACGGGGTTTCACCGTGTTACCCAGGATGGTCTCGATCTCCTGACCTCGTGATTCGCCCGCCTTGGCCTCCCAAAGTGCTGGGATTACAGGCGTGAGCTACCACGCCTGGCCAAATTTTGCTGTTTATATTAAATGGACACATTTCATGAAAGACCCAAACTGCTAAAGCTCATTCAAAAAGAAACATAACCTGAATAGGTTTATATCTACTAGAGAAATTGTAGTTTAAAAACTCACCCACAGGGTCAAATGGCTTTACTGCTGAAGTCTATCAAGAATTTAAGACATACCATTTCTACATAAACTTTTGAAGAACATAGAGGAACACTTACCAACTCATATTATGAGCCCAACCTTACTCTGATTCCAAAACTAGATAAAGATATAAGAAAACTACAGACCAAATTTTCTTGCGTACATGGATACAAAAATCTTTAACAAAGTTTTAGTAAATTAAAGCCAACGATATGTAAAAAGGACAATACATCATGATCAAGTAGGGTTTATCACAGAAATTCAAGGTTCATTACATTCAGAATTCAACCAATGTAATTCTCTATTAACAGACTGAAAAAATAACCCATGATCATCTCAACAGAAGCAGAAAAAGCATTTGACAAAATTCAGCTTCCTTAAGAACCACTGGGTTTAAAAAAAAAAAAAGAAAATTCAGGCTTCATTCATGTTAAAAACTCTGAATAAATGAGAAGGAAATTCTTCAATTGATAGAGGGCATTTATGAAAAACCTACAGCTAATATAATACTTAGTGCTAATACTGAATTCTCTGCCCCTAAGAATAAGAAAAAGGCATGGGTATTTGCTCTTACTGATTCTTTTCAACACAGTACTGATGGTTCTGGTCAGTGTACTAAGTAAGGGGATGGGGGAAACAGTAAAAGGCATAAGATTGAAAAGGGAAAAACAGTTTTCCCACTGCAGAGGACAGCATATCTCTATCTATTATATACTCTACATGTATGTAGAGTATCATAAAATGTATAAAACTAGAAAAATTTAGGAAGGTTGCAGGTTACAAAGTCAATATATAAAAACCCATTATATGTTTATATGCTAGCAGGAGCAATCTGAAATCGATAAAACATACCATGTACAAATAGCATAAAAATATGAAATACTCAGGGCTAAATTTGACAAGATACATGCAATACCATTGCTTATAGATCAAAACATTGCTTATGGATCAGAAGACTTGATATTTTAAAATTCTTCCCATGTCCATAGATTCAATACAATTCCAATTGACAAAATTTGTCTGGAAGCACAAAGGGTCTAGAATAGACAAAACAAGTTTGAAAACGAAGATTAAAGTTGGAAGACAAACTACCTATTTCAAGACTTATTATAAAAGTTCATTAATTAAAATGGTGTGTGAAATAAACATGTCAGTTGATTTTTGACAGAGTTGCCAAGTCATTTCAATGGGAAAGAGATGACTTTTTAAGAAGTGTTTTTGTTTTTTTTTTTGAGACGGAGTCTTGCTCTGTTGCCCAGGCTGGAGTGCAGTGGCGTGATCTCAGACCACTGGAAGCTCCGTCTCCCGGGTTCACGCCATTCTCCTGCCTCAGCCTCCCGAGTAGCTGGGACTATAGGCGCCTGCCACTAAGCCCGGCTAATTTTTTTTGTATTTTTAGTAGAGACGGGGTTTCACCGTGTTAGCCAGGATGGTCTCGATCTCCTGACCTCGTGATCCGTCTGCCTGGGCCTCCCAAAGTGCTGCAATTAACAGGCGTGAGCCACCGCACCCGGCCAAGAAGTGTTTCTTAAACAATTGGATAAACTATACTAAAAACAAACCTTCAAACTTACCTCAAAAAATTAACTCAAAATGAATCATAGATCCGGGTGTGGTGGCTTAACGCCTGTAATCCCAGCACTGTGGGAGGTGGAGGCAGACTCTACTAAAGAAAAGCAAACAAACAAACAAACAAAACTAGCCTGGCATGGTGGCACATGCCTGTAATCCCAGCTACTCAGGAGGCTGAGGTGGGAGAATCGCTTGAGTCTGGGAGGTCGAGGCTGCAGTGAGCTGTGATCATCCCACTGCATTCCACCCTGGGAAATAGAGCAAGACCCTGTCTCGAAAATAAAATTCTTTTTTAAAGACACTGTTGAGAAAATGAAAACGCAAGTTTCATACTGGCAGAAAATGTAAGTTTTAGAAAACACTCATATGTAGAATATATGAAGAACTCCTAGAATTCATCAATAAGAAGACAACCCAATTAAAAAATGGACAAGAGATGTCAACAAACACTTGGCCAGAGAAGATAGAGGGTTGAAAAATGAGCACATGAAAAGATGTTCAGTATTAGTCATTAAAAAAATGCAGGCAGGGTGCAGTGGCTCACTTCGGTAATCCCAGCACTTTGGGAGGCTGAGGCAGGCGAATCACTTGAGGCCAGGAGTTCGAGATCAGCCTGGCCAACATGGTGAAACCCCATCTCTACTAAAAATACAAAAAATTAGCTGGGTATGGTGGCCCACATCTGTGGTTCCAGCTACTCTGGAGGCTGAGACATGAGAATCACTTGAACCTGGGAGCCAGAGGTTACATGAACTGCGATTGCACCACCGCACTCCAGCCTGCATGACAGAGTGAGACTCTGTCTCAAAAACAACAAGAAAAAAACCCCATCAAACAAAAAGTCTGGCCATACCAAACGTTGATGAGACTGTGGAGCAGTTGGAACTCTGTTACTGATAAGAAAGATGGTACAACCACTTTGAAACAGATTTAAAAAAAAAAAATTAGGCCAGGCGTGGTGGCTCACGCCTGTAATCCCAGCACTTTGGGAGGCCGAGGTGGGCAGACACCTGAGGTCAGGAGTTCAAGACCAGCCTGGCCAACATGGTGAAACCCTGTCTCTACTAAAAATACAAAAATTACCTGGCTGTGGTGGCATGCGCTTGTAATCCTAGCTACTTAGAAGGCTGAATCAGAAAATTGCTTGAACCCGGAGGTGGAGGTTACAGTAAGCCGAGATTGCACCACTGCACTACAGCCTGGGTGACAGAGCGGGACTCTCTCTAAAAAAAAAATAAAAAAACATTCTTGCCACAAGAGACACCCATTCTCTCTCTATGTCTTTATGCAAGAGAAATGAATCTATATGTCCATGTCAAGATTTATATATGATTTTTTTATACCTGCTCTATTTGTAATAGTTAAAAATTAGAAATAGCTGGGTATGGTGGCACACACCTATAGTTCCTAGCTATTCGGGAGGATGAGGTGGGAAGATCCTGGAGTCCAAGAGTTTGAGGCCAGCTTGAGCAACATAACAAGAACCCATATCTAAAAAAATAAAAATAAATTAAAAATGGGAAACAACCCAGATATTCCTCAACTCATAAATGAATAAATTGTGCTTTATCTATTCAATGGTATATAACTCAACAAATTAACAATTTATTGATATATCAGTACATGGAAATTGTGAGACATTAATTTTTAAAAGTTTTTGATGGTCTGTTGGGTGCCACATGAAATTTTTGGTTTTAATTTGTATTTTCCTAATTCCTAGGAGAAGATGAATTTCTCTTTATTATTAGTCATTTGGGTTTCTAATTTTTAGTCTTTGCCAAGTTTTCTAATTACTTACTCGTCTTTTTCTTTTTGGTTTGTAATTCTTTGTATATACTGAGTACCAATTATTTGTCCTATATGTATGTTTCACAAAAAAACTCGCAGTCTGTAGCTTATTTTTTAACTGTTTATGAATTTTTTAAATTGTATAGAAGTTTTCAATTTTGAAGTCATCAAAAGTTTCAGTGTTTTTTCTGATTTGTGCTAATTCTTATTCAAGAAATCCTTCTTTATGCTGAGGTCATTAAGAATCTTGTATATCTGTTTTTGAATGTTTTAAGGATTTACTTTTCATGTGTAGGTCTTTAATCTACCAGAAATTTATGTTTGTGTGTGGTGTGAATAGGGCTGTAATTTTTTTTCTATGTGGATAACTAATTGCCCCAACACATCTGGTACTGTATTTAATTATGCTTCTAATATAATGAAGTTTTGGGGCATGTACAGGATCTCTATTCTTTTCCCATTGATCTGCTTAATTCCCACGTCTAAATTACTATATAAGAAGCCTATCCCTTGGATGCCATGGTTCACGCCTGTAATCCCAGCACTTTAGGAGGCTGAGGCGGGTGGATCTTTTGAGGTTAGGAGTTTGAGACCAGCCTGGCCAACATGGTGAAACCCCATGTCTACAAAAAATACAAAAATTAGCTGGGTGTGGTGGCGCGCACCTGTAGTCCCAGCTACTCGGGAGGCTGAGACAAGAGAATCGCCTGAGCGCAGGAGGCAGAGGTTGCGGTGAGCCGAGATCATGCCACTGCACTCCAACCTGGGTGACAGAGTGAGAATCCATCTAAAAAAAAAAAAAAAAAAACCCTTTGCCTAGTGTGGCAGATTTTCCTTCCTTGTGCATCATATTTAAACTCCATTGACATTTTTGTTGGAATTGAATTGAATTTAAGGATTAACATGGGGGAACTGGCTTTGCAATATTGAGTCGTTCTAGCCAGAGATGTGATCTATGACTCCATTTGTTTGGGTTATTTATACCCTTCAATAACATTTCATAAGTTTTTCATTAAAGATCTTTTTTCCCTAGATAGTTTTGTGTTTGTTTGTTTGTTTTTTTTTTTTTTTTGAGATGGAGTCTTGCTCTGTTGCCCAGGCTAGAGTGCAGTGGCGCCATCTTGGCTCACTGCAACCTCCGCCTCTTGGGTTCAAGTGATTCTCCTGCCTCAGCCTCCCATACCCTAAGTAGTTTTGTTAATTGTTGTATTTCCTTTTTCTACCATTAGAATATAGATACACTGTTAATTTTAGTACATCGATCTTCATTTCAGCTGAATTATTTTAAATGCTAAATGTTTGGTACTTAGATTTTCTTGGGTATTAGACAGCCACATTGGTTAAATTTAGGAAAGTTTTGTTTCTTTTTAATTATACCTTCTTTGTTTTTTATGTCTTACTGCTTTTGTCTAAGCATTCCCATTCAATAACGAACAGAGATGGTGATGGTGAGCATCCATATATCATTCCTGACTCTAACGATGACTTTTTTTCATATAAACTCAGTAATAACAATACTGACTCCAATTTATTAAGTGCCTACTCCGCGCCATGTACAAATCACACAGTGTGTTAGTGATTTGTTTCTAATTTTTGTAGTATCTTGCAAGACAGAGTTACCCCATTTTATATATGACATTCAAACAGGTAGAGTAGTAGTTTGCCTGTTACATAATTAGTGAGTAGAAAATCTGGGAATTAGTTACTGTTAGTTTTTGTGCCTTACCTAGAGAAAATCTCTCAGCGGGGAGAAGTAGAAAGACTTGCTAAAATGAAATGCTGACATTTTCTTTATGAATTCTCCATCTGCTACATGCTATAGAAATGGCACATACTCCCTCAGTACTCACCATCCACAGGCCTTACTTATTGCTTCCTTTTATATCCTGTTGATGTGAATGAACACTATTGTTTATTTTAGTCTTAATTATTGCTTAATTCAGATTATATCTTATTCATCACATAAGCAGATTTTGCCTTCTACAGCAGCAGCTCTTCGTTCTACATCTCTTTTTTCATTCTTTAGACAGTTTTTTATTTTAATCAGACAGGATCTTGCTCTGTCACCTAGGCTAGAGTACAGTGGTGCCATCATGGCTTGCTCCAGCCTCAACCTCCTGGGCTCAAGCAGTCCTTCCACCTCAGCCTCCTGAGTAGCTGGGACTGCAGGTGAGCGCCTAGCTAATTTTGTATTTTATTTTTATTTTTTGAGATGGAGTCTCACACTGTCGCCCAGGCTGGAGTGCAGTGGTGCGCATGGTCTTGGCTCACTGCAACCTCCGCCTCCAAGGTTCAAGCAATTCTTTGCCTCAGCCTTTGGAGTAGCTGGGATTACAGGCACCCGCCACCATGCCCGGCTAATTTTTGTATTTTTAATAGAGATGGGGTTTCACCATCTTGGCCAGGCTGGTCTTGAACTCCTGACTTCGTGATCCACCCTCCTTGGCCTCCCAAAGTGCTGGGATTACAGGCGTGAACCACTGTGCCTGGCCAACGCCTAGCTAATTACAGGTTCTCACCTGTAATTCCAGCACTTTGGGAGGCCAAGGCAGGTTGATCACCTGAGATCAGGAGTTCAAGACCAGCCTGGCCAACATGGCAAAATGTCATCTCTACTAAAAATACAAAAAATAAGGCCGGGAGCAGTGGCTCATGCCTGTAATCCCAGCGCTTTGGGAAGCTGAGGCAGGAGGATCTCCTGAGGTCAGGAGTTCGCGACCAGGCTGACCAACATGGAGAAACCCCGTCTCTACAAAAAATACAAAATTAGCCTGGCATGGTGGCGCATGCCTGTAATCCCAGCTACTCGGGAGGCTGAGGCAGGAGAATTGCTTGAACATGGGAGGTGGAGGTTGCAGTGAGCCAAGACTGTGTCGTTGTACTCCAGCCTAAGCAACAAGAGCGAAACTCCATCTCAAAAAACAAAAAATAGCTGAGCGTGGTGCCTCACACCTGTAATCCCAGCACTTTGGGAGGCCAAGGCGGGTGGATCACCTGAGGTCAGGAGTTCAAGACCAGCCTGGCCAACAGGCAAAAGCCCATCTCTACTAAAAATTCAAAAAATAGCCAGGCACGATGGCTCACACCTGTAATGCCAGCTACTGAAGAGGCTGAGGCAGGAGAATCACTTGAACCCAGGAGGCAGAGGTTGCAGCGAGCTGAGATCGCACCATTACACTTCAGCCTGGGCAACAGAGCGAGACTCAGTCTCAAAAAATAAATGAATAAATAAATAAATAAAGTGCTTAGGATAGGTTTGGCAAAGTGACTCACGCCTCCCAGCACTTGGGAAGATGAGGATCGCTTGAGGTCAGAAGTTCAAGACTAGCCTGGGCAACAACTGAGATCCTTTCTCTACCTAAAAGAAAAAAAAAAGTTTAGCCTGGTGTGGTGACGTGTGCCTGTAGTCCAAGTTACTTTGGAGGCTGAGGCAGGAGGATCCCTTGAGCCCAGGAGCTTGAGATTGCAGTGTGTTATTATTGCCACTGCACTCCAACCTGGGTGACAGAGTGAGACATTGTCGCTAAATAAAAAAATAGAAAATAAAGTGCTTAGAACAGTACCTGGACTACACAAGTTCTCAAAAGGATTTTGGCAAATGTAACTTGATTTTATCACTTTTTTTTTTTTTGAGGTGGAGTCTTGCTCTGTCACCCAGGCTAGAGTGCAGTGGCATGATCTCGGCTCACTGCAACCTCCCACCTCCCGGGTTCAAGCAATTATTTTGCCTCAGCCCCTCGAGTAGTTGGGATTACAGGCCTGTGCCACCATGCCCAGCTATTTTTTGTATTTTTGGTAGAGACCGGGTTTCACCATGTTGGCCAGGCTGGTCTTGAACTGACCTGAGGTGATCCTCTTGCCTTGGCCTCCCAAAGTGCTGGGATTACAGGCATGAGCCTCGGCACCCAACCTTGCTTTTATCACTTAATGTGTCCTGGGGATCTTTTCATACTATATATGGATTTTGTAAATGATTCTTTAAGAGAGTAACTTTGTACCAGCCTGGGTGAAGCCAAACACTGTCTCAAAAAGAAAAAAAAAAGTAACTTTGTGAAGGAACGTCAGCATTAAGTTTTGTTGTAATTTGTCCCATCTTATAAAACACCTCTTTATCGCCTCCATCCTCCAGCTATCAGCCGATTTCACTTTACAACAAAGTTGTCTGAAAGAGTTGTTTATTCTTGCTATCCCCAATTTCTCTTTTTCTTTCTTATACCTACTCCCGTTAGGCTTTCACCACCACTCTCTATTCCTAAATCCAGTAATCAGATAAAAATTCTCATTTCATTTGACCTATCAGTACTTGATGCAGTACATCACCTTCTTCTCTTTAAAATACTTTTTCATTTGGCTTCCAAAACACTGTACTGTCTTTTCTCACTGGCCATTTCTTCTTAGTCTCCTTTGTTGGTTCTTCTGACCCTCCTTTTTTTCTTAATGAAAAATTTCAAAGATATAAAGTAAATTTTTAATATTATAATGAATTCCCTCATGTACCCTTCATAATCATCAACATTCTACTATTCTTGTTTAATCTATGACTCTACACATTGCTTACCCCCACTTGGTTATTATTTTTAAAAGTCTCATTTGGCTGGGCACTGTGGCTCATGCCTATAATCCCAGCACTTTGGGAGGCCAAGATGAGAGGATCACTTGAGGCCAGGAGTTCAAGACTAGCCTGGTCAATATAGTAAGACCCCATCTCTGATAAAAAAAAAATTATTAAAAATAATGAAAGTCTCATTTATTGTATATAATTTACTTGAATAACTCTTACCCTTTTAGATGAACAGTTCTGTAAATTTTTACAAACATTTACAATCTCCTAACCACCATCACAATCCAAATATAAAATATTTTCATCTCAGATGGTTACCTTTTGCCCCTTGTAGTTCATTCCCTCCACTTACCCCCAGACTCTGGCAGCCACTAATATGTTTATTGTCCTTATAATTTTGCCTTTTTTCCAGAATGTCATGTAAATGGCATCACACTGTATATAACTTTTTGTTTGTTTGTTTTTTGAGACAAGAGTCTCACTCTGTCCAGGCTGGAGTGCAGTGGCACAATCTTGGCTCACTGTAACCTCTGCCTCCTGAATTCAAGCAATCCTCCCACCTCAGCCTCCCGAGTACCTGAGACTACAGGTGTGTCCCACCATGCCCAGCTAATTTTTGTATTTTTAGTAGAGACATGGTCTCACCATGTTTCCCAGGCTAATCTTGAACTCCTGGGCTCAAGCGATGCGCCCGCCTTGGCCTCCCAAAGTGCTGGGATTACTATAAGCATGAGCCACTGCGCTCGGCCAGTATATGACATTTTGAGACTGACTTCTTTCACTCAGCATAATGTCTTTGAGATTCATCCAACTTGTTCCTTATATTAGTACTTTTTTTTTTCTTTTTGAGACAAGGTCTCACTCTGCTGCCCAGGCTGAGTGCAGTGGTGCAATCACAGCTCACTGCAGCGTCGACCTCCTGGGCTCAAGTATTCCTCCTGCCTTAGCTTCCTGAGTAGCTGGGACTACAGCCATACCACCATGCCTGCTAATTTTTGTATTTTTCGTAGATATGGGGTCTCACTATGTTGCCCGGGCTGGCCTTGAACAACAAATGATCTGGCCACCTCGGCCTCCCAAAATGCTGGGATTATAGGAGTGAGCCACCATGCCTGGCCAGTTCATTCCTTTTTATTGCTGAGTATAATTCTGTTGTATGAGTGTACCACAGTTTGTTTATCTGAGTCTGCTAGAGATTTATCAATTGTATTAATCTTTGAAGGAACCAGTTTTTTGTTTCATATTTTTTCCTGTTTTCAATTTCATTGAGTTTTGCTTTTTATTATTACTTTCATTCTGATTCCTTTGAATGTATTTTGTTCTCCTCTTTTTAGTTTCTTAAGATGGAAAGTTAGATTATTGATATAAGATCTTTCTACTTGTATTAGTCAGCTTCAGCTGCCATTGCAAAATACCACAGACTAGGTAGCTTAAACAGCAGAAATTTTTCTTTCTTTTCTTTCTTCTTTTTCCCTCCCTCCCTCCTTTCTTTCTTTCTCTTTCCTTCCTTTCTTTCTTTCTTTTTTCTTTCTTTTTCTTTCTTTCCTTTCTATTTTCTTTCTTTCCTTTCTCTTTTCTTTCTCTCTTTCTTTCCTTCTTTCTTTCTCTTTCTCTCCTTCTTTCTCTCTTTTCTTTCTCTTCTTTATTTCTCTCCTCCCCTCCCCTTCTCTCCCCCCTTTTTTTTTTTTTTTGAGACAGGGTCTTGTTCTGTTGCCCAGGCTGGAATACATTGGTGCCATCATGGCTCACTACAACCTTGACCTCCCAGACTCAAGTGATCTTCCCGAGAAGCTGGGACCACAGGCACGCACCACCTGTATATATATATATATATATATATATATATATATATATATTTTTTTTTTTTTTTGTAGACATAAGGTCTCACTGTGTTGCCTAGGTTGGTCTCAAGCTCCTGGGCTCAAGTGATTCTGCCTACCTCAGCCTCCCATACCTGGGAGTAGCTCATACCTGGGATTACAGGTGTGAGCTACTGCATCCAGCCAGAAAGTTATTTCTTATGGTTCTAGAGGCTGAGAAGTTGAAGATCAAGGTACTGCCAAGGTGGTTATAATCCTGAAGCATCCTGAAGCCTCTTAGCGTGTAGGCAGCTGCCATGTCTCTGTGTGTTTATATGACCTGTTTGTGTGAGAGGTAGTGAGGGAGAGAGAGAACTTTCTGTTGTCTCTTCCGATAAGGATACTAATACGATCAGATCAGGGCCTCGTGTGACTTCATTTAACCTTAATTACTTTCTTAGAGGTCCCATCTCTAAATACAGCCCCACTACCAGTTAGGGCTTCAACATTCGAATTTTGGGGGGACACAGACTTTTAGTCTGTGGCACTACTTTCCTAGTGTAAGCATTTATTATTATGTATATATTTCTCTTTAGGCACTTTTTTAGTTTGCATCCCACAAATTTTGCTACATAATGTTTGCATTTTTGTTCAGCTCAAAATATCTTCCAATTTCCCTTGAGACTTCCTCTTTGACCCAAGGATTAATTAGAAGTATATTTAACTTCCAAGTGTTTGGAGATTTTCCTGTTCTATTTTTGTTACTGATTTCTACTTTAATTTCATTATAGTTAGAGCATATACTTCGTATAATTTTGATTCCATTACATTTGTTAAGGTTGTTTTACAACTCAAGATATGATCTGTCTTGGTGAATGCTCCATGAGCACCTGAAAATAATGTGTATTCTTTTTTCAGTTGGAGTGTTCCATATATGTCAGTTAGATCCTATTGGTTGATGATATTGTTCAGTTTTTTTTTTTAATTTTCTTTTTCTTTCTAAAATAAATTCCTGAACCCAGAGTGTTCAGTTCTTTTATATCCTTGCTTTTTTTTCTGTCTAATGGTTCTATTTCTGAGAGAGTGGTGTTAAAATATCCCATTGTAATTGTGCATTTGTCTACTTTTCCTTTTAGTTCTCAGTTTTTGTTTGTGTATTTTGAAGTTCTTTTATTAGGTGCCTAGATATTTAGAATTACGTCTTTTTGGTGAATTATTATCATTATGTAATGTTCCTCTTTATCCCTGGTAATTTTCTTTGATCCGATGTATACTTTGTCTAAGATTAAAATTCTAGCCTTTTTTTGGTTAGTGTTTATATGGTACATCTTTTTCTATTACTTTTTAAAATTAATAGACTGGCCAGGCACTGTGGCTCATGCCTGTAATCTCAGCACTTTGGAAGGCCGAGGTGGGAAGATCGTTTGAGGCCATGAGTTTGAGACTAGGCTGAGGAACATAGGGTGACCCTGCCTCTTAAAAAAAAGAAAATAGCTGGGCAATGTTGATACATGCCTGTGGTCTCAACTGTTTGGGAGACTGAGATATGAAGATTCCTGGGGCCTGTGAGGTTGAGGCTGCAGTGAGCCATGATTGCACCACTTCACGCCAGCCTGGGTGACGGAGGGAGACCTAGTCTCAAAAAAATAATAATTAAAAAAAATTAGGCTGGGCACAGTGGCTCACGCCTCTAAACCCAGCACTTTGGGAGGCCGAGGTGGGTGGATCACCTGAGGTTGGGAGTTCAAGAGCAGCTTGACCAACATGTAGAAACCCCGTCTCTAGTAAAAATACAAAATTAGCCGGGTGTAGTAGCGCATGCCTGTAATCCCAGCTACTTGGGAGGCTGAGGCAGGAGAACTGCTTGAACCTGGGAGGCGGAGGTTGTGGTGAGCCGAGATCGTGCCATTGCACTCCAACCTGGGCAACAAGAGTAAAACTCTGTCTCAAAAAAAAAAAAAAAAAAAATATATATATATATATATATATATATATACTTTCATTTTTAGAACAGTTGTAAGTTTACAGAAAAATTGAGCAGAAAGTACAGAGTCCCCATATGCCACCCACTGTCTTCCATACACACAGTAGTGTCCCCTGTTATTAACATCTTGTATTAGTATGGTTCATATATTAAAACTGATAAACTAATATTGATGTATTATTATTTTTAAAGAGACAGAACCTTAATGAGCCGAGATCGCGCCTCTGCACTCCAGCCTGGGCAACAGAGCGAGACTCTGTCTCAAAAAAAAAAAAAAAAAAAGAGAACCTTACTCTGTTGCCCTGGCCAGAGTGCAGTGGTGTGATCATGACTCACTGCAGCCTCTAACTCCCTGGCTCAAACGATCCTTCTGCTTCAGCCACCAGAGTGGCTGGGATTACAAGCACAAAGCTACTGTGCCCAGCGTGATACATTTTTATGAACTAAAGTCCATAGTTTACATTAGGTTTTATTCTTTGTGTTATACAATTCTTTTGATTTTGACAAATGTATAATATCATGTATCCACCCTTAAAGTACCATACGGCATAGTTTAATTCATATTTTTTTTTTGAGGTTAAGAGCGGAGGTTTAATAGGCAAAAGAAAGAGAACAGCTCTCTCTCCTGCGAGAGAGAGGGGCGCCCAAGGGGGACTTCCTAATCCATATACTTTTAACCTGCTTGTATCATTGTATTTGCAGTGAGTTCCTTGTAGATGGCATGTAATTGGGTCATTTATAAAAATGTATTTGGACAATCTCTGTCTTTTAACTGGCATTTTTAGATGATTTACACTTAATATAATTGTTACTATGTTAGATTTTGTCTACCATCTTATTATGTGTTTTTTCTTTGTTCCTCTTATTTTTTAATCACTTATTGATTCTGTTGTTTTGCCTTTGAGTGATTTGAACCTTTGTAGTATTGGATTTTAATCTTTGTAATTTACCTACTAGGTTCTGACTATATCTTTTTGTATAGGCTTTTTATTGGTTACTCTAGAGATCTCTCTAGATCTCTATGTATATATGCACACATATATACATACACAGATATGTGGTACATGTACACATGTGTGCATATAGATATACACACCTAACTTTTTTTTTTTTTTGAGATGGGGTCTCACTCTGTCATCCAGGCTGGAGTGCAGTGGCACAGATACAGCTCATTGCAGCTTCAAACTCCTGGGCTCAAGTGATCCTCCCTCCTCAGCCTCCTGAGTAGCTGAGACTGTAGGCCTATGCCACCAAGCCCGGCTAATTTTTTAATTTTTTGTACAGATAGGGTCTCGGTATGTTGACCAGGCTGGTCTTGAACTCCTGGCCTCAGGTGATCCTCCTGCCTCAGCCTCCTTACATGCTGGGATTACAGGTGTGAGCCACCATGCCCAGCTACATGTAACTTTTAATATTTAGAATTGATATTTTACCATTTAAGGTGGAGTCTTGAAACCTTACCACCATATAGGTTTCTTTCGTATCCCTCTTTATGTTGTAGTTGCCTTATCTGTTACATCTACATACATTAAAAACCCCGTCAACTTAAAATTTTTGCTCTCAAACACCAAACATTTTAAGGAACTCAATAGGAGAATAGTCTATTATATGTAATCAGATATTTACCATTTATGTTTTTCTTCCTTCTGGTCTTCCGTATTTTGTTGTATTATCATTTTCTTTTTGTAAAATGTCCTTTGACCATTCTTTTAGTGCAGATCTGCTACTGTGAATTCTCTTAGTTTTCCTTCATCTGAGAATGCCTTTATTTGATCTTCATTACTGAAGGATATTTTCTCTAGATATAGAATACCGTATTTATAGTTCTTTCATTTAGCACTTTAAAAAAATGTTGTCCCACTTCCTTCTAGTTCTCATGGTTTCTTTTTTTTTTTTTTTTTTGAGATGGAGTTTCACTCTTGTTGCCCAGGCTGGAGTGCAATGGCACGGTCTCGGCTCACTGCAACCTCTGCCTCGTAGGTTCAAGTGATTCTCCTGCCTCAGCCTCCCAAGTAGCTGGGATTACAGGCGCCTGCCACCATGCCTGGCTAATTTTTTGTACTTTTAGTAGAGACGAGGTTTCACCACGTTGGCCAGGCTGGTCTTGAACTCCTAACCTCAGGTGATCCACCCGCTTCGGCCTCCCAAAGTGCTGGGATTATAGGTGTGAGCCACTGCTCCTGGCCTTTTTTTTTTTTTTTTTGAGACTGAGTTTTGCTCTTGTTGCCCAGGCTGGAGTGCAATGGCACGATCTTGGCTCACTGCAACCTCTGCCTCTCGGGTTCAAGCAATTCTGACTCAGCCTCCTGAGTAGCTGGGATTACAGGCACTCACCACCATGCCCGACTAATTTTTGTATTTTTGGTAGAGGTTGGGTTTCACCATGTTGGCCAGCCTGGTCTTGAACTCCTGACCTCAGGTGATCTGCCCGCCTTGGCCTCCCAAAGTGCTGGGATTACAGGCGTGAGCCACCGCACCCAGCCCTCATTCTCCTGGTTTTTAATAAGAAATATGAAGCTGCCAGGCATGGTGGCTGGTGCCTGTAATCTCAGTTACTTGGGAGGCTGAAGTGGGAGGATTGCTTGGGGCCAGGAGTTGAAGAGAAGCCTGGGCAGCATAGCAAGAACTCTTCTCTAAAAAAATAAAATAAATATAGATTGGGGGCATGGGGGCACATGCCTGTAGTCCCAGCTACCTGAGAGCCAGAGCCAGGAGGCAGGAGGATTGCTTGAGCCCAGAAGTTCAACGCTGCAGTGAGGTGCAATCCTGCCACTGCACTCCAGCCTGATGCTAGAACAAGACCTGTCTCTTAATATATGTGTATATATATATGAAAGAAATATGAAGCCGTTTGAATCATTATTGCCTTAATAACGAATGCATCATTTCATTTTGGTTGCCTTCAAGATTTTTTCTCTTTTTGTGTTTAGCTGTTAGATTATGATGAATCCAGGAGTTTATCATGGATTCGTTTGTGTTTATCCTGTTTGGGGCAATTACTGAGCTTCTTGAATCTGTTGGTTTATGTCTTTTGTCAAACTTGTGAAGTTTGCTTCCATTATTTCTTTCAATATTTCAGTACAGTCCTTCTCCTCACCCTCTGGGACTCTAATGTCCAGAATATTAGACATTTTGGTATTGTTCCTCAGGTCCTTGATGATCTGTTTTTTTTTTTTTCCCCCAATAAGGAAATTTTTTTAGGCCAGTTGCAGTGGCTTATGCCTGTAATCCCAGCACTTTGGGAGCCCGAGGCAGGCAGATCATCCAAGGTCGGGAGTTCGAGACCAGCCTGACCAACATGGAGAAACCCAGTATCTACTAAAAATACAAAATTAGCCGGGCATGGTGCCACATGCCTGTAATCCCAGCTACTCGGGAGGCTGAGGCAGGAGAATCGCTTGAACCAGGAAGGTGGAAAGATGGAGGTTGCGGTGAGCTGAGATTGCGCTATTGCACTCCAACCTGGGCAACAAGAGCAAAACTCCATCTCAAAAAAAAAAAAAAAAAAAAAAAAAAATTTTTTTTCCTTTAGTGTTGAGATTCAATATTCACATTTGATACCTCTGTTGATCTGACTTCAAATTCATTGACTCTTTCCCCTGTCATTTCTGTTCTGCTATTGAACTCATCAAGTGAGTTTTTATGTTTTGATTGTTATATTTTCCAGTTCTAAAATTTTCATTTGGTTCTTCTTTATATCCTCTGTTTCTTTGCTGAGACATTCTGTCTTTTCATTAGTTTCAAGAATGTTTGTCCTACCTTGTTGGAATATTTTTGTAATGTGAGATCGTTAATTTCAACATTTGTGTCATCTTCTTGTTTTGACTATTCATCTCTTTTCTTATACAAATTCAAATTATCTTGGTTCTTCATATGCTGGGAAATTTTAGATTGTATCCTGGAAAATTTGAATATTATGTCATGAATATCAGGGTCTCGTTTAAATCCTGTGGTGAATATTGACTTTAATTTTAGCAGACATTCAACCTGGTTGTGTTCAACTTCAAGTTCCGTGCAGCTTTTTGTGAGTGATGATTCCAAAGTCTGTTCAGTTTTTGAAGGCTTTGCAGTGCTATTTAGATCTGCCTTGCACGTATATCACCTACCCACTCATCTGAGATTTGGCTGATGGCTATTCTTATAGTTCAGAATGACCTTAATGTTAGGAGATACGTACTGAATTGTTTTAGGTGTGAAGAGTGATCATGAAAGCATGTCAAATAGACCTGAAAAAAATTTATATGCACATATATGCATGCACATATGTGTTTACATAAGTTTGTATATGTATCTAGGTGATTGTTGTGCTAGTTTTGCAAATTCTCTTTATGTTAGAAATTTCTCAAGTAAAAATTTCAGGGCAACAAATAAATAAATAAAGGTCAGAAACATGTCATTCATCTGCTTAAAAACCACGAATGGCCTGTCATCTCATGAAGTGTAAAAGTTAGATTGCTTTCAGTGGTCGATTTGGCCCTGTGGGATCAGCCTTCCAACCCCCTAAGGCTTCTCATCTCACTCAGAGTAAAAGCCAGAGCCTGTTTTTTTTTTTTTTTTTTAAACCTTTTGTATGACCCTTAATGAGTCTATCTCTTATTCCTAGAGCTTATCTTAGTTCCTGTCCATGGTAAGAATCCAACCATACAAGTATTTGTCTGAATAAATAAATAGATGTGTCTTTGTGACAAGTTTTATTGTTTTCATCAGGATGCCTTGACCATAGCTATACATTATTTTGTGCTGTTGCAGATCATGCACTGCCTGTAATGTTCATTACTTCCTGAGCAATAGAGATTATTACTATCTTTCCTTGGGCTCTTAAAAATTAAGATCTGAGGCCAGGCTCAGTGGCTAACGCCTGTAATCCCAGCACTCTGGGAGGCCAAGGCGGGCAGATCACCTGAGGTCGAGAGTTCGAGACTAGCCTGAGCAGCCTGGAGAAACCCTGTCTCCACTAAAAATACAAAATTAGCTGGGCGTGGTGGCGCATGTCTGTAATCCTAGCAACTCGGGAGGCTGATACAGGAGAATCACTTGAACCCGGGAGGCGGAGGTTGTGGTGAGCCAAGATCGCGCCATTGGACTCCAGCTTGGGCAACAAGAGCGAAACTCCGTCTCAAAAAAAAAAAAAAAAAAAAATTAAGACCTGAGGGTCATATCTAAGCTTGCCGTTCCAGAGCCATGTATACTGTCTCAAATAATTACTTTTCTTTCCTGGTCTCCTTTGTAGCAGTTTCTTTATTTTAATCTACTTATTGTCATCCCTGTACTTATACTCTCCATTACCATCCTTTTTCATCAGTTCTGTCAGTAAGATGCCTTCATGGTTTCCTTATTCCCTCATTTTACAGCCAAAGTATTTTTCCCTTCCTTTGGGGGCAAATAATAGGAAGAGGAACAGATAGCTAGCTACTGGTGTCCTGTGCTGTCTGCCTTCTGCCCCAAAATGAAAAACAATTTTACTAAATATAGCTCGCTGGCAAGAAAATTCTCTGTAACAAGGTTTGGTCTTAATTTTACATTTCTAAAGTCCAGCCCAGTAGCTTTTAGGCAAAGATCATATCTCTGGCCTCAGTTATTTTGCAGGTGAGAAAAAGGTAAGGTAAATTTAAAGGTGAGCTTTTAATTCAATACGTATTTCCAACTTGTTATTCACTGAAGAGACTATTTTGGTATTTCGACATATGTAGCAGAAAGGAGCTGCTGCTGTGTCTTTAAAAGCTATCCTCAGAGCAGTGTGGAGGCAGGCGTGCCACTGAAGTACTTGAATGAGAGAAGAGGAGGTGGGAGGGGGTGCTCTTACAGCCTCTGTGTGTGTGTGTGTGTGCGTGCGTGTGTGTCTGTGTATGCCTGTGTCTGTGAGTGTATGTGCCAGTGTGACTGTTGGCAGAGCTCTGGATGATATCTCTCTGAACAGCTGGGCCATGGTCGGCTTCAGAGCTGCTTGTCAGAGCAATTAGCTAGCTGGAGCTGCAGCAGCAAGGATCAGTATCATTTCATTCAAGGGTGAAGGGGGCGGGAGAGGGCTGCGGGTGGGGGAAGAGGCACAGGTTTCCCAGAAGGAATTTCTTCCGGCAAAATTCCGGCAGATCAGATCTTTACAATGAAATCTCCATTAATAATGTGAGCTCGCTGTTGGTGTAAGTACAGATCCATCTGGGGTGAGTTTTGGATAATTTTCTTTTTTTATATAAAAGTCCTTGAACTCCACAGACTGGGTAGAAAGAAGCTATAAAGATATTTTTCTATCTTGGCTGATTTAACTGTATAATATACACTAGGGAAATTAGAGAATTTAGAGGTGCTAAGTTTTGTGAGGGTTTTTTAGGCATTTTCATTTGCTGTTTTTTATCTTTAAAATATTATAAAAATTAGGTTTGCTAAAACTTTTACTCTATTCAGATTTTACCTCTTCCGTGGCTATTTCAAGCAATGCTTCATTCAGATGCAGCTTATGAGAACAGTGGTGATTTCTGTTCTCTTTGGTGATGCTCTTGACGCACATTGCAGGAAGCAGGGATTCCCCTATAAATATCCTTCACTGTGTCATTACCCAGCTATCCACACCTGGCTGGTGAATGTGCCTATCTGTCCTATATCTTTATGTAACTATCCCCTAGTCTTTAAATGTGATAAGTCTTTGCTATGGCTGGGGAGCTTTTTTGATTATGAACATCCTAGGAGGCATTTGTTAAAACCTTTTTACTAAAAAATGCCTTTTGATGTGTTGAGATTGTCACATGGATTTCTTCTGGGTTTATTTATTCTTATTTTGTATTACTTTTTCTTATAATTGGCTTGTTTTTATTTGCTGGCCTTGGCTTCTAAAGAGTGCAGAGATGGGATTCCCTCTACCTCCAGTGACGTAGTGATTTTGTTTGCAGTCTTTTTCTTCTGAGAGGGAGGGGACAGAGAGAAGGAAGAAGAAAAATCCATCTGAAGCGGTGCGTTCTTCCTTCTGTGACTTGATGTTGGTAACTGGGTGCCATTGAATAGAGCTGAAGCCAAAGTGGGATGTTTTAAGGGTGCTATAATTTTGTTTGTTTCCTTTTAAAATAGGGTCAGACCGAAGTCAGAATTGCTGAAGCAAGGTGCCTGAATTAACCCTATATGTCCTGCTGTTAATTTTACCTAATTACTTTTTCTAAATAAGGAAAGAAAAAGAACTCATGAGCAGGTTTCTGGAACCAGGATCCATGAATAATTTTGGTTGAGTTTTGGATTTGGAATTTTTCTGCCTTATTTGCACAGACAGTTTGTACACTGTTTCTCAGACCTAAAAAATAGGTAGTTATGTAAAATTCCTTGACACTGTAGTTTAGAACAAAATTCTAATTTTGATATATGTAGCTAAAGCAAAGCTTTAGGAAGAAATTGTTATATATACTCTTAGGTGTGAGCATAACAGCCCAACCCATTTTTTTTTTTTTTTGGATTGAGTATCTGGGCTTCCAGCCCCTTTTCGTGCAACTCCATTTTAATACCGCTGATTTCTAGAGGGCTGCAGAGGTCAGTTTGAAAAACTCAGGAAACTAGAGCCTAGGAAAATTGAAGGTTTACCTATCTGTCAATGTGTGTTTGGGTAACATATGTGGAAAAGTGCCTTTAAGAATATGCTGGTTTATTTTCTATCTTTATTTTCTCTTCTGTTCTGTGCTTTCATTTACTCTAAATTCTTTGTGTGAAGTGAAAAGAGTAATAATGTCTGCTTCTCAGCTTACATTAGGTATTCTTATTTTTCTATGATAGTTCAATTATATTAATATTTATTACAGCCATAAATGTTTCAAACCAACACAATCTATTTTTGGAAGGGGGCGGTAGGAGAAGAAAAAGGAAGATAATCCTAGGGCAAATGGAGAGAATTCTAGAAGAATAACCTATTTAGATGCTTGCCAGAGACAGGAGCTATAAGGGTTAAGAGAAATTCCACCACATCCTTGCATCTTGATATTGCAGCAAATTTGTGGATAATTTCTTGCTAGCTTTTCAGGAAACCCCTGTGGTGGACAACCCTCATTAATCGTTGCTGGGAGACTGCTCTGACGTCACTGGGAGCAGTTCCCTGTCTGCAACTAGGACAGGAATAGCCTTTGAGGGGGAAGAAAACTGCTGTGAAATTAAAAGATGATGGTTTTGTTTAGTTGGTTTTCCTTTCATTTGAGGGTAGATAAGATAGACCTAAAGTCTTTCTTAAATGTTTGTCATTACCAAGGGAAAAATTGCCAAAAGTTCTTTTTATTTCAACTGGAAGGGCCTTCTTTTGAAATCTTTATTTTCTAACCATCAAGGTTTTGGAAGAGGTCAAGGAAAAAGAAAAGCTATTGAAAGATGTTAGAGAAGTAAGATTTCTGTTTCTTTTTATCCCCTTTTCCCTCTCCTTTTTTTTTTTTTTTTTTGTTTTTGGAAGAAGGAAAGATCAAGAACAGCTTTTATAAATCGTTGTTTTTAGCATCACCCTTTTTGGGATAATTAAAAATGTGATATATATGTTGGAAGGACACTACTGTGCCTAAAAGTTACTATACCTACTTAATTCTCTTCTCTCTGATGTCTTCCTCTCCTGGCCCACTCCCTTAACAGCTCTCACTGTTAACACACTGTTAACAGCTTCTCTCTCTCTCTCTCTTTTTTTTTTTTTTTTAAGACGGAGTCTTGCTCTGTCACCCAGGCTGGACTGCCGTGGCATGATCTTGGCTCACTGCACCTTCCACCTCTCGGGTTTAAGCAAGTCTCCTGCCTCAGCCTCCCAAGTAGCTGGCATTATAGGTACATGCCACCACACCCAGATAATTTTTGTATTTTTAGTACAGATGGGGTTTCACCATGTTGGCCAGGTTGATCTCGAACTTCTGACCTCGTGATCCGCCCGCCAGCCTCTCAGAGTGCTGGGATTACAGGCATGAGCCACCACATCCGGCAAGAGCTTCTCTTTAGAAAAAACTTACTGGTTGAATGCTTGCCCCCTGAAATTCAAATCCCAGCTTTGCCAATTGCTGCTCTGTGACCTTGGCCAAATTACTTAACGTCTCCATTTGTAAAATGGGTCAGACATAGTGGCTTACACCTGTAATCCCAGCACCTTGGGAGGCTGAGGCGGATGGATCACTTGAGGTCAGGAGTTTGAGACTAGCCTGGCCAACATGGTGAAACCCAGTCTCTACTAAAACTACAAAAAAAATTAGCCGGGTATGGTGGCGAACACCTGTAATCCCAGCTACAGGGCAGAGGTTGCAGTGAGCTGAGATCACACTTCTGCACTCCAGCCTGGGCAGCGGAGCAAGACTCTGCCTTTTAAAAAGACACACACATGCACACACATTTGTAAAATGAAGACAATAATTAGTACCCACTTCCTAGGGTTGTTTTGAGGATTAAAAGAGTTAATATATGCATAATAAAGCTTTTAAGACAGTTCCTGGTCATTTAAAGACTTAGTTAGCATTAGCCATTATTATTAATATTTAGAAATAGAGTCCAGCCCAGGTGGCAGAGTGAGACCCTATCTCTCTCTCTCTCTCTTTAAAAAAAAAAAAAAGGCAGGGGTATGTACTATTTGTGCTTCAGATCACATGTAATTTTTGAGGAAGCCATAAGAGGTTTTCAAGCCATGTAAGAGATTGAGTTTTTAAAATGAAGATCAGGGTCGGGCATTGTGGCTCACACTTGTAAGACCAGCACGTTACTTTGGGAGGCCAAGGGGGGTGGATCAGTTGAGGTCTGGGGTTTGAGACCAGCCTGGGCCTTGTCTCTACCGAAAATGCAAATAAATTAGCTGGGCATGGTGGCTCATGCCTGTAGTCCCTGTAGTCCCAGTTACTCGGGAGGCTGAGGCAGGAGGACCACTTGAACATATCCAACCAATATGGATACAAATTCTGTACTAATATGGAAACAAAGTTTAGAAAGAGATATCTCAAAACATCGTGTTGTTAATAGCAGTTATCTCTGAGTTGTTGATCATGGGTTTTTTTGTTTGTTTGTTTTCTTCTCTATAATTGTGCATTTTTGTTTTGTTTTTTGTTTTTGAGATGGAGCTTTGCTCTTGTTGCCCAGGCTGGAGTGCAATGGTGCAATCTTGGCTCACTGCAGCCTCTGCCTCCCGGGTTCAAGCAATTCTCCTGCCTCAGCCTTCCGAGTAGCTGGGAGTACAGGCATGCGCTACCATGCCCGGATAATTTTGTATTTTTAGTAGAGACAGGTTTTCTCCACGTTGGTCAGGCTGGTCTTGAACTCCTGACCTCAGGTGATCCGCCCATCTCAGCCTCGCAAAGAGCTGAGATTACAGGCGTGCGCCACTGCACCCAGCCATGCATGTTTTTTCTAAGTATAAAGAAACCTGCAGTACTTTTCTAATCATAAAAATTAAAAAATATAAAAATTTCTAGTGTTCATATCTGACAGATGAAAATTTTTAGCATTTGTTAAATTCAAATAATTGTGATGACTTGTATAACCTGGACACAGTGTTTGGAATACAGTAAATGATAGCTGCTGCTATTATTAGTTGAGAAAGATAGCTTCCTATGATTAGCGTTTGGGGCTTTCATATTGGGAGGTAACATCTCTGAGAAGATACCCTCTTCATGCACCTTCTTGTCCTTCTGAGGTTAATAAATATGCTCTCTATCTGCTAGCCCAAGAGCTTTACACACATACACCACATACACAAGGTTATAGAATTAGAGTGCAATGTTTCATGGTTTTGGTTTTTTTTGTGTGTGATGGTATAGAGGAAATTTAATGTGCAGAGAGGCCTGCTAGTGACTTTCTTTGCCGTGACTTAAAAAAATGCTTTAATACAATTTATGACTCCCACTGAAAATTGCTTCTACCCTATTTTCTGAGTTGTTGCCTTAAGAATTCTTGGGAAATTTGGGCTGGGCACAGTGGCTCATACCTGTAATCCCAGCACTTTGGGAGGCCAAGATAGGCAGATCCCTTGAGCCCAGGAGTTCGAAACCAGCCTAGGCAAGATAGGGAGATCCAGTCTCTAAAAAAGAAAAAAAAAAATCAGCCAAGTGTATGGCCCTGTAGGCTCAGCTAATTGGGAGGCTGAGGCAGGAGATCACCTGAACCCATGAGGTTGAGGCCACAGAGAGCCGAGATAGCACCTTTATTCTCCATCCAACCTGGGCAACAGAGCGAGACCCTGTCTCAAAACAACAACAACAACAACAACAACAACAACACCACTACCACCACCACCACAAGAAAAAGAGAGAAAGAATTCTTGGGAAATTTGAAATAGCATTCCAGAAAAGATTTTCTCAGTTTTAGGAATTTCTGAAATTCTGTCTATTGCTTCTCATGTTAGTCTGCTATGTGGGTCCCTTGGAACTCAGTGCTAACAAATGAGATCTAGACATCCACCTGTTTTTTTACAAATAATTTTCAAAAATTTATTTGAAAAATTACTTTTCAACTTCAAGAATCTGCTTATAAGTAAAGCATAGAAGACAATTTTGTAATGTAAACGTTAGCATTGCCTAGCTCTAGAAACCTTTGCTTCTATTCCACAGCCTCTTATTTTTTTTTTTTTTAACTTTTATTTTAGGTTTGGGGGTATATATGAAGGTTTGTTATACAGGTAAACATGTATCACAGGGGTTTGTTATACATATTATTTCACCACCAGTGTTAAGCCCAGTACCCAATAGTTATCTTTTCTGGTCCTCTCCCTCCTGTCACCCTCCCCGCTCAAGTAGACCCCAGTGTCTATTGTTTTCTTCTTTGTGTCCGTAAGTTCTTATAATTTAGCTCCCACTTACAAGTGATAACATGCGATATTTGGTTTTCTGTTCCTGCCTTAGTTTGCCTTGCGCTTCATCCATGTTCCTGCAAAAGACATTATCTTATTCTTTTTTATGGCTGCATAGTATTCCATGGTGTCTGTACCACATTTTCTTTATCCCTAAATCAACCACATCTTTGCTATTCTGAATAGTGTTGCAGTGAACATTCATGTGAATGTGTCTTTATGTTGGTAGAATGATTTATATTCCTCTAGGTATAAACTCAGTAATGGGATTGCTGGGTTGAATGGTAGTTCTGCTTTTAGCTCTTTGAGGAATCATCACACTGCTTTCCATAATGATTGAACAATTTACACTCCCATCAATAGTGTTTAAGTGTTTCCTTTTCACTGTAACCTCACCAGCATCTGTTATTTTTTGACTTTTTAATAATAGCCATTCTGACTGGTGTGAGGTATGAAATTAAAAAAAAACACCCACAATGAGATACCATTAGATACTATGGTATGGTATCTCATTGTGGGTGTTTTTGATGGGCATTTCTCTAATTATCAGTGAGATTGAGCTTTTTTTCCATATGCTTGTTGTCTGCATGTATGTCTTCTTTTGAGAAGTGTCTGTTCATATCCTTTGCCCACTTTTTAATGGGGTTGTTTGTTTTTCTCTTGTAAATTTAAGTTCCTTATGGATGATGGAACTCGTAGGCTCAAGCCGTCCTCCTGCCTCAGCCTCCCAAATTGCTGAGTTTGCAATGGTGAGCCACCGTGCCTGGCTCACACCTATAATCTCAACACTTTGGGAGGCCGAGATGGGAAGATCTTGTGAGGCCAGGAGTTCAAGGCCAGCCTGGGCAACCTGATAAGAACCTGTCTCTACAAAAAAAAAAAAAAAAAAGTTAGCTGGGCGTGGTGGTGCCTGCCTGTAGTCCCAGCTATTTGGGAGGCTGAGGCAGGAGGATTGGTTGAGCCCAGGAGTTCAAAGTTGCAGCGAGCTGTGACTAGGCCACTGCACTCCAGCCTGGGCAACATAGCAAGATGCTGTCACTTAAAAAAAAAAAAAAAAGGTGGCCGGGCATGGTGGCTCACACCTGTAATCCCAGCACTTTGGGAAGCCGAGGCGGGCGAATCACCTGAGGTCAGGAGTTTGAGGCCAGCCTGGCCAACATGGTGAAACCCTGTGTCTACTAAAAATACAAAAATCAGCCAGGCGTGGTGGCAGGCGTCTGTAGTCCCAGCTACTTGTGAGGCTAAGGCAGGAGAATCACTTGAACCCAGGAGGCAGAGGTTGCAGTGAGCTGAGATTATGCCATTGCACTCCAGCCTGGGTGACAGAGCAAGACTCTGTCTCAAAAAAAAAAAAAAAGTATGGGAGATTGACACAGATCAGCAGTACTAAATTATATATATGAAAAAATATATGTTATATATTTTGTAGTGACCAGGTCTTGCTCTGTTGCCCAGGCTGGAGTGCAATGGCCCAATCATAGCTCACTATAGCCTCAACCTCCTGGGCTCAAGGGATCCTCCTGCTATAGCCTCTCAAGTAGCTAGGACTACACAGAGGTACCACTACACCCAGCTAACTTTTTTTTTTTGGTAGAGGTAGGGTCTCACTGTGTTGCCCAGGCTGCTCTCAAACTGCTAGCCTCAGGTGACACTCCTGCTTTGGCCTCTCAAAGTGCTGGGATTACAGGCATGAGCCACAACACCTGGCCAGCAGTCCTAAACTAAAATCTTCAGCTCTCCATATATTGAGGCATGGGAAGTTTAAATATTGTGATTTAGCTGGACAGCACTCCCCTACACTGATTCCTCAATATATCCTGGTGTTGGTTTTCCAGCAGTTTAAAGATTCTTAATTTCTTTACTGAAATTCAACAAGGAAAAATCTCCAGGGTTTTTGGGATCCCTTGTTATTTGCATAGATTGATTGTCTTTGCTATTCAGTCCTTGCCCCATTCATTTTTAGTACAACAGAATGGCAGCATTTCTTATTCGTCTGTATAGACTATTCTCTGACAGTTTTTGCAGCAGTTTCTATGGGAAATGCTTTATTTAAAAAAAAAAAAAAAAAGGCAAGGGAAATCTCATCTTGAGGCTGTTAGTGATAGAGCCTGTTGCCATGGAGTCTTGGATCAGATTGGCTGACCCAGGGGCCAATGAACAGATAGAACATAAACACATTATCATTTAACTTTGCAGAATTTATTATTCGATAATAGGTGACATTAACACCATAACTGTATATAGAAACTGTGAAATAAAATGTTTCAAAAATGGTGTAAGGTGTTTTTTAAATTTGCTGTTAAATATAAATATGATAATTGCATATTCTTAATGTGATTTGATTGGGGGAGGATATGGTGGGAAATACCTACCACCTATCTGTGAATTGGGCTGCTACTGCAGCCACTTGGTCTTGTGCTAAGTCTAAGTCTAACTATGACCTTCTAGACTAGAGGAGATTTTTGTTATATATATGAAGCTGCCTTTCTTCTTTTTTTTTTTTGAGACGGAGTCTCTCTCTGTCCCAGGCTGGAGTGCAGTGGCACAGTCTTGGCTCATTGCAACCTCTGCCTCCTGAGTTCAAGCTCTTCTGCCTCAGCCTCCCAAGTAGTTGGGATTACAGGCACGTGCCACCATGCCCGGCTAATTTTTTGTATTTTTAGTAGAGATGGGGTTTCGCCATGTTAGCCAGGCTGGTCTCGAACTCCTAACCTCGTCATCCACTCGCCTCAGCCTCCAGAAGTGCTGGGATTACAGGCATGAGCCACCACACCCAGTGCCCTTCCTTTCTTCCTTCCTTCTTCCCTCCCTCCCTCCAGAAATATTTATTTATTTATTTATTTATTTATTTATTTATTTATTTTGAGATGGAGTTTCGCTCTTGTCACCCAGGCTGCAGTGGTGCAATCTCGGCCCACTGCAACCTCTACCTCCCAGATTCAGGCAGTTCTCTTGCCTCAGCCTTCCAAGTAGCTGAGATTACAGGCGCCTGCCACGATGCCTGGCTAATTTTTTTGTATTTTTAGTAGAGATGGGGTTTCACCATGTTAGCCAGGCTGGTCTCAAACTCCTGATATTAGGTGATCCACCCGCTTTGTCCTCCCAAAGTGTTGGGATTACAGGCATGAGCCACTGTGCCTGGCCTGAAGCTGCCTTTCTTATTTTGATAGCTTTTAAATCTGCATCGGAAATTATTAGCTTTTTTCTTCCTTGTTTTTCTTTTTTTTCTCCTCCAATCTGACATGGTAGATCCCCGTCAACATTATATAGTTGTCTCTCTCTTTGGTCTGGAGATAGAGGAATGGCTGAGGGTAGCTTCCATGTTTTCCATCTTTACTTCTCTAGCTAGTTTATATTGACTTAGATCTGGGATATTTCACTGAGCTCAGTGTTGGTTCCTTGTCATAGCAGATCATGGCATGTTCCTTTTCCTATTTTATTGCGCAAGAGAATAAGAATGATTCATTCATAGAAATTTCCCTCTCTAGATCTTGTAAATGAAAGAAGTCAAGAGTTTTGCATTTCCCTTCTTACACTTTATGTCAAGGGATACTTGAGAAATTATGGTGGGTCTTATTCTTTGCTCTTCCAGTGTTCTCATACTTAGATATTTACAGAGCTGAAGGATTGAAAGCGATATCCAGAGGTCCATGAGTTTATTCCTTTATTTTGAGCTACTCAGGTCTCTGTAAGATATGAATCATTATACCATCACCTCCATCTCAGGAAAAACCAATTTTAGATTCTCTATTAAGCAAGAAAGACAAAAAGTGTGTTCAGTATCTGACTGGATAACTTACTTTAGGGTAAGAATCAGGAATGTGGTTTGGTTCATTGGATAAGCACAAAGCAGGAGGAAGAAGTATCACGTTAGATTCACAGGTTATAAGCTTGAATCTCAGTTCACACAGTTTGTTAGATCTTGCGGATCTTTTCTTGCTAAGCTTTATTTTGAATGAGAATCACTGATCTCTTAGGTGAAAATTTTGGAAAGCCGTCCTGATCTGAATTTGGGAAAGCAGCAGACCATTTTGAGAAAACAGTGTGATATTAAAGAAAGAACGTGAATTTGGAGGCATTCTTGAGTTGAATTCTAGCTTTGCCACTTACTTTTTTTTTTTTTGAGACAGGGTCTCACTCCAGGCTGGAGTGCTGGAGTGATGCAATCACAGCTCACTGTAGCCTTGACCTCCCAGGCTCAAGCAATCCTCTCACCTCAGCCTCCCAAGTAGCTAGGACTACAGGTGTGTGTCACCACACCTGGTTTATTTTTTTATTTTTGTTTTTGTAGAGACAGAGTTCCACTATGTTGCTCAGGCTGGTCTCAAAATCCTAGGCTCAAGCAATCCTCCCCGCTCAGCCTCCCAAAGTGCTGGAATTACAGGCATGGATCATCACACCTGGCCACTGTTTACATTCTATTAATATGGCAAATTACTTTTTTCTTTTCAAGACAGGGTCTTGCTCTGTGGTCCAGGCTGGAGTCCAATGGCACAATCACAGCTCACCATAGGCTCCTGGGTGCAAGTGATCCTGCTACCTCACCCTTTCAAGTATCTGGGACTACAGGCACATGCCACCATGCCTAGCTAATTAAAAAAAAATTTTTTTTTTAGACAGAGTCTTGCTCTGTCGCCCAGGCTGTAGTACAGTGGCGTGATCTTGGCTCACTGCAAGCTCCACATCCCGGGTTCACGCCATTCTCCTGCCTCAGCCTCCCAAGTAGCTGGTACTACAGGCGCCTGCCACCACGCTCGGCTAATTTTTTTGTATTTTTAGTGGAGACAGGGTTTCACCGTGTTAGCCAGGATGGTCTCAATCTCCTAACCTCATGACCCACCCACCTCGGCCTCCCAAAGTGCTGGAATTACAGGCGTGAGCCACAAAAAAATTTTATTGAGACAGAGTTTCCTATATTGCTCAGCCTGCAAATTAATTCACTTATTTATTTTAAAATATACTTATTATATGCCAGGCACTATTCTAGACCCTGTTTATAAGCAGCGAGCAAAGCAAAATCAAAATCCCTGCCCTCTTTGAGTGTACCTTGGGGACAGAGAGATAATAAACAAGATAAATAGTAAAATAAATTGATCGTTCGACAATGATAAATGATGAGAAAAATAAAGTCAAGGAAATGGGATAGGAAGTATTTGGGGTTTGGTAAGAGATAGGGTCAAAGAACAAACACTGGTGGTCAGGTCATTTAAGATCTTGTAGATCATTTTAGGGACATTTGCTCTGAGTGAGATGGAGACCCATTGGGGGATTTTGAGCAAAGATGTAAAATGACCTAACAATGTTTTTACACAATCATTGTGGCTGCTGTTTACAAAATACTATGGTAGGGGTGAAAGTGGAAGTAAAGAAACCAATTAGAGGGATGTTGCAGTCATTCAGCCAAGAGAGGATGGTGGAATGATAAGGCAAGGAAAAGAAATAAAAGGCATCAAAATTAGAAGGGAAGAAGTAAAATTATCTTTATTTGCAGACGATGGGATCTGAGATATAGAAAACCCTAAAGATTCCGGCCAGGCGCAGTGGCTCACGCCTATAATCCCAACACTTTGGGAGGCCGAGTCGGGCGGATCACAAGGTCAGGAGATCGAGACCATCTGGCTAACATGGTGAAACCCCGTCTCTACTAAAAACACAAAAAAATTAGCCAGGCGTGGTGGCGGGCGCCTGTAGTCCCAGCTACTTGGGAGGCTGAGGCAGGAGAATGACTTGAACCCAGGAGGCGGAGGTTGCTGTGAGCCGAGGTTGTGTCATTGAACTCCAGCCTGGGCAACAAGAGCAAAACCCCATCTCAAAAAAAAATAATAATAATAAAATAAAAGAATAAATGCATTCAGCAAAATAGCAGGATACAAAGTTATCACAAAAATCAGTTGCATTTCTGTACATTAATAATGAATAATCTGGCCAGGCACGGTGGCTCACGCCTGTAATCCCAGCACTTTGGGAAGCTGAGGCAGGTAGATCACCTGAGGTCAGGAGTTCAAGACCAGCCTGACCAACATGGAGAAACCCTGTCTCTACTAAAAATACAAAATTAGCCAGGCATGGCGGTGCATGCCTGTAATCCCAGCTACTCGGGAGGCTGAAGCAGGAGAATCACTTAAACCTGGGAGGCAGAGGTTGCAGTGAGCCGAGATCGTACCTCCAGCCTGGGCAACAAGAGCGAAACTCCATCTCATAAAAACAACAACAACAACAACAACAACAAAAATCTGAGAAGGAAATTATGAAAACAATTCCATTTACAATAGCATCAAAAAGAATAAAATACTTAGGAATTAACCAAGGACGTGAGAGACTTATACAATAAAAACTATAAAACATTGCTGAGAGAAAAGAAATTAAAGAAAATATAAATGGAAACACATCCCATGTTCATGGATTGGAAGACTTAATATTGTTCTTTTTTTTCTTTTTCTTTTTTTTTTGAGACGGAGTCTTGTTCTGTCGGCCCACTACAACTTCTGCCTCCTGGTTCAAGCAATTCTTCTGCTTCAGCCTCCCGAGTAGAGGCTATTTATATGATGCCAATTTGACATGGGAATATGTTACTCATAAGAGAAAAACAGTACCAGTAAGCAGCAAGGAAAAGAGATGTCTCAATTATTTTTCTCTCCCTTCTTACTATAAAATGATTAGGAGGAACTAGTATTCACTGAGCAACTACTGTGCAGGCACCTTGCAATTGTTATCTTGTGATTTTTAGTGGCTCTGTGAGGTATTTATCATGCCTATCCTACAGATAAGGAGGCCGAGGCTCAGTGACATAATTAATAAGTTGTAGAAACAGTAGTCACACAGCCAAATTCTTGTGGATCTATGAAGTCCACAATCTTATCTACTGTTCTTATCTACTATAACATGATTGTTGTCTCCTGCATTGTAGAGATTAATATTCTTTATTTTGATAGGTTCTACCCCTCATTCACCATAATGACGCTCGTCTTTCTCCTTACAGCAGAGATAGTGTTAGGCACAAGGGTGGTATACCCTTATATCCTCCATAAAAGTGGCAACTCTCCCTTATTTTACCTCTTTCCTCCCAATCAGCTCCAGGATGTTGAGATAGTATTCTTTGCTTATATAAATTGTTTATTATTTTTTCATTATTATACTTAGTATGTGTGTTTTTTATATATATGAGATACCATGTAGAGAGTATATTAGGATTGGGATCTTCTACAATTAACAGCAAAACCCAAATACAGGCATACCTTGGAGACACTGAGTTTTGTTCCAGACCACTGCAATTGAATATCACAATAAAGCAAGTCATACAAATATTTTGTGTCTCAGTGCATATAAAAGTTATGTTTACACTATACTATCATCCATTAAGTATTCAACAGCATTGTCTAAAAAAAGTACATACCTTAATTTCAAAGTACTTTATTGCTGCCAGGTGCAGTGACACATACCTGTAGTCCCACCTGCTCAGGAGGCTGAGATGGGAGGATCACTTAAGGCCCAGGAATTCAAGGCTGTGGGACACTTATGATTGCACCCATGAATAGACATTGCACTCCAGCCTGGGCAACCTACTGAGAGACCCTATCTCAAAACAAAGAAATGAAAAAACTTTATTGCTAAAACATTCTAATAATCATCTGAGCCTTCAGCAAGTCATATATTTTGGCTGGTGAAGAGTCTGGTCTCGAGGTTGATGATTGCTGACTGATCATGGCGGTGGTTGCTGAAGGTTGGGGTGGCTGTGGCAATTTCTTAAGATAAGACAACTTGCCAGGCGTGGTGGCTCACACCAGTAATCCCAGCACTTTGAGAGGCAGAGGCAGGCAGATCACTTAAGCTCAGTAGTTCGAGAGCAGCCTGGGCAACACAGCGAAACCCTGTCTCTACAGAAAATATAAAAATTAGCCAGGCTTACCTGTAGTCCCAGCTCCTTGGGAGGTTGAGGCGGGAGGATTGCCTGAACCTGGGAGTTTGAGGCTGCAGTGAGCTGTGATCGCACCACTGCACTCCAGCCTGGGTGACAGAACGAGACCCTGTCTCAAAAAAAAAAAGATAACATGAATTTACCGAATCGACTGACTGTTCCTTTCGTGAAAGATGTCTCTAGAGCATACGGTACGGTTTGATAGCATGTTATCCACAGTTGAACTTGCAAAATTGGAGTCAGTCCTCTCAAACCCTGCCACTGCTTTATCAACTTAGTTTATGTAATATTCTAAATCCTTTATTGTCATTTCAGCAGTGTCCACAGCATCTTCACCAAGAATAGATTCCATCTCAAGAACCTACTTTTTTGCTCATCCATAAGAAACAACCCTCATCCATTGAAGTTTTACCATGAGATTGCAGCAATTCAGTCACATCTTCAGGCTCTACTTCTAATTCTAGTTCTCTGGCTATCTCGGCTGTTTCCACCCCACCTTCAGATACTTCCACTAAAGTCTTGAACCCCTCAAAGTCTTCTGCAAGTGTTGCAATCCACTTCTTCCAAACTTCTGTTCGTGTTGATATTTTGACCTCCCATGAATCACAAATGTTTTTAATGGCACCTAGAATAGTGAATCCTTTCCAGGTTTTCAATTTACTTTGCCTGGATCCATCAGAGGAATCAGTGTCTATGGCAGCTATAGCCTTACAAAATTTCTTTCTTTTTTTTTTTTTTTTTTTTTTTTTAGATGGAGTCTTGCTCTGTCACCCGGGCTGGAGTGCAATGGCGCGTTCTCAGCTCACTGCAACCTCTGCCTCCAGGGTTCAAGTGATCCTCCTGCCTCAGCCTCCCGGGTAGTTGGGATTACAGGCCCCCACCACCACGCCTGGCTAATTTTTATATTTTTACTAGAGATGGGGTTTCACCATGTTGGTCAGGCTGGTTTTGAACTCCTGACCTCAGGTGATCCGCCTGCCTCGGCCTCCCAAAGTGCTGGGATTACAGATGTGAACCACCATGTCTGGCCCTACAAAATGTATTTCTTAAATAATAAGACTTGAAAGTCTAAATGACTCCTTGATCCATGGGCTGCAGGATAATACATGTTATGTTAGCAGGCCTGAAAATTAATCTCCTTGTACATATGAATCTTAGCTCTTGGGCGATTAGGTGCATTGTCAATGAGCAGTAATATTTTGAAAGGAATCTTTTTTTTTTTTTGAACAACATATCTCAACAGTGGGCTTAAAATACTGAGTAAACTATGCTATAAACATGCGCTGTCATCCAGGTTTCTTTGTTCTGTTTTTAGAGCACAGGCAGAGTTGATTTGGCATAATTGTTAAGGCCATAGGATTTTCAGAATGGTAAATGAATATTGGCTTCAACTTAAAGTCACCAGCTGCATTAGACCCTAACAAGAGAATCAGCCTGTCCTTTGAAGCACTGGAACCAGGTTTTGACTTCTCCTCTCTAGCTATGAAAGATAACATCTCCTTCCAATAAAAGGCTCTTTTGTCTACACTGAAATTATTGTTTAGTGTAGCCACCTTTATCAATTTTCTTAACTAGATCTTCTATATAATTTGCTACAGCTTCTACAACAGCACTTGCTGCTTCACCTTGCACCTTTAGGTTATGAAGACAACTTCTTTCCTTAAACTCATGAACCAACCTCTGCTAGCAGCAAACTTTTCTTCTGCAGCTTCCTCACCTTTCTCAGCCTTCATAGAATTGAAGAGAATTAGGGACTTGGTCTGGATTAGATTTTGGTTTAAGAGAATGTTGTAGCTGGTTTGATCTTCTGTCCAGACCACTGAGACTTTCTCCATGTCAGCAATAAGGCTGTTTCACTTTCTTACCATTTGTGTGTTCCCTGTAGTAGCACATTTAATTTCAAGAACTTTTGCTTTGCATTCACCAGATGGGTAACTGCTTGGCACAAGAGGCCTAGCTTTTGGCCTGTCTTGGCTTTCAACATGCCTTCCTCATGAAGCATAATTTCTAGCTTTTGATTTAAAGTGAGAGATGTGTGACTCTTCCTTTCACTTGAATGCTTACTTAGAGGCCACTGTAGAGTTATTAATTGGCCTAATTTCAATATTGTTGCATCTCAGTGAATAGGGAGAGCCAAGGAGAGGGAGAGAGATCGGGGAACAGTTGGTTGCTAGAAGAGTCAGAACACATACATTTATTGATTAAGTTCACTGTCTTACATGGGCACAGTTCCTGGTGCCCCCAAACAGTTACAATAGCGACATCAAAGATCACTGATCACAGATCACAATAACATATAATAATAAGGAGAAAGTTTGAAATATTACGAGAATTACCAAAATGTGACACAGAACATGAAGTGAACACATGCTGTTGGAAAAATGGTGCCGATAGACTTGCCTGACAGGGTTGCCAAAACCTCCAATTTGTTAAAAAAAAAAAAAAGAAAAGAAAAAACCAGGCACAGTGGTTTACACCTGTAATCCAGCACTTTGGGAGGCTGAGGTGGCAGGATTGCTTGAGGAATTCAAGACCAGCCCAGGCAATATAGGGAGACCCCCATCTCTACCAAAAAAAAAAAAAAAAAAAAATTAGCTGAGGATAGTAGTGCATGCCTGTGGTTCCAGCAATTTGGGAGGCTGAGGTGGGAGGATAGCTTGGGCCTAAGGTCAAGGCTTCAGTGAGCTATGATCACACCACTGCACTCCAGAAGGAGTGACACAGCGAGAACCTGTATCTTGGAAAAAAATAAAATCAGAGGTAGTCAGTCCAGGACTGGTCTAATCAGGGGCCTAGGTATCTATGTCTATGGTTTTCCACTCTGGTATCATCTCAGGGTCCAAATGGCTGCTGGAGTGCTAGCCTTTACTTTCACATTCAAGCCAGAAGGAATTAGGGATGAGTGAAGAAGTACTACCCACTTCCTTTAAAGATACTTCATGGCCAGCCTAGCCAATATGGTGAAACCCTGTCTCTGTTAAAACTACAAAAATTAGCCAAGCATGGTGGTATGTGCCTGTAATCCCAGCTACTCGGGGAGGCTGAGGCCGGATAATCTCTTGAACCCGGGAGGTGGAGGTTGTAGTGAGCCGAGATCGTGCCACTGCACTCCAGCCTGGGCGACAGAGTGAGACTGCTAGGGCTGCCATAACAAAAGAGCACATGCTGGGTGGCTTAAACAATATACATGTATTTTCTTACAGTTTTGGAGGCTAGAAGCCCAAGATCAAGGTGTTGGCAGGTTTGGTTTCTCCTGAAGCCTCTGTGGCTTCCAGATGGTCACCTCTCTGTCCTCATGTGATATTTCCTTTGTGGGCACCATGCCTCTGGTGTACTTCTGTGTCCAAATTTCCTCTTCTTATAATGACACTAGTCAGATTGGATTAGGGCCCACCCTAACAGCTTCATTTAACTTAATTGCCTCTTTAAAGGCCCTGTCTCCAAATGCAGTCACATTCTGAGGTACTGGGGGTAAGGACTTTAACACGGGAACTGGGTGGGGGACATCATGTGTTCAGCCCATAACACTAATTCTTTTTTTTTTTCTTTTCTTTTTTTTTTTTTTTTTTTTTTTTTGAGACAGAGTCTCGCTCTGTCACCCAGGCTGGAATGCAGTGGCGCAGTCTCAGGCTCACTGCAAGCTCTGCCTCCCGGGTTCACGCCATTCTCCTGCCTCAGCCTCTCAGAGTAGCTGGGACTACAGGCGCCCGCCCCCACGCCCGGCTAATTTTTTTTTTTTTTGTATTTTTAGTAGAGACGGGGTTTCACTGTGGTCTCGATCTCCTGACCTCGTGATCCGCCCGCCTCGGCCTCCCAAAGTGCTGGGATTACAAGCGTGAGCCGCCGCGCCCGGCCAACACTACTTCTTATATCTCATGGACTATAACTTAGTCATGTACTCATTTAAGATTTACAATGGAAATTAGGATGTGTGTAGCTTTTCCCCAGGAAGCTGTGTGCCCCAACTTAAAATCAGCAGCTCTGTTACAAAAGAGATGATTGGATATTGGGGAATAAATAGCAGTTTCTCCTTTGCAGCAGAGGCTTGAGGACTAATGATTATTACAGATTTCCATTTTTTCTTTGAAATCAGGTTGTTGTCTAATTTCTCTGGCCAATCTCACATTTGATGTTAGATTTTGAAAGATTGTCAGCCAGGCGTGGTGGCTCATACCTGTAATCCCAGCACTTTGGGAGGCTGAGGCAGACGGATCAACTGAGGTCAGGAGTTCGAGACCAGCCTGCCCAACATGGTGAAATCCTGTCTCTACTAAAAATACAAAATTAGCCAGGTGTGGTGGCACACACCTGTAATCCCAGCTACTGGGGAGGCTGAGGCAGGAGAATTGCTTGAACCCAGGAGATGGAGATTGCAGTGATCCGAGATTGCGCCATTGCACTCCAGCCTGGGCAACAAGAGTGAAACTCCATCTCAAAAGAAAGAAAGATTGTTTTAATACTGAATTGTTGTCTGACGTGTCCTTTCTAAGGTCATCAGTTATGGCAGGATAGATGTAGTTGCCTGGCATTTAAGTTAGCAATGGAAGGCATCCTGAGAGTGCCATGAATGTAGATAAATTGTGATTTTTTTTTCCTTTTCCAGATGTCTTCTCTGGGTTGAGTTGGAAACAGTTTCGCAAAGGGGTGGGAAAAGACAGTGTGAACTTTCAGGGTCTCTTTCATCCCTAAGATTCTGTGGTGCTTTCTGCATAGTGGCATTACTTTGATAAAGCTAGAGAAAATGGAAGCATTAGAGGGGAAGGACCCTCTGCTCCTCTTTGTTTGAAAGAGGAGGCTATTTGGTTTGTTCTGTTCCACTTTAGGACGTAAAAAGGGCATTTTTGACCAAGAATGTAGAGAAGCTGACAAAAAGTGTAACAGGGCCCAACCAGCACTTCAGTCCATTGATCAAAGCACCTACAGTTCTCATTTTAAGGCAAGTACAGCCATAACAGATACTGAGCAAATAAAGAGGGTATACCTGTCCAGAACATTTTAATCTTGTTCTCTCTTTACTTTGCCTAAGGAATTGCTCTGGATACCAGCCAGTTCCTATGGGTTTCCTTACACACCAGTGAATCCTTTTGCAGTTATAGAATAGAATGATTTTCATGCTTCCTTGATTTGGAATATTGGCACAACTATTGTTTTATTATTGTTATTGGCCCAGTACTAATAAAGCCTATGACAGTTTACTTCTACAGTCCTTAAAGGGCTTGGTGACTGTCATAGACCTGTAGCTTTATGTGTTTCATAAGTACTTTACACTCTATTCCCATATATTCATTCTGTCTTTGAAGAGAATGAAGATTCGGACCTATATCTCTCATTCATAACTCAGTAGGACCTTCCTTCCTGTCCTTCTCCAAATGGCTGTTAGGCATTTACCTCTTCAGACATGCAGTTATACTGTTTTTGTTTTTGTCCTTTGTTTTGACACTGTAATGGAAAGAACATGGAATTTTGGAACCAAGTAGACCTGGATTTGAATTCTGGCTCCTTGCCTGTAGCGTATGGAATGGAACAAGTCACTTAGTATTTCTGAGTGTTGGTATCTTTATTTTTTTTTGTATCTTTTTTGTAAAGTGGAGATAACACTTTATACCTTGAGAATATTGAGTAAGATGATCTCAATAAACTTTAAAAAAAATTCAAAGTCATAGGGGTGGACCCAGGTTGAGGGGAAAGATGAGAGTTTACAAGTCTAATTTTTTAATTCAAAAATATGTCCCCCCACTGGTACTCAGAGGCCTCAGATCTAGGCACCCTTCATATCCCACACTTCACACCCCAGAATGCTTCTGAATGAGCAGCCACCCTGGAACACCTAGGACTTTAACTTTTGGATCAGACACAGCTAGGTTGGAATTCTACCATTGCCTCTCTTGTATTGACTTGGGAAAGTTATTGCATTTCTCTGAGCTTTGGTTTCTTCAACTGGAAAATACCCTAACAAAGAGTTGTGTTAGGATTCAACAATAAGTAAAAAGAAAAAAATAATTTAAAAAAAGTCGAGAAAGAATGCAGACTTTGGCATCAGACAACATGGAGGTTCTGGTCTGTTTCTGCCACTTAGTGATGGAACCTTGATCAGGTTGCTTAGCTGCACTTGGTGGATATGAGTTGAAGTACATAAAGCACCAGGCTCATAATCTTGCTCAGTAAACCTCAGTAAATCATGCACCTTTTCCTTTTCTCCTAATTCCCAATGTCAAAGAATGGAAGAAAAGGCTTGTGACACAGGAGCACCTAGACTGTTTTGTTTTTAACCTACCACTTAACCCCTGTGGATGTTTGTTCCTACTGTTTGATTCCTAAAGGAATTTTTGGGTTGGTTTGTTTGTTTGTTTTGGTGTAGTTAAATAATGTATAATAAAATGCACAGATCTTAACCATTTTGTTAATGAAGTTTGTTTGTTTGTTTTGAGATGGAGTCTCACTCTGTTGCCCGGGCTGGAGTGCAGTGGCGCGATCTTGGCTCACTGCAACCTCCGCCTCCAGGATTCAAGCAGTTCTGCCTCAGCCTCCCGAACAGGCGAGCGCCACCACACTCGGCTAATTTTTGTATTTTTTAGTAGAGATGGGGTTTCACCATATTGGCCAGGCTGGTCTCGAACTCCTGGCCTCGTGATCCGCCCACCTTGGCCTCCCAGAGTGCTGGGATTTACAGGCGTGAGCCACCGCGCCTGGCCTAGTTAATGAGTTTTGACAATTGTATTCACCCATGTAACCACTGCATCAAATAAAATTGAATATTTCAATCAGTCCTGGAGGGTCCCTTTTTTCTCTTTGCAGTTAAGTCTTGAGCGATCATTTTCTGATTGTGATCACTGTAGGTTAGTTTTGCTTGTTCTTGAGCTTCACATAAATAGACATATATAGTATGTGTTCTGGTGGCAGGGGGTGGGGAGGAGAGTCTACTTTCTTTACTTTATCGTAGTAGTTTTGAGATCCATCCATGTTTTTGTTTTGTTTTGTTTTGTTTTCCAAGATGGAGTTTCACTCTTGCCCAGCCTGGAGTGCAATGGCCCGATCTTGGCTCACTGCAACCTCTGCCTCCCAGGTTCAGGCAATTTTTCTGCCTCAGCCTCCCGAGTAGCTGGGATTACAGGCATGCCACCACCACACCCGGCTAATTTTTGCATTTTTAGTAGAGACGGGGTTTCACCATGTTGGTCAGGCTGGTCTCGAACTCCTGACCTCAGGTGATGCACCCAACCTGGCCTCCCAAAGTGCTAGGATTACAGGCATGAGCCACTTTGCCCGGCCCTATCCACGTTTTTGTGTGTCTCAGTAAGGTGGAGCAACCTTTACCCAAAATGCTTGGGACTGTCTGTATTTCAGATTTCAGATTTTTTGGATTTTGGAAATTTTTTTTTTATTTTGGAATATTATGGTTAAGCATCCATAATCCAAAACCCCAAATTGGAAATGTTCCTGTGTACATCCTTTGATCATCATTGGTGCTCAAAAAGCTTTGGATTTTGTACTCTTTCAGATTTCAGATTTTCTCATTAGGGATGCTCAGCCTATGCCCGCCTGTCCCCCCGACATCTCACAGTCCCCTCTGTGCAGCTTTGAGCTACTGAGTATCCTCAGGAGACATCTTGCCTTTGAAATTGTGCTAGTTGGCTGGATGAAATGTACACTGTACACAAATAGGTTGTAGGGAAGCACACATCTAGGCCCTCCTGGGAGCCTAATGTCTGCTTTGTTCTAGTCACCGTTACATATGAAATAGTTCCTTTCTTCTCCCACCAAAAACCTCCCAAACCCTTAATTTCTTCTCTATACCAAATAAACTATGAAGAATGGAATTACTTCTCTGCCTTTTAAGCTACTACTGGCTTTATTTTAGCTGTTTAAGGCTTTTTTTTTTTTTTTTTTTTTTTTTTGAGATAGAGTTTCACTCTTGTTGCCCAAGCTGGAGTGCAGTGGCGCAATCTTGGCTCACTGCAACCTCCACCTCCCAGGTTCAAGAGATTCTCCTGCCTCAAGCCTCCTGAGTAGCTGGAATTAGCAGGCATGAGCCACCATGCCCAGCTAATTTTTTGTATTTTTAGTAGAAACGGGGTTTCACCATGTTAGCCAGGCTAGTCTCAAACTCCTGACCTTAGTGATCCGCCCGCCTCCCAAAGTGGTGGGATTGCAGGCGTGAGCCACTACGCCCAGCCTAAGGCCTTTTTTAGTTAGTTGCTTACTTTTGCTTTTGTTTTGGCCCAGAAAAAATTGTTTCCAGGAATCCTTATGCCCCAAGAGTAACGAGAGCCTTCTGCATTGGCTGAAAGGACTGGAAATGACCTTAATTAAAGGTTATTTTGGAAAGCAAAAGAGAGCCTCAGCCTAAGAAATACAGTTTTATGCTTAGTTTATCTTCCAGGGGATCTTAACTCTGGATTAGTAACAATCTGACCCCTCATTACTAGCCTCTGCCTACTTTCAGGGCAGTTTCTTTTATCCTAGAAGAAAATGGTAAGGAGACTTAAAGCCGTGTGATTTGAAAGCCTGACTTGAAGCTGGGAATGTTTAGAGAAGGACATAAGGTAAAGTTTTCTCTTATAAAGAGCTGATAGGGAAGCAAGATTAAGCTTGTTCTTTATGACTCGCACAGAAGGCTAAACAGGGGCCAGTGGGAGGAACTACCAAAGAGGTAAATTTTGCCTCTTTAAAAGGAAAGTGTTCCAAAAAGAAATGGTTTCTTTCCGGAGGTGAAGACTTTCCCTTCACTAAGAGGTATACAAGCAGGGACATTTTTCACAGTTACTAATGAGTCAAGAACCTAATTATGGAAGACTATGGATGTAGAAAAATGGAGCTAAGGCTGGGCGTAGTGGCTCACGCCTGTAATCCTAGCACTTTGGGAGGCTGAGGCGGGCAGATTACTTGAGGTCAAGAGTTCGAGACCAGCCTGGCCAACATGATGAAACCCCTTCTCTACTAAAAGTACAAAAATTAGCCAGAAATTGCTTGAACCCGGGAGGCGGAGGTTGCCGAGATCATGCCACTTGCACTCCAGCCTGGGCAACAAAGCAAAACTCCATCTCAAAAAAAAGAAAAAGAAAAATGGAGCAGAATGAGAAAGCTTCTAAGTACTCTTACAGTTATGAGATTCCATGATTCCCTTGTGTCTTTGGTAGACTTTCCTTTCTGGTTTTTGACTATTTCTCTCCTTAGTTAGAGGCAGTATTGTATAAAGTTTAGGAAAGCAAGTAACAAAGCCAGATTTTCTGGCTTTGAGTCCTGGCTCTGCCATATGCCAGTTGTGTGCCCTTTTAAGCAAACTGTTTAACTTCTCTGTGCCTCAGTTTACTTGTCTGTAAAATGGTGATGATAGTAAGAATAAATATGTAATAGGATCATTGTAAGATTAAATGAGATATATAAAATATTTTAGGATAGTGCCTGGAACAATGTAAGCACTCAAAAGTTTTAGCTGATTATTATTATTATTGCCTGTCTCCCTGTCAGTTATTTCTTTCTTTCTTTTTTCTTTTCTTTCTTTCTTTCTTTTTTTTTTTTGAGATGGATTCTCACTTTTTTGCCGAGGCTGGAGTGCAGTGGTGTGATCTCAGCTCACCACAACCTCCGCTTCCCAGGTTCAAGCGATTCTTCTGCCTCAGGCTCCTGAGAAGCTGGGACTACAGGCACACACCACCATGCCTGGCTAATTTTTGTACTTTTAGTAGAGATGGGGTTTCACTATGTTGGCCAGGCTGGTCTCCAACTCCTGACCTCGTGATCTGCCCACCTCGGCCCCCCAAAGTGCTAGGATTACAGGAGTGAGCCACTGCACCACCCAGCCTGTCAGTTATTTCTACTTAAAGAGCTGGACTTCTCTGTCTGGTCCAGGTAGTTCCTCTCTTTTTTCTTTTCTTTGAGACAGAGTCTTGCCTTTTTGCCCAGGTTGGAGTGCAGTGGTATGATCTCGGTTCCCTGCAACCTCCTCTTCCTGGATTCAAGCGATTCTCCTGCCTCAGCCCCCCAAGTAGCTGGAATTACAGGCAGACACCCCACGACGCCCAGCTAATTTTTGTATTTTTAGTAGAGATGGGGTTTGACCATATTGGCCAGGCTGGTCTCGAACCCCTGACCTCAAGTGATCCACCCGCCTCAGCCTCTCAAAGTGCTGGAATTACAGGCGTGAGCCACCTCGCCCAGCCATTCTTTTTTTTTTTTGGGACGGAGTCTCGCTCTGTTGCCCAAGCTGGAATGCAATGGCGCAATCTTGGCTCACTGCAACCTCCACCTCCTAGGTTCAAGTGATTCTCCTGCCTCAGCCTCCTGAGTAGCTGGGATTACAGGCACCCCCCATCACACCCAGCTAGTAATTTTTTTGTGTTTTTAGTAGAGACGGGGTTTCACTATGCTGGCCAGGCTGGTCTTGAACTCCTGACCTCATGATTCGCCTGTCTTGGCCTTTATAGGCGTGAGCCACCCGGCCTGGCCCGTTCCTCTCTTAATATTCCCTTTTTTTTTTTTTTTTTAACTATCTTCTTAATATACTTTTTTTTTTTTTTTAAACTATCTTTCAGGATTCTGACATAATAAACTCAACTCAGAGTAGCTTAAATGGTAACAGGATTTATGACTTCACATATCAGGAAGTCCAGAGATAGGGAGTGTCCAGACTGACTAATTATTGTCTAATCACAGCATCAAGGATGCAGGCTCCAGCCAGGCCTGGTGGCTCACATCTGTAATCCTAGCACTTTGGGAGGCTAAGGCAGGTGGATTGCTTAAGCCCAGGAGTTCAAGACCAGCTTGGATGACATGGTGAAACTCCATCTCTATTACAAATACAAAAATTAGCCATTCGTGGTGATGGGCGCCTGTAATCCCAGCTACTCAGGAGGCTGAGGTGGAAGGATCACCTGAGCCCCAGAGGTTGAGGCTGCAGTGAGCTGTGATCATGCCACTACACTCTAGCCTAGGTGACAGACTGAGACCCTGTCTCAAAAAAAAAAAAAAAAAAAGCCTGGGTGAGGTGGTTCACACCTTTATTCCAATTGCTTTGGGAGGCTGAGGCAGGCAGATCACCTGAGGTCAGGAGATTGAGACCAGGCTGGCCAACATGGCAAAACCCCATCTCTCCAGCAATACAAAAATTAGGCCGGGTGCGATGTCTCACACCTGTAATCCCTGCACTTTGGGAGGCCAAGGTGGGTGGATTACCTGAGGTCAGGGGTTCAAGACCAGCCTGGCCAACATGGAGAAACCCCATCTCTACCAAAATACAGAAATTAGCCGAATGTGGTGGCACACGCCTGTAATCCCAGCTACTCAGGAGGCTGAGGTAGAATCGCTTGAACCCAGGAGGCAGAGGTTGCAGTGAGCCAAGATCACACCACTGCACTCCAGCCTGGGTGACAGAGTGAGACTCCATGTAAAAAAAAAAAAAAAAAAAAATTAGCTGGGCGTGGTGGTGCATGCCTGTAATCCCAGCTACTAGGGCATGGTGGTGCATGCCTATAATCCAGCTGAGGCAGGAGAATCACTTGAACCTGGGAGGTGGAGGTTGCAGTAAGCCAAGATCTCACCACCGTACTCTAACCTGGGTGATATAGTGAGACTCCATCTCAAAAAAATAAGAAGAAAGGTTGGATGCAGACTTATTTTCTCTGCTTCCCCATCCTCCATGTGTTGGCAGGGTGCTGCCACAGTCTAGGTATCATCTGCATCCAAGATCACCTTTGGTAGAAGATACCTGTTTCTTCCAGAGGCTTTAAAAAATTTTTAAATAAAATAGGAAACCTTTTCCATCCAACAAAGTCCCTTTGTGTCTCACTTGTTCCTTCTAAAACCAGTCACAAAAGGGAAACAGAATTACCACAATTGGTTTAATTAATTTATATCCATCTCCCAGGGATTGGGGATAAGGTCTCCTTCCCTGATCATGTATTCTCAGGGGAAGGCAAGCGCCAAAAGAAATCTGGGTTAGATCAATGAATGTGGAAGAACAGGGAAATCTGGGGAGGTGCCCTTTCCTCTGCTGCTTCATTTTTCTCAGTGTAAGAATTACTTTGTTTTATACAGCTCTTCAAGAGGCTGGTGGTCTCAGTAGAATAACTGACTAAATTTTTTTTGAGACAGGTCTCACTCTGTTGTACAGGCTGGAGTACAGTAGAGCGATCTCAGCTCACTGCAACCTCTGCCTCCCCGGCTCAACTAAGTAGCTAGGACCACAGGCGTGTGCGACCACAGGCGTGTGCCACCACGCCCGGCTAATTATTGTATTTTTGATAGAGATGGGGTTTGCCATGTTGCCCAGGCTGGTCTTGTACTCCTAAGCTTGAGCAATTCACCTGCCTTGGCCTCCCAAAGTGCTCTGGTTGTAGGCGTGAGCCAACACGCCCAGCCAACTGACTAAATTCTTAAAAGTGGGTAGTTAAATCAGTCTGTTTTATGGGTATCTGTAAGAAGCTAAAGTTCAAGTCTTCCTGTTTCTCCAATGAATGAAGGAAGCCATGTGTCTCCGTAAAACTTGAGGTTGAATATGTGACCATATTCTACAGATGAAAGATCATTTTTTATTTGTTTGCATTCAGTGTTTTGGCTGAGAAACAGTACTTGGACACTGAAACTATTCCAGGTATCCAGATAGTTGGTCTTTTCCTGACCCACATGTGAAGGACAGCTGCAAAGTTGTCATTTTGATTTGATGAAATATACCCATTTGGTAATTAAGGCCCATCCTTGAAAAAGAAACAAAGCACTGCTGTGCCTTGCACGGTGGCTCAGGCCTGTAATCCTAGCACTTTGGGAGGCCAAGGCAGGTGGATCACTTGAGCTCAGGAGTTTGAGACCAGCCTGGGCAACATGGCAAAACCCTATCTCTAAAAGTAATAGAAAAATTAGGCTGGGTGCAGTGGCTCACACCTATAATCCCAGCACTTTGGGAGGCCGATGGATCATCTGAGGTCAGGAGTTGGAGACCAGCCTGGCCAACATGGTGAAACCCCATCTCTGCTAAAAATATAAAAATTAGCCAGTTATGGAAGCGAGCGCATGTAATCCCAGCTACTTGGGAGGGTGAGGCAGGAGAATCGCTTGAACCTGGGAGGCAGAAGTTGCAGTGAGTGAGATCGCCACTGCATTCCAACCTGAGTGACAGAGCGAAACTCTGTCTCAAGAAAAAAAAAAAAAAGAAAAATTAGTCAGGCATGGTGGCACATACCTGTAGTCCCAGCTACTTGGGAGGCTGAGATAGGAGGATCACCTGGGCCCGGGGAGGTCGAGGCTGAAGTGGGCCACAAACATGCCACTGCAGCCTGAGTGACAGAGTGAGACCCTGTCTCAAAAACAAAACCAAAAAACAAAAACTGCTTTATAATTTTTTATATCACCTTCTCTTTCTGACAAATAAATTTGAGGCTATTTAAGCTTGGAAAAGAGAAAAATTCTGAAGGCCTATCATGATAGAAGATATAAACTTAATTTTCTGTGACTCTAAGACTGATTTAGGATCAAGATTGAAGCAGTTCATAATTTATAATAGGGAGCAACTATATAACAATTAAGATTATTTCATAAATAGTGAAATGATCCTGTTCCCGTTTTCCCAGAGGTTAGCAGGCCTTTCAGAAAATTGCAAAAATGAGTTCTTCTTTGGGGAATAGGGGAAGATTGTGGGAGGTCAAATCTAAGAACCCTTCCAGTTTTGACTGTTATTTAATTTTTTTTTTTTTTTTTTGAGACAGTTTTACTCTTGTTGCCTAGGCTGGAGTGCAATGGCACGATCTTGGCTCACCGCAACCTCCGCCTCCCAGGTTCAAGTGATTTTCCTGCCTCAGCCTTCCGAATAGCCGGGATTGCAGGCATGCACCACCACGCCCAGGTGATTTTGTATTTTTAGTAGAGATGGAGTTTCTCCATGTTGGTCAGGCTGGTCTCTAACTCCTGACCTCAGGTTATCCAACCACCTCGGCCTCCCAAAGTGCTGGGATTACACGTGTGAGCCACCGTGCCTGACTAATTTTTTTTTTTTTTTGAGACGGATTTTTGCTCTTGTTGCCCAGGCTAGACTGCAATGGCACAATCTCAGCTCACCGCAACCTCCACCTTCCTGGTTCAAGTGATTCTCCTGCCTCAGCCTCCCGAGTAGCTGGGATTACAGGCATGCACCACCACACCTGGCTAATTTTGTATTTTTAGTAGAGACGGGGTTTCTCCATGTTGGTCAGGCTGGTCTCAAACTCCCAGCGTCAGGTGATCCGCCCACCTCAGCCTCCCAAACTGCTGGGATTACAGGCATGAGCCACTGTACCTGATTTTTTTTGTTGTTGTTGTTTTCAGAGACAGGATCTTGCTTTGTCACCCAGGCTGGAGTGTAGTGGTATGGTTGTAGCCCACTGCAGCCTTGAACTTCTGGGCTCAAGTGATCCTCCCACCTCAGCCTCCCAAGTAGCTGGGATGACAGGCACACTCCACCGCATCCAGCTAATTTTGTTCTTTTTTTGTAGAGAGGAGGTCTCACTATGTCACCCAGGCCAGTCTCAAACTCTTGGCCTCAGGCGACCCTCCCACCTCAGCCTTCTGAAGTGCTAAGATTATAGGCATGAGCCACTGCACCCAGCATAATTTATTTATTATTATTATTATTTTTTTTTGAGACAAGGTCTTACTCTGTTGCCCAGGCTGTAGTGCAGTGGTAGAGTCATGGCTTAATGCATCCTTGACCTCCTGGGCTCAAGTGATCCTCCCGCCTCAGCCTCCTGAGTAGCTGAGACTACAAGTGTGCACCACCATGTCTGGCTAATTTTTTTAAAAAAATTTTGTAGAGACAGGGTCTCACTGTGTTGTCTAGGCTAGTCTTGAACTCCTAGGCTCAAGCAATCCTGCTGGCTCAGCCTCCCAAAGTGTTGGGGTTACAGGCATAAGACAACACACACAGCCCCCAGTTTTGATCTTTATTAATGTTTCCTAGCCAAGAGATATGGAGAATGCATGTGCTGAGTTTTACTAGTACTTTAGACTGAAGAGAACTGAGGCTTGATTTACCCATTGTGGGGGTGGGTAATACATACATACATACTACATACATAAACAAAGTCCCATGTATAGCAAATGATCCATGAAGGTCTGTAGGTTATAACTGTTTTTATAGTAGCCTTTAGTTACTGAATCAGATAATTTTAAAATGGAAGTTTGTAGTCAGTTTCTTTCAATATTTGTAGCCAGTTTCTTCTAATATTTCTCATCTTTAAATTCAACTATATGACTTTTTTTTTTTTTTTTTTGAGCCAGAGTCTCGCTCTGTCACCCAGGCTGGAGTGCAGTGGTGCGACCTCGGCTCACCACAACTTCCGCCTCCCAGGTTCAAGCGATTCTCCTGCCTCGGTCTCCCAAGCAGCTGGGAGGCAATTGAGCGCAATTGAACCAGCTTGCTTAAGATAAAGGAAATAATTTAAGGCTGGATGCAATGGCTTACCACCATGCCAGGCTAATTTTTGTATTTTTAGTAGAGACAGGGTTTCACCATATTGGTCAGGCTGGTCTCGAACTCCTGACCTCAGGTGATCCACCCACCTCGGCTTCCCAAAGTGCTGGGATTGCAGGTGTGAGCCACTGTGCCCGGCCGTCAACTATATGACTTTGCAATTGTGTGAATGACTCTCTGGCCCTCTAAAGATAATTTGTCTAGCCCTAAGTAAACCAAGTCTCCAGGCAGCTGCTGAAGAGCCACCACAAGGTGAACAAAACAATACTCCAACCACCTCAGCCTTCTGAGTAGCTGAGTAGCTAGAACTACAGGCACATGCCACCACTCCCTGAACCCAGGAGTTTGAGGCTGCAGTGAGCTATGATCGCATCACTGCACTCCAGCCTGGGTGACAGAGTGAGATCCTGTCTCAAAAAAAAGAAAAAAAAAAAAATCACAGGCCGGGCGCAGTGGCTCACGCTTGTAATCCCAGCACTTTGGGAGGCCGAGGCGGGCGGATCACGAGGTCAGGAGATCGAGACCACGGTGAAACCCCATCTCTACTAAAAAATACAAAAAATTAGCCGGGCATGGAGGCGGGCGCCTGTAGTCTCAGCTACTCGGAGAGGCTGAGGCAGGAGAATGGCGTGAACCCGGGAGGCAGAGCTTGCAGTGAGCTGAGATTGCGCCACTGCACTCCAGCCTGGGCGACAGAGCGAGACTCCGTCTCAAAAAAAAAAAAAAAAAAAAATCACAAAGCAATAGCTTGGCAGACCATCTAACTTATGTCAGGATGAGGCTAACTTTACTTCTTAAAAGACTTCTGGGTCTTACCCTTCTTACCCTTTAAACTGATTTGAAGGAGAGGAAAATGTCTGTTGTGACCATTTTCTTGAAGCATTGCTAACCATTTGTCTGTTTATTTAATTCCATTTCTAGGGCTACACTGGGAATAGATGTGACATCTGGGAGAGTTTCCAGTGAAGGAGGGAAAGAAGTCTTTAGGGTTGAAGTACAGTCGGTAACCTGTATAAGGAGAAACCTCTGCAAACTATTGTTGGCGCTAAACATGTTTGACTTGGGCAATTGAGGACATGAATCTGTGTATAAGAGTATCATCTTCTGTTTCTTAGTGTGTGGCTGGAGAACTGTGTAGGCTTCATTACAGGATTTCCCAGGTAGTGATAGTAAGTGATAACGAAGCAGCCATCCCTGCAGTATAGATACTCTATCACTGGGAGACAGTAGATTGACTGAACCCAAATAGTGTGTAGCAAAGTCAAGATTCCTCCTCCAGGGAGGGACCCAACCTTTCTGAAGGACAGATGTCTACAAAGTTCTCTTCTTGTTTTTTCAGCTTGCTTAAGATAAAGGAAAGAATTTAAGGCTGGGTGCGATGGCTCACACCTCTAATCCCAACACTTTGGGAGGCCGAGGTGGGAGGATCATTTGAGTCCAGGAGTTCAAGACCAGTCTGGGCAATATACCAAGACTCCATCTCTACAAAAAAAATCTTAAAAATTAGCCAGGCAGGCTGGGCGCGGTGGCTCACACCTGTAATCCCAGCACTTTGGGAGGCTGAGGCGGGCGGATCAGGAGATCAAGACCATCCTGGCTAACACGGTGAAACTCCGTCTGCACTAAAAAATAGAAAAAATTAGCTGAGCGTGGTGGCGGGCATCTGTAGCCCCAGCTACCCAGGAGGCTGAGGCAGGAGAATGGCGTGAACCCAGGAGGTGGAGCTTGCAGTAAGCCGAGATCATGCCACTGCACTCCAGCCTGGGTGACAAAGTGAGACTCCATCTCAAAAAAAAAAAAAAAAAAAAAAAAATTAGCTGGGCATATGCCCGTATTCCTAGTTACTTGGGAGGCAGAGGTGAGAAGATTGCTTGAGCCCATAAGTTCAAGGTTGCAGTGAGCTATGATTGTGCCACTGCACCCCAGCCTGGGTGACAGAGCAGGACTCCATCTCAAAAAAAAAAAATATATATATATATATATATAGGATTTTATAGATTCTGTAACCATTTAAGCTTTGTCTGATTTTACTTCTTTTTGAAGGGAGAGTAGCTTGAAGTTGGTGACAGTGTTGTGGGTTTGTGGTAGCTGTGAAAGTTTTTCCTTGGGAAAGGAGAATACTCCTTTCTAGTAGTCAGTGGAGCTTTATAATTTTCTTCTTTCTGGAGAGAATCTAATGGGTGAAGTGATTGAGCCAGAAATGTGAGCAAATTTCTGTAGGGAACAAGGGGAGAAAATAAAGTGTCAAGAGGGCTCATGCTACTTTAGAACTGAATCCTGGTGAATCTCAAAATAATTATGCTGAGTAAAAGAGTCCAGACAGTGTATGAGTGATTCCATTTATATAAAATTCTAGAAAATACAGACTAATCTGTAGTGACAGAACAGATCAGTAGTTGGCTGGGGGTAGTGTGAAGGGAGGAAGAGATTACAAAGGGACAAGAGGAACCTTTGGGGCATGATGAATGTGCTCACTGTTTTGATTGGGGTGATGGTTTCACAGGTGAATGCATGTGTCATAATATAAAATTATACATTTTAAATACATGCATTTTATGTCAATTTTACCTCAATAAAGGTTTTTTTTTTTTTTTTAATAAATGAACCCAGGGACAGCATTTATTAAATAACTCTTTTCTGGGTTATAGGAAGGCTGCTGGAAAAAATGTACCCGGGTGAAATACAAGTCTTGTGTATTTGTTAAGTATGGATACATACCTCCTGCTTAATGCATTTGATGTTTCTTTAGGAGTCCATAGAGGCCACTGTATTCTATTGAAGAACATGTCTAACAGTAACACTACTCAAGAGACCCTGGAAATAATGAAAGAATCAGAAAAAAAACTGGTGGAAGAATCTGTAAACAAAAACAAGTTTATGTCTAAGACTCCAAGTAAGGAAGAAATTGAGAAAGAATGTGAAGATACCAGTTTGCGTCAGGAGACACAGGTAACGACTGGAAGTGCATTGTATGCACACTTTTTTTTTTCCTTTAGAGACAGGGTTACCCAGCTCTGTCTGTTACCCAGCCTGGAGTGCAGTGGCACAATTAGGGCTCACTGCAACCTCAAACTCCTGGGTCAAGAGATCCTCCCACCTCAGCCTCCCAAGTAGCTGGGACTACAGGCATGTGCAACCACATCCAGCTAATATAAAAAAAAAAATTTGTAGAGACACGGTCTCTCTCTATATTGCCCAGGCTGGTCTCAAACTCCTGGCCTCAAATGATTCTCCTGTCTTTGCCTCTCAAAATGCTGGGATTATAGGTGTGAGCCACTGTGCTTGGCCAACATTCTTTATACCTGAATAAAAGTGGAAATGTGTAAGAATCAGTCACTTTTAGAAACACTTGATTCTCTTTAAAAACTCCAGCTTCAACTCTCAAAAGAAATCTTCCCTTATTGTCATATAGTCCACAATGAAGTCTAAAAAGGACAGAGTAAAATCCCCAATCTATTTGGGCCTGAGTTCACTGGTTCTTGCTGCATTTTGACTTTTTTTATTACCAAAAAATAAACTGTACACAAATACATATTTAATAAGTCATAAAATGACTCATACAATAAATTCTTAAAACTTGAGCTTCCTGGCTTTACACACAGTGTTAAATTCATATCCTGGTTGTGTTAAAGCAGTCAGCATTTTTCTGGGTCAGAAATAGCCTCTGAGCTTGCCACTTGGTAAATGTGAGTAAAAGGAATTTTACTCTTTGTTTGCCTTGTTGTTTTTCATCCAAATTCATACTATAGTACAGAAATGATAGTAGTAGATAGTTAGCCAAACTTCCTCACGGGGTTCTTCTTTGGTTTCTGCCTGGCCAGCCCAAACTCTGAGCCTCCTCTCATCTACCTGTTAGAGCCCTTATTCTGTGGTCACTGCTGGTTTCTTCTGTTACCCAAGCCCAACAAATCCTTTCCTTCATGCCCAGGGGTGAAAACTGGTTTTATTATAAGTCAAGAGACAGACAATTAACACTAGCAAGAAGTTAGATTAAAACACAGGAACAACAACATTTTAGAGGGTCTGGAAACTTGAAGCACAATTTTTCTAGACAATTCAATTCACATAAGGCTTGTCTTCTTTAAAGATTAAAACAGCAGTAATATAAAGGAACGAATTAAAATTAGACAGCTCTCTGAGATATTTTATTCTCTAGCTGCCTGCTTTTCTACTGTTTTTCGTCTTACAATTCATCAGTCTCTGCCCTGGCTGTTTTTCTTTCCATTATTACATGTGACTTGTCATTCTCTGCCCATTCTTCCAGAGCTTGTGGAGACAATCTGCCACTGTTCCAGCTGTACTTCCAGCCTCCACTGATACAAATAATGAATTTTAAATATTCAGGACAGATAAGTGATGAATGTTTCATTATGTGCTGTCATGTTACATGAAAGATAATAATTAAATGAACTTTTGGGTCTAAGTTATTCTATTCTTAGGAGACAATTATAAATGGTGTTCTGAATTCCTGTTTTATGTACTTCTTGAAGCTAGGCAGAAAAAAAGGGACATCTATAGTGTTTTTTTTTTTTTTTTTTTTTTTTGAGGCTGAATTTCACTCTTGTTGCACAAGCTGGAGTGCAATGGCACAATCTTGGCTCACTGCAACCTCTGCCTCCCAGGTTCAAGCAATTCTCCTGCCTCAGCCTCCCGAGTAGTTGGGATTACAGGCGCCCACCACCACACCTGGCTAATTTTTTGTATTTTTAGTAGAGGTGGGGTTTCACCATGTTGGCCAGGCTGGTCTTGAACTCCTGACCTCAGGTGATCTGCCCGCCTTGGCCTCCCTAAGTGCTGGGATTGCAGGTATGAGCTACCGCACCTGGCCCCATCTATAGGTTTTATATGCTTTATGGACACTCGCTTAGTTTAAAAATGTCTTCAGGCCTGGTGCAGTGGCTCATGCCTATAATCCCATCACTTTGGGAGGCCAAGGTGAGCGGATCACTTGAGGTTAGGAGTTCAAGATCAGCCTGGCCAACATGGTGAAACCCTGTCTCTACTAAAAATACAAAAAATTAGCGGGCGTGGTGGCGTGTGCCTGTAGTCCCAGCTACTTGGGAGGCTGAGGCAGGAGAATTGCTTGAACCCAGGAGGCAGAGGTTGCAGTGAGTCAAGATCACCCCACTGCACTCCAGCCTGGGTGACAGAGCGAGACTCCAAGACTCCAACTCAAAAAAAAAAGAAAAAGTCTTCACCTGGAAATACAAATACAATGTCTCAGGGTTTGGAAGGGGACCTGCCTCCTCTCTGGCTTGACTCCTTTTGCTGCTGGTAGAGCAGGTGGAGCTGCTGCTGCCATCTACTGGAGCTCTTGTTCCTTTTGCAAAGTATTCAGTCTGGTCAGCCTCCCTGGATCCTATGGAGCAGTACCTTAAGAAGCACTCTACTCTCTATCCATTTCCCAACATACCATTTACACCTTCATCAGCACTAAAAATTCTGCTGCTGAGCCGGGCATGTGGCGCGTCCCTGTAATCCCAGCTACTTGGGAGGCTAAAGCAGGAGAATTGCTTGAACCTGGGAGGCAGAGGTTGCGGTGAGTCAAGATTGTACCACTGCACTCCAGCCTGGGCGACAGAGTGAGACCCTGTCTCAAAAAAAAAAAAAAAAAAAGAGCATGGCTGGGTGCAATGGCTCATGCCTATAATCCCAGCACTTTGGGAGGCCCAGGCAGGTGGATCACTTGAGGTCAGGAGTTAGAGACCAGCCTGGCCAACATGGCAAAACCCCGTCTCTACTAAAAATACAAAAATTAACTGGGCCTGGTGGCGCATGCCTGTAATCCCAGCTACTCAGGAAGATGAGGCAGGAGAATCACTTGAACCCCTGGGAGGTGGAGGTTGCAGTAGCCCAAAATTGCACCACTGCACTCCGGCCTGGGTGACAGTGAGACCCCGTCTCAAAAAAAAAAAAAAAAAAAAAAAACCCCAAAAAACAGCATTTCTGCTTCTCCAGGTTTTACAGGTTTTACACCCTGGAAGTCTCCCCAAGAATCCAAGTGGTCCTTTCAAAAAAGTCCCTGTTATGAATTGGAGCTGAAAAGTTTGGGGAAAAGGGACATTCATTACATATAATGTGTGAGATATATCCTTGGGATCAGCAAGTGAAACTCAGAACATCTTTTGCATGGAAACAATGCTAGAAAATGCAGGTTCTGAGATTCTGTTTAGAATGGGCAAGTCCTCAACACATACTGAATTTAGGTGTGTCCTTTTTTTTGTTTTGAGATGGAGTCTCACTCTGTCACCCAGGCTGGAGCGCAGTGGCGCGATCTTGGCTCACTGTAACGTCTGCCTGCCAGGTTCAAGTGATTCTCCTGCCTCGGCCTCCCAAGTAGCTGGGACTACAGGTGCGTGCCACCATGCCTGGCTAATTTTTGTATTTTTAGTAGAGACAGGGTTTCACCATGTTGGCCAGGCTGGTCTCAATGTCCTGACATCAGGTGATCCACCCACCTCAGCCTCCCAAAGTGCTGGGATTATAGGTGTGAGCCGCCATGCCCAACCAAGAATGTCCTTTAGCCAACTTGGAGGCCGGGCGTGGTGGCTCACGCCTGTAATCCCAGCACTTTGGGAGGCCAAGGTGAGTGGATCATGAGGTCAAGAGATCGAGCCCATCCTGGCCAACATGGTGAAATCCCATCTCTACTAAAAATACAAGAAAGTTAGCTGGGTGTGGTGACGCGTGCCTGTAGTCCCAGCTACTCGGGAGGCTGAGGCAGGAGAATCGCTTGAACCCAGGAGGTGGAGGTTGCAGTGAGCCGAGATGACACCACTGCACTCCAGCCTGGCAACAGAGTGAGACTCCATCTCAAAAAAAAAAAAAATAGCCAACTTGGTAAGGCCTCTTAGTTGGGCTTTCTGCCTTTAAACTTGTAATCCCTTTTGATAAATGTACCATATTGTTTTAGAAAGGTGGTTGTGAAATAAAGAACTGCGTGTGTTAACCCTCTTCAAACATTCTGTGTGTCTTACTGCCTTAAGCCAAGTCCAATATTTCTCAGCATGTTATATTGTGACCTAGTCTCTTGCCTGTCAGCCATCACCTCTGACATCCAGTGCATCAGCATTATCTGATTCCTTGGTCCCTGTTATAAATAGGAGCTGAAAATTTGGGGAAAGCATGCTTTTGTACATGCTTTCTCTGCCCGGAATGCCCTTCATTCCTTAATATTCTTATCCTGACCTCCTCCAACTCCCACCCCTACCAACATCTGTCTAATGCCTATTTATCCTTCAAAACTCAATCCAGATGATGTCTTTCTCTAGGAAGCCTTTGAAAACCTTATTCACCTATTGCAGGTCTATATAGTATAATTCTTTGATTAATGTCATCCTTACAGAACTATAAGCACTACGAGGCCCAGGATTAGGTCAATTTTGGCTCACCATTGTATCTCTAAGGCCAACACAGTGCCTTGCACATAGCAGGCACTCAATATCTGTAAAGGTATGAATCTATGGGTTGCTAGGTCTGAGTCAGATGCTTCTGCTGTGTGCTGTAGCACTCCATGAGTACCTCTCTAGTACACTTAATGTACTGTATTGTAATTGTCTGTTTGTCTGTCTTCTCCAACAGGATTATGAGTTCCTTTTTGACAAGGTTTGTGCCTTTTATCTCCATATCCTCCAGTAGCTAGCATGATAACATGGTGTATATTAGGCTTTTAATATATGTTTGGCTGTTAAAACTATCCATTCTGGGAAATAAGCAGATTCATTCATATATTGTTGGTAAGAGCCTAAATTGGTACAACCACTTTGAGGGGCAATTTAGGAATACTTTATAAAAAACTTTTAAATGGACTACAGATATACTATATTTATATATATTCAATGATATGGTCATTATTTATACTAACAAAAGGTCAGAAACATCCTAAATGGTGAAACAGAGACTGGTAAAATAAGTTATGGTATAGGTACACAGTGGAATACTATGTAGCCATTTAAAATGGGGTAGATCTTCTATAGAATGATACTCATGAAAAAAGTTTAAAAGCAAAGTTCACAGTAGTATGTATAATATGTTTATTTTTATTTTTATTTTTTTGAAACAGAGCCTTGCTCTGTTGCTCAGGCTGGAGTGCAGTGTCGCAGTCTCAGCTCACTGCAACTTCCACCTCCCAAGTTCAAGCAATTCTCCTGCCTTAGCTTCCCAAGTAGCTGGGATTACGGGTGCCCACCACCACGCCTGGCTAATTTTGGTATTTTTTAGTAGAGACAGGGTTTTGCCATGTTGGCCAGGCTGGCCTTGAACTCCTGACTTCAGGTGATTGCCCACCTTGGCCTCCTAAAGTGCTGGGATTATAGGCATGAGCCACCGCCCCCAGCCAATATATTTGGTTTTTTAAAAAACCTTTGTGTACACATACACTAAGCTTATATATGCATAAAAGATACCTGGATATATCCAAAAGAACTTCAATACTGGTTGACCATTTAGGAGAGAACCAAGTATCTGGGGGACAGTTGTGAAAGGAGACTTACTGTGCTATATATACCCCCATTATGCCTTTTGAATCTTTGTGCCATGTGTTATGTATTGCCTGTTTGAAAAAGTAGTGACAAATACTGCTTCATATTTCTGGACTATGAATCTTCCCTTACTGCAACAGATCTTACCACTGAGCAGATCCACCATCATTTCTTATTCTTTCCATCCACCTTCTCAGTTCTCCATTTTGCATTGTGGCCGTGTTATTTGCTAACTAGTGAAGAAGACCAAGAAAAGAGAAATCCTCACCTACCCAAGGCCATGCTGGTACTCTGTCTCTTGTTTCCCCTCTGCTATCCTCCTGCCTCAGTTCTCTCTACGCCCCATTGGAGTTCCATTCCAAACATCTCAGAACTCCTAAGTGCCTCATCCCCATACATAACCCTACCCAACCTCTTCCCAGAAGCCCCCATTTTGACTTCTCAGATGTTTACAAATCTTATTAATTGGCTGTTCTTTCCCTCATCCCACCTTACGCCTTCATTCTTTATCTTCCTCAGTTTCTAACCTGACCCTTATCCACTCTCTTCCCCTTGCTCTGGAGGTCTTATCCCTATCTTTTATGCTCCCTTCTTTGTATCTTGATGCTCAGGGAGGGAGGCATTTGGGAAGAAGACTCTTCATTCCATTTTTGCATCTATAGAAACAGATATTTTGGGTATCTCAAGTTGGAACTATGAATGCATGTGTTGTCCTATAAAGATATTATAAGTGATGGTTAGGGGCCATATTTCATATCCATTATAGATTAAATAGGCTTTTGTGAACAGGGTTGGGGGGAAAAACACTCTTTCATGCCGTGGTAGTGACATTTCCAGAAGCATCCTAAATAGGACAGGATACCATGGTTTGTCCAAAAGTAACTTTTATCAGTCTGTGAAATAGGCCAACAAAATCAGTGTCTTCCAACTCTTTTTTTTTTTTTTTTTTAATGGTTTTTGTTGTTTGGTTTTTGAAACAGGGTCTGGCTCTTATCACCCAGGCTGGAGTGCAGTAGTGCGATCTCGGCTTACTGCAACCTCCGCTTCCCAGGCTCAAGCCATCCTCCCACCCCAGCCTCGCAGATACCTGGGACTACAGGTGCATGCCACCACACATGGCTAATTTTTTTTTTTTTTCTTTTTTTGTAGAGATGGGATTTCGCCTTGTTGCCCAGGCTGGTCTCAAACTCCTGAGCTCAAGGGATCCGCCTGCCTCGGCCTCCCAAAGTGCTGGGATTACAGGCATGAGCCACCACATATGACCATCTTCTGATTCTCTAACTTAATGGTGAATGATGATTTGACTATAGATAGCCTGTAGTCCCTTTCCTGTCACAGTTGTTAGAGTTGTAGGTTGTAGGGAGAAACCCATATCAAGTGGTCCTCATCATAGTTTGGCTGTTGTTGTAATGGTTTTTACAGTTAGTGCTTTTTCTTTATAAACATGTATTGTTTTTAACTTACATGTTGATTTTCTTCCACCTTTAATATTTTCCAATTCCCTTCTAACAGAGGCGGACATCTAACCATGGTCATGCCAGGAAAAGAGCCAAGGTGAGAGCCCTTCCTCTGTAGCTTCTTTTCTAATGTTATTAGTAATACATTTCACAAGTAGACTTGTCATGAATATCTAGTTTGTTCAAATTATGTAGGCAGAGTTTTCTTGCCTGTACTCTGTACCCCAATTGTGAACCTGCAAAAGTGTGCACACACACATGTACACATACACATACATATCTCTAATGGAAACTGTGTATGCGTACATAGGTGTATACACATTTGATGCCTGAAAGGCTACCCAGCTGGAGCCTTCCACAGAGCCTAAAAGAACTGGATACTAGTTGTGCTGAAATACCAGTTTCTCTGCTCACTCCTAGCTTCTCTAGGAGAATGGCTGCTTATATGAGTCTTTTTATTCCCCCTTCCTTTTTTTTTTTTTTCCTTGTGAGTTTTCTTTAAGATAAATCCTGCCCCACTAAGAAAAATGACTCAACATTTTTGGATATCCTAAAAATACAGGCTTTTTTTTCCCCCTAATGTTTTACTGTTTTTTTTTTTTGAGAGGGAGTTTTTTGCTCTGTTGCCCAGGCTTGAGTGCGATGGTGCAATCTTGGCTCACTGCAACCTCCGTCTTCTGGATTCAAGAGTTTCTCCTGCCTCAGCCTCCCAAGTAGCTGGGATTACAGGCGCCTGCCACCATGTCTGGCTAATTTTTGTAATTTTAGGAGAGATGAGGTTTCATCATGTTGGCCAGGCTGGTCTCAAACTCTTTTTTTTTTTTTTTTTGAGATGGAGTTTCACTCTTGTTGCCCAGGCTGGAGTGCAATGGCCCGATCTCGGCTCACTGCCTGATCTCAGCTCACTGCAACTTCTGCCTCCCAGGTTCAAGTGATTCTCCTGCCTCAGCCTCCCAAGTAGCTGAGATTGCAGGCATGCATCACCACTCCCGGGTAATTTTGTATTTTTAGTAGAGACGGGGTTTCACCATGTTGGTCAGGCTGGTCTTGAACTCCTGACCTCAAGTGATCCACCCACCTTGGCCTCCCAAAGTACTGGGATTACAGGCATGAGCCACCGTGCCCGGCTTCGAACTCTTGACCTCAGGTGATCCACCCGTCTCAGCCCCACAAAGTGCTAGGATTACAGGCGTGAGCCACCATGCCTGGCCATTTTTTCTTTTTTTTTTTTTTGAGATGGAGTCTTACTCTGTAGCCGGAGTGCGGTGGTGTGATCTCGGCTCACTGCAACCTCTGCCTTCCGTGTTCAAGTGATTCTCATGCCTCAGCCTCCCAAGCAGCTGAGCTTACAGGCACACACTACTATGCCAGGCTAATTTTTGTGTTTTTAGTAGAGATGGGATTTTGCCATGTCACGCAGGCAGTTCTCGAACTCCTGGGCTCAAGCGATCCACCTGTCTTGGCTTCCCAAAGTGCCGGGATTACAGACATGAGCCACCAGGGGCAGGAAGAAGATTTTGCTTTTAATCATTATATGATAAAATTACCACATCACAGATTATTTTAAGCAGTTATCAGGGAAGACTACATGTGTTAGTGTGTGATAGGTTTTTAATTTAGCTGGGAAGCAGTAAAGTATTAAATTTTTCTTGCATTGGGAAGAATTGCCACCAAAAGTAATAATTAAGGTTGGCCACCCTGTTCCTCCAAAAAAATAATGATAGAATTTGGAGAGTGGCTCAGCCACTATGTGGCTTGAGTTTGAAGAAGGCCAAGAACTATGATAAATTGGCTCTGTGGCTTGCCTTACATGGCTTGATCCATAGTGACGGGCTTGATGTTAAAGTTCAAAACAAAGGTTACTTACTGCTACTTTAGTTCCTCTCAAATTTTTTGGGATAAGTAAGACAGCTATTATCTCCATCTTACAGATGAGGAAACTTAGGCTATAGGGATTGAGTGGCTTAACAAAGTACATTCAGTAGCAAGTGGCAGAATTAGGCATGAAGTTAATTCCTCAGGCTCACAAGTTCTTTCTGCTATACTGCGCTACTTAGAGCATACCTGTCATGTTTTGTACTTTGGTATTTACTGTAATCCTTGGTTTTATTGTATTGAGTCTCAGTAAATGTTTATAGGTAGATTTCTAATGAGTCACCCTATAGTTTTTAGCTTTGGGTGGGTCCCTAGGAGAGAAATGATTTGCATAGTGGATTTCTGATATTTTTGGGATTCACCAGCTAGCAGAAGTAAAGTGGGCAGATTAGGTATTATTGCATTAAATCCCAAATGTTAATAAAGTTTTATCTGTCTCTTTTTTTTTTAATTTTTTGTTTTTTGGTTTTTTTGAGATAGGGTCTCACTCTGTTGCCCAGGTTGGAGTGCAGTGGCATGATCACAGCTCACTGTAGCCCTAACCTCCTAGGCTCAAGCAGTTCTCCCGCCTCAGCCTCCCGAGTAGCTGGGACCACAGTCATGTGCCACCATGGCCACCTAATTTTTTAAAAATTTTTTTGTAGAAATAGGGTCTCACTATGTTGCCCAGACTGTGACCTCCTGGCCTCAAGTGATCCTCCTACCTCGGCTTCCCAAAATGCCGAGTTTACAGGTGTGAGCCACCATGCTTGGCCTGTCTTTCTCTTACTCTTTTCTTAGACACTTCTTTCCATACCCTTGGCATCTCAGGTTTAGAGTCATTTAGCATTTATTGTCTACTGTATGCTAAGCACTATTTAATGATATGTATATTTACATACTGTATATTATCTAATTCTCACAACAGGTTTTTAGGTAATTTTAGGTATTTATCGCCATTTTCCTGAGGAAAAACAGAGACCTGGAGAGGTCAGGTAATTTGCTCAGGGTCTCATAGCTTGTAAGTACAAAACCAGGAGTTGAAGCTAGGACTTTTGGCTCTCAGCCCCATTGTCTTTCTACTATGCTATGTTGCTGTGTGTTTGCATAAAGTTCTGAGACTGAAATTAGAGTACGGGGCTGAAGAGAGAAGAGGGCTGAGTGAAATGGTTTCCTACCATCTGTCCACGTAGCCAGTTTGTACATGTCTACTGCTGTAAGCAAGAGAAGTATCTTTCAAGTGAATCAGGAACTGATGAGTAGGACCCGTTTGAAAAAAACCCCTGTTTAATGGAAACAGCAACTAACAGAGCCAAAAAGGACACTTTTCATTCAGCCAAAAGCTTTCTGAATGTTCACCAAGGGAAGAAATATATAAGATACATAAAAAAAAATTGAAAATTGTTTTTTTCAGTCTAATTCCAAGCTAAAGTTGGTGCGCAGCCTGGCAGTGTGTGAGGAGTCCTCCACCCCATTTGCTGATGGGCCATTAGAAACCCAGGTAGGTCATTTGAAGGAGTAAGTGTAGCTTTTGCGCTTGGCAGTTGTTTGGTAAGATGTAGTATGGCAGTCACAGCAACATCAGACTTGAAAATCAGGGTAGACGGTACTTCAGAACAAAAGCTGTTGTATTAAAACAGGGCATGGTCTCTCCTCCCAGCTGTGGGTTCCAGTGGCAGTGGCAGTGCTGACAGACCTGCGCCAGAGAGGAGGGGGACCCTAAAAAAGAAAAAAGAAAAAAACCCCAGCATAGTGAGAGCATGAAGTATAGGTCTTCATGTCTTGACCACCTAGGATGATGCAGACAAGAAGATCCCAGGGCTAGATCTTATTTTCTTATGTGTATCCTCCCCCTCTGGTGGTTAGAACCATTCCCATTCAATACCTATGCCAAGAACAGCCTGTGTAATTTGAGCTCTCCATAAAGTAGGCTGTGCTTGCTGGCAGAAAAAGCTGTGTCTCTACCCTCTTGACAGAACAAAACTAAAACAGTTTAATTAGTAAAATAACACTATAAGAGAGAGCTGCCTCCCCAAGATTCACCTTCTTTGAGATTCCAAGGGAGCTGCAAAAAAGTTAAAATCCTTTTCCCCCTTTGATTATCCTTTTTCCCCTTAAGGATATAATTCAATTGCACATCAGTTGCCCTTCTGACAAGGAGGAAGAAAAGTCCACAAAAGATGTCTCTGAAAAGGAAGACAAGGACAAAAACAAAGAAAAGATCCCAAGGAAGATGCTGTCCAGAGGTAAGGAGTTTTTCCCATCTCTCATCTGTTCTAGGGCAGTGCCCTTTTCTTTTATCCTGAAGCCTGGCACCTGCTAGCCTTACTGGCCCATCAATTTGTAGTGTTCTGCTAACTTGGTTGCTTGAGGAGATGCCTAACAAGGTTACTTTCTTTGCCTCTTTAACTGAACCTGCCTTAGGAGCTCACATGCCACAGACAGCTACTCCATCCGCATTGGCATTATCCATAGGAGGACGATGTAGTCAATTCTGATTTTACTTATGCTCTGGAATAATGGTGACATTGATAATCATTGGTAGCAAATCCTCCAGATGCCATTTATATTTTGGTTTGGGGACGGCTAGGGTGATATTTATTTATTTATTTTTATTTTTATTTTTATTTTTTTGAGACGGAGTCTCCCTCTGTGGCCCAGGCTGGAGTGCAGTGGCACGATCTTGGCTCACTGCAAGCTTTGCCTCCCGAGTTCAAGCGATTTTCTTGCCTTAGCCTCCTGAGTAGCTGGGACTACAGGCAAATGCCACCACACCTGGCTAATTTTTGTATTTTTGTAGCAATATTTAGTTTCACTATGTTGACCAGGCTGGTCTCGAACTTCTAACCTCAGGTGATCTACCCGCCTCGACCTCCCAAAGTGCTGGGATTACAGATGTGAGCCACTGCGCCTGGCCTGGTTTTTTTTTTTTTTAAATAATGCAGATTTGCCTCTAATTATTAGACTGTCTTTGCCTTTAAACTCTTGTACTGGTAGCAAAAAGACATAGTCCATAAAAATGATAATTGATAAGAAAAGGCAAACAGGATTAAAAAATAATATTTGGGCATATTTACTGAGATTCTGGAAAATTCAGCCCTGACTGCCCTTACCTGGAATTTATTTTCTTTAATAAAACCTGCTATATTTTGATCAGGACATTCAGTAAATACCTGTTGATGATAGATGGCTTTTCAGTGTAATATTGATGTAATACTATGGCCCAGATTCTTTCTTCTGTCATTCTGATGGGGAATTTTGGGATCTAGCACATCAAGTTCATTCTGGGTTTTACGTTAAAACCCTGGAAGTTTGATTTTGCTTTCCTATTCTTTTTTCTCCTGGTTAGGTTGTGGACTTCTGCTTAGGATTAGATAGCATGCAAAGCAGTTTCATTTATTTTAATTTCTTTTGTTGTGGTGGTTCTAGACTCCAGCCAGGAATATACGGACTCCACTGGAATAGACCTACATGAATTTCTTGTAAATACACTGAAAAAGAACCCAAGGTAATAACATGATGGGTATAAGAGGAAAAGGGGTTAGGGGATAGCAAGATTCCAAGAGGCCAAACGGCTTGCCAGAATTTTTCCATTCTTAGAATCTAGGATGCTCATCTCCCTGTCCCCCTGGTGTTTGTCAGGTATAGTTTTATATTCTGTGAGGGATTCAAAATACTCTCACATTGAGGTTTCTGTTTTCAGAAGAATTGGGAAAAATTCTGTGAAAGAAGAATGTAGAAACAAAGAAATATGAAGTCTTGGGAGTATACTGATTAAAAAGCACACATTGGGAGTGATAGTAAGAGGAACTAAAATAAAAAGCATAGAAGGAAAAAATAATTGATTTGTACATAAGCTAAATTATAATTCCTTTAAAATTCTGTATATAACAAGATGGAATATAGAGTGACGATTAGATTTATAACGTGTTTATATGAATATGTTGCTAACAGTGAGATTTCTGATATGGTATAACAAAGTATATGATTGGAGGACCTGAAAAATGTATACTTGGGTTGTTTTTCTTTTTAAAAATATTGTAAAATAGTCAAGTGAAGCTTAGCAGCATTATGGTTCATTACTGGGTTTGGATATATACCTTTTTCAGCTTCTGTAATGAGCAAGTTGTGTTTTCAATCCCTGCTTTCAATGTCTATGGGAGGGCTGCTTTTTGTTTTGTTTTGTTTTGTTTTAATCTTTTTTAAACAGGGACAGAATGATGCTGCTAAAATTAGAACAGGAGATTCTGGAATTTATTAATGACAACAAGTAAGTTACTTGCATGAAATACATAATTAGAGGTGGGAGGGGGCACTGGAAATAAATTTAGGTACAATTTTAGGAGATGTTCCCCTTGAAGTGTGATTTTTGAAAACATACTGAAGTTTTTAAGTTATTATGTAGATTTGAGTTGAAAAATAATTTATATCTTTTCAGTAGCTTGCCCTTGTCCCAGATTTTACTATTCTTAAATGTCTTCCTTTTTCTTTGTTAAACATCATCTAGGTGGGTGGGACCTAGGGCTTAATAAGTAGTCTTTTTTTTGAGACAGTCTTTCTTTGTCGCCTAGGCTGGAGCACCGTGGTACAGTCTTAACTCACTGCAATTCTGCCTCCTGGGTTCAAGTGATTCTTGTGCCTCAGCCATTGAGTAGCTGGGATGACAGGCACATGCCTAGCTAATTTTTGTATTTTTTGTAGAGACGGGGTTTCGCCATGTTGACCAGGTTGGTCTTGAACTCCTGAACTCAATTGATCCGCCCGCCTTGGCCTCCCAAAGTGCTGGGATTACGGGCATGAGCCACTGCACCCAGCAATGAGTAGTCTTAATGAGGAAAGTAGGTCATAGTAATCTGCAGAATACTGTAGATAAAGAAACTGAGAAAAACCTGTTTGGTTCCCATTTAGTAAATATCTATATTCCTTATAATATGTCTATTTCTCCTAAGAAACTTTCCACTTTAGACACTTGTAAGAAAAATTAAAATTGGTTGTTATTGCAGTTGTTTGTCTTATTTCACTTTTTTTCCCCGGGTTTCCCTTCAGTAATCAGTTCAAGAAGTTCCCTCAGATGACCTCATATCACCGGATGCTATTACACCGGGTAGCTGCCTATTTTGGGATGGACCACAATGTTGATCAAACTGGGAAAGCTGTCATCATCAACAAAACTAGTAACACAAGAATGTAAGGGAGGAAACCATGGTTTGGGAAGACTTCCCTGGGATAACCTGCTGGGTTGGAAGAGGAAGGTGTAGGATCAGGATGTCTCTTGGAGATGGCCAGGCGTGGTGGCTCACGCCTGTAATCCCAGCACTTTGGGAGGCCAAGATGGGAAGACTGCTTGAAGCCAGGAGTTCGAGACCAGCCTGGTCAACACAGCAAGATCCCATCTCTATTACTTTAAAAAAAAAAAAGTGTAAAAATGGCCAGGCGCAGTGGCTCATGCCTGTAATCCTAGCACTTTGGGAGGCTGAGGCGGGTGGATCATGAGGTCAGGAGTTCAAGACCAGCCTGGCCAAGATGGTGAAACCCCATCTCTACTAAAAATACAAAAATTGGCCGGGCGCGGTGGCAGGCGCCTGTAATCCCAGCTACTCGGGAGGAGAATCATTTGAACCCCGGTGGCAGAGGTTGGGGTGAGCTGAGATCACGCCATGCACTCCAGCTTGAGCGATAGAGTGAGACTCCATCTCAAAAAACAAACAAACAAAAAAATTTTTTAAAGTATTTTTCAGGGAAGGGGATTGGGGTTGGGGTTGGTTATATAATTAATTCCTACTCTTTCTGAGCCTTGGAGATAGATTCTAGAGAGACTGATGTTTCATGAAGTCTGGCCCTAGCCTCTCTTCACTTCACTGATAGGACAGATATAACTATGGAGGAAGAGAAGTTATAGATGTATAAAGAACAGACCCTGAAGATTTCATTAAAACCTGCATGTGACTTTTTGGATTCCTTACTCCAGAAATTCCCTGAGTGTGAGTTGTGTAATTTAGGAGAGCTGTACCTAATAGGTCTGCTTCCTAACAAAAGGGTCTTTGTCCTCCTTTCCTTTCACATTTCTCTCCAAATCTCAGCCCTGAACAGAGGTTCTCAGAACATATAAAGGATGAGAAGAATACAGAATTTCAACAGAGGTTCATTCTCAAGAGAGATGATGCCAGTATGGACCGAGATGATAACCAGGTGAAGAATGGAAAGGGGTGGGCCTATATAGAGAGGTTGCATTAAGAGAAACTGGGAAGGGAGAAGAATTTTTGTGGGATGGAGAAAACTCAAACTATCTTAGTACGGAGAAATGTATTGAGCTATACTGAGTTGGCTTTCGCTTAATGTCGAGAACTGTTTATTTGTTGAACTGGATGCCACCCTCTTAGCCCTAGAGAGACATGGTGCTGAGGTTTGCTAGGTGATCTCATTTGGCCTGGAACTCCTTGGGTCTGCCACTGACTTCTAACACCACATCATTTAGAATAAAGCAAGGTTGATCCCTGCCTCAGCCTTGATCCAACTGTTGGTTTCATTCTTTTTTTTCTTTAATAGTTAGGGATTTCTTTGGGAACCACAAATAGCTACCTTGTCCCACTTCAACTCTTATCCTAGCTTAGGGCTAGCCTTGAACTGGCAAAGTTGCGATCTAATTTACCCAATTATAAAGGTGTTTCTGATCCCTTTCTGCAAACTCCTTAATCTTTTTCCAACTCCTTCCACCAAGGTGAGTGAGTTAATTTGACATTTGATGCTGGGAACCTCAGATAGATCACTCTGTGATCCACTGCTGTGGGAATAAGAAGGGAACAGCCTATCCTATCCCTTTAAATGGACCTGGCTATTGCTTTGATCTGAAGCCTACCCTTTAGATAGTAAGTGATTATTTGGGGGTTAGCTAAGAAGAAGGTTTAGATCCAGCCTGCCTCTGCTTGGCCTCCAAAAGGGATTCGATTTGAAGAGCGTGGTTGAGTAGAGCCTACATGAATCTTGCTAATTAATAACTATAATAATATCTTACCTCTAGTGTCAAAATTAGTTTTCTTGGGATATTGTATGGTCTTGAGACCAGGACCTTTCCTGCTTGCTACTTGAGTATTTGAGGGAGTCCTTTTGAGAAAAGTGCCATTATCTATTGTGGACAAACACGCTGGGACTGATTGAAAACAAAGAAACATACAAAAAGACAAAATTTAAAAAACGAGAAAGAGCCTTTCCATCCTGATGCCCTTCTCCATTTTCCCAAACCCTTTTTCTGTGGATCAGGAATTATTCAGACCTAGAGGCACACTGGGGCAAAGTGGAGTCTGTCCCTATTGTGAACTTTTCATCTCTCAGCTTCAGGCTTGATCCAATAGGGTTGTTTCTGTGTACTTACTGTCTGTGATGTTAATAATAAGCATAATAATTGCTATCTTATTGAGTGTTTTCCCTGAACTAGGCTGTGTTCTAAACACATTTTATGCATTATCTCTTTTAATCCTCTTCACAACCCAATGCGGATGGGGGTTATTATCCCCACTTTACATATAAGAAAACTGAGGCTAAGAGATGTTAAGTTACTTGTCTAAAGTTATATTACTGGGAGGTGGCAGAGCTGAGATTCTGCCTGACCTCAAAGTCCATTATGTTCTTTCTACTTTGCCATTGGTTTACCTAGGGGCTGAGGACAATATAGCTCCTTGAGGTCCTGTGTCTTCTTGCAATGGGATTTATAAAAGGACATTTGGTAGGATTTAGGTTCTTGAAGCTAATGAGAACTAAATCTAGGCAAGGTTGATATTCTTGAAGTTATGGTTACCTCTGGAGATGGTAAAGATCAGGAAGACCAGCCTAGAGCAGCAATCTCCTTAGTTGCTTCATGTGAAGCTTTCAAAGCCTCTGGATTGGAAGTCAGAATCTTTTATAATCTGGTGATATTCATTTGATGAGTTTTCTCCCTTAGAACTCCTTGCCTTCAAGAGCAGGATGGATAAGGACACTCTATTACACCCTACCCTGGACAGTGTTCACCAATTGCAGGCCAAGAGAGGAAAGATCATGATGAGGATTTAGATGGGAGGCTACTCAGAGGTGGTGATCTCCCCAGCCATCCCTTCTGGTTACCTCACTACATTTTCTAGAGAATGTAAGGTTCTTCTCTATCCTCTATTTTCTTCTTTTCCTTGTCTATCTCTCTGTCTCTCCCCTTCCTCCACTGTACCTTACTTCTCTTCCTTTCTCTGCCCCTCTTTCTATCTGTTCTCCTTTTCTTTCTCTTTGTATTGCTCTAATCTCTTTCTTCTTTATTTCTGTAATTTGTCTCTCCCCTTCCCCACCTCCAGTTAATATAGTTAAGTTCAGGAAAAAAAATGCTTAGGCTTTGAGTTTAGCTTCGCCCTTGGGATTTCATTTCCAAGGCCCTCTTTGCTGAGCTGTGTGTGATTTGGGTCTTCAGGCCATGGCATTAGTGACTAAATAAGGAATAATGCCAGGTGCTAGTTCTATAAGCCTCCTCCTCTACGTTCAGCTCTGCTAAACACCTGTTTCTTCTCCCGTTCCAGCTTCCCTCTGTCCTTTGCTTTCCCTCTAAGGCAGTGTTGTTCCTTTTCCCAGGGCTATTTTCTCGATCCTTACTGACTGGAGGCTACCTGATTACTAGAGGGAAGCAACCCAGTCCTTATAAATAGTTGTTATTCTTGATACTGCGGGGGTGGGAGGGGTGGGGATTTGGAGAGTCCCCAGCCATCCAGAAAACCTGATCTCCCAAACTGCATGGTCAGATGTACCCAGTGAAACCTCTCCAGGACTGGAAATTTTATTCTTTTTTTTTTCCATTTTTTTGATGGCAACTATAAACTTTCCCGGTTTCTCTTCCTTGCTGGTGTGCAGTGAGCTTGCAGTACGAGGAGAACTTAACTAGCTTAATTCTGCTCATCGATCTAGATCAGAGTTCCATTGCAGGATGGAAGGAGGAGCAAGTCAATAGAAGAGAGAGAGGAGGAATATCAAAGGGTCCGAGAGAGAATATTTGCCCGAGAGGTAAGTGTAGCATCTGAGAGTTGTCAGCCCATAGCTTTTAGCTCTTAATCATTGGAACTGTGAATGGAATGAACCCTCCACAAATGTTTTTGGGTTTGTTTGTTTGTTTTATTTTAACCAACATCAGCCAACCCCAGATTTGATCTCTAAAACTAAATGTGGCTTATTGGGAAGCTGCAGATTTTTACTTATATTGTTTTCAATACATTCTGCCATATGGTATACAAAGAGAACTATAACTTGGAGTGGCTGAATTTGGTAAATTTGCCTAGACTGAAAATAGAAATGGTTTTGGCAGGGTCTGAATCTTGCCTCTAAAACCCTCCTCCTGCTTACCCTCTTTGACTCCCTCTATCCATTTTAGGCATCTTTGCTTCTAAGTGGAAGACATAGTGTTCACACAGGCTGTACATTCATCTTGTTTGACCAGCCTCATTTTTAGGATATGTTGGTGATTGTTAGAGCACAGGTCTGGCATCCATCCTCTATGAGCTCCACATTCTACATGCACAGAGAGTACCACTATTCTCTCCAGTCTCTACCTGAAAAGGAAGTCTCTTTCTTCCTATATTTCTTACCTTGCTTCCTACAACAGGACTAGCTCCTAGGGCTAAAAGCCAACATGAATCAGTTTAGGCAACGTTATTCTTAAATGTGTGGACTATATCAAATATACTTGGTACCCCTGTATCTGGTTGCCTTTGCCTACCAGATTGAAGAGAAGAATAGCAGAAATTCAGTAAAGGTTGTGGGTGTACAAGAGGGAAACAAATCTCCAGAAAATGTAGTATCCAGATATGAGCACCATCTCACAATCACATGAGTAACAAAAGAGGGAAAGCCAGTCTCCCTTCATTGTCAAAAATGGTCAGGGTTTTCTTTGTTTTTTATTTTTTTATTTTTATTTTTTTAGATAGGGTTTCGCTTTGTCACCCAGGCTGCAGTGCAATGGCACAGTCACAGCTCACTGTAGCCTCAACCTCCTGGGCTCAAACGATCCTCTTGCCTCAGCCTCCCAAGTAGCTGGGATTACAGGCACGCATTACCACGCCTGGCTAACTTTTTTATTTTTTGTAGAGATGGGGTCTCACTGTGTTGCCCAGACTGGTCTCAAACTCCTGTGCTCAAGTGATCCTTCCGCCACAGCCTCCTAAAGTGCTGGGATCATAGGCATGACCCACTGTGCCTGGCAAAAGATGGTCAGTTTTAATCAATATACTTAGATGAACACTACTCTCCTCCCATTCCCCCATTCTCCCCTTTCTCACCAAGGGGGGAAATATATATATATATATATATATATATATATATCTTTTCATCATCATCATTAGTTTAGAAAAATACTGTCTCCAACTAAAAAACTGAACAACTATGTACTTGCTCCATTGTCTCAGAGATCCTCACTGGGAACTGATACACAACAAACCTTCTGGCCCAAAGTCCAAGAAGGAATCTTCTTACCTCCTATTATGTAGACTTCCATTCTAAGTCAGAAAAGTCTGTCTTCCAAATTATTCAACCATAGCCCAAAAAGGGTTCTCTACCTTTACCTACAAACCAGTTGGGTGGAATGAGAGGAGAGATGTCATTTGTACATGGCTGTGGCCAGTGATAACCCCCTAAGTTGTGTACGGAACAGGTTGGTGGATAATAGCAGCAAGCACTGGTCGGGCACGGTGGGTCACGCCTGTAATCCCAGCACTCTGGGAGGCTGAGGCAGGCGGATCACCTGAGCTCGGGAGTTCGAGACCAACCTGGCCATCATGGAGAAACCCTATCTCTACTAAAAATACAAAATTAGCCAGGCATAGTGGCACATGCCTGTAATCCCAGCTACTCAGGGGGCTGAGGCGGGAAATCACTTGAACCCAGGAGGCAGAGGTTGCGGTGAGCCAAGATCGTGCCATTGCACTCCAGCCTGGGCAACAAGAGCAAAACTCCATCTCAAAAAAAAAAAAAAAAAAAAAAAGTAGCAAGCGCTTATATAGCACTTACTATCTTTTAGGCATTGTTCTTAATACTTGATATAGATTAACTCAGTCCTCATACTAGGCCTATGAAGTAGTTTATATTATTTTCCCCATTTTATAAATGAGGAACTAAGGCACATAAAGATTAAACAACCGCCTAAGTTAACACTGCTAGTTAGAAAAAGAGCTAAGTATTTGAATTCAGCCTGGCTCCAGAGTCTATGCTCTTAACCCCCTAATGTAAACCACCTCCCAATAGCTTGCTCTGCTCTGGGCTCTTTAGATTAAGAAGTACCAGTGACATCGTAACCTAGCTGACTATCTGTGATGTGTTCCTCTGCTTCACTTACACCTGGAAAATGACTGCCCCACTATGATAGCCATTAGCAAAGCTACAGATGTTCTGAAAACACAGACAATTTATAATAGGGTATTGGAGCTAATTATGTACAACAGCGGACTGTATCTACCTACAACCATAACAAAGGCAAAGTTAGCTCTTCTCTTTTTTTTTTTCTCCTGATTTCTAGTCTTCAAGCCTCTACTAATGTATGTATTCTTTGTTAGATCCTTGTAGATTTATCACTTTGATTTCAGCACTTCTAACTCTTGTTGTGGTAGAGGCATCAGGAATCTCAGAAAGTCTAGACAAGGAACTATGGCCAAAGCCCATCATACTCCAAAGATTCCATGTGGAGAGGAGCCTGGCTAAAGGAGCTGATTAGGGGTGGAGTTGTGGGGTTGGGTGTGGGAGCAGGAGGCAAGCCAAAAAGAAAGGAAGTGGCAAGAAGGGTGTTTGGATGGAAATGCTGCTGCTGCAGCCTTCTCTGGAGCCTGAGCTGTATATTGGAAAAGCTGCCCAGCATAGGCTCTGCTCTGCATGGAGCTCACTCTGCTCAGCAGCTGGACACTCTTGGTACCTTTTCCTAAAGCTTGGGAATCCACCACAATGCTCACTTCACTCAGCTCAGTGGCTTTGTCAGGAAATGATCCCCAAAGGGAATGTTTCAGGCTTTTAATTTTCTCATTTTTTCTAGGCCCTGAAAAGTAACTGCTTACCCAATATCCCACCCTCCTTGGGTCTCAGGTCAGAATGTCTTTCATTTTGGCCAATGTAGGAGACAGAAATGGAAAAGCCATTAAGGATGATTTCCAAAAACAAAGTTTCTTTCTCTTGTCTCCCTTTTCCCTTCCTTTGAACACACTCTTTAGGACCAAGGACATCAGTTATTATTCCCAGGTTACCAATAAATTCAGAGCTAAAAAGGAAATAATAATTAGGTTAATACTTTCCTCTTCCTCCTTTTCACACTCCTGCCTTTGTCAGCCTCTTTTTTAAAAACACCTATCCAAAGGCTAAAGCCACCAGATGCTCTTTCCCATTAAAGGTGAGAAGTCAGATTGGGTATGTGGGTGTGGGTCATCCTGTCCCTGGCCCCTCTCTCCCTGTTGGTGGGGTGAGCTTTGGTTTGAGGACCTTGGGTATTCATAGCATCATGGACATCCTTTTCAGTCATGCCATGCTGTTTTCTTATAAGTTATTTTCCGTTTTCTCCCCCTCACCTAGACTGGCCAGAACGGATATCTAAATGACATCAGGTTAGTACCACTTAGCATGTTCCCTGCTTCTCATTGAGCTTTGCCAGTGAGGTTAATATAATCCTGTAATGATGCTTTTCTTTGATGTTAACCAACAGACTCTCCAAAGAAGCCTTTTCTTCTAGCTCTCACAAGAGAAGGCAGATTTTTAGGTACCTCTGTGTGATCTATATCTCTCCTTTTTATTTTTAATTTTATTTTGTTTTGCTGTAATCTTTTCAGCAGAGTGGGTTTGCTCCATGCATGGCTGCTTGTGGAATAATTAAATTTGTGGTTTTTGCAACATTGGATATTTTTCCCCATTTAAAAAAATGGCTCCTGGTCAATGACTTTATTTTTATTGTTGCTGATTTCATTTCGAGTCCTAAATAGGTGGTGAAGGGGACCAAATAGGTGTGTCTGGGATAGGTACAGCTTCCTCCCAGAAATTTGCTGGAATGGGGCATTTTTGAAAGATTCAAACATATTTATGGTAAAGTAAAAGAATGGGTGTCTTCTGGCTAACCTTTTCTGAATCTATGGAAAAGATGTGTAGACATTATTCCTGACCCAGCATAGGAATATTTTTTCTTAAAGATATCTTTAAGAAAAAATAATACATATATATAGAGAGAGAGACACATACATGGACACCTCTATGTATGTAGTTTTCTCTTGAGGCAATGTAATGTGTAAGATGACCTCAGAAAGGACCTGGCCAGGCGCGGTGGCTCACGCCTGTAATCCCAGCACATTGGGAGGCTGAGGTGAGTGGATTACAAGGTCAGGAGTTCAAGACCAGTCTGGCCAAGATGGTGAAACCTTGTCTCTACTAAAAATACAAAAATTAGCCAGGTGTGGTGGTGGGCGCCTGTAATCCCAGCCACTCGGGAGGCTGAGGCAGAGAATTGCTTGAACCCAGGAGGCGGAGGTTGCCGTGAGCCGAGATCACGCCACTGCACTCCATCCAGCCTGAGCGACAGAGCCAGACTCTGTCTCAAAAAAAAAAAAAAAAGGACCTAAGGGACCTGTCTGCCTTAGAATGGACTTAAAGTGTGTCCTTCATATGATTGTTCACTACTTATTCTGAATGCTGGTGCAACCTGTTGTATTAACTTCCCCAGTTCCCAGTGTTCTCCATTTCTCCACAAGGCAGGTATAAGACCCTCCCTTTCATTTCAGTCTCTCAATCCTACCCCAGAGGATAATACAAGGCAGTGGTAAGAGAATAGGGTCTATTCTGTTACCAACTCATTTTAAGTATATTCTTCCCAATTTACCAATAGAAAAACTAGAAAATACCGATAACCTGAGTATTTAACACTAGAATTCAGGTCTAACCCCCTTTCCAAAGGGTTTCTCTCTTATTGACTACTACACTTGATAAGGACTGTCTGACTAACTTGTATTTGAGATCTCACTCCTAGTACTCTAGTTGTCCTTTCCCTGTTGTCCTTTCTAAAGCTAGCCAAACCTTGTGGAAATTGGGATAGTGAGATTTCCCATTCTTGGGGTAGAGGATTTTCCATCTCTCTCAAGTCTTTTTTTCTTAGGCTATCCTGCCCTGCAGTTCATCTGAAAACCCCAGGCAGAGAGGGCCTTGCATTGTTGGTGGTAGTAGAGATAGATAGAGTCCCCTGCATTAAAAACAAAAAACAAAAAATCAGGATTCCTGTTCCACAGTCTACACTTCGGGGTCATAGATCATCCCAGGATAACTGTAAGAAATAGGAGTTTTAAACCAACTCCTATGTGTGAATTAATGCACAGTGCTTTACAGTCACCAGAGTATACTTTATCTGATTCAGTTCTGTCAACATCCTAATTTGGTCAGCTGGATTACATGTAAAAAAACAAAAGCAGAGAGATTAAGTGGCTAGCCCAAGTTTACATGGCTAATAGAAGCAAAAATGGAGCTGATTCTTAGTTTAGTGTCCTCTTCACTACACCACACCAGCTCTCTACAGATGTCACCCCTTCCTCTCTTAGTAGTGTTACATTTGGAGCCCTAATCCAGATTCACTGATTAGAGTGATGCTCTTATTAGGGCTGTGGAGCATCAGACTACATCAAACTGTGCAGATAATAGCTTGAAGGATCTACTGAGCAGGTGCAGCCCTTTCCTCTCTAGACCCCCCCACCCCGAGACGGAGTTTCACTCTTGTTGCCCAGGCTGAAGTGCAATGGCATGATCTTGGCTCACCGCAACCTCCGCCTCCCAGGTTCAAGCAGTTCTCCTGCCTCAGCCTCCCGAGTAGCTAGGATTACAGGCATGCACCACCACGCCCGGCTAATTTTGTATTTTTAGTAGAGACGGAGTTTCTCCATGTTGAGGCTGGTCTCAAACTCCTGACCTCAGGTGATCCACCCACCTCAGCCTTCCAAAGTCCTTGTATTACAGGCCTGAGCCACTGCACCTGGCCCTCTCCAGACCTTTTAAGCTACGGATTTTCCAACTGAGCTTTGATTGAAGATCTAGGTCATCTAAAATGCAGCATCGTGGGCACTTAAGGGAATAATTCCTTCCTCTACTTGGATACTAGTCCAAAACGCTAATGATTAGAAGCTGATCTTCTCTAATTGCTTTACACCTTTCTGGCCCAGTTTATGTTTGTGAAACAAATACCTGTAAACCAAACTCCATTATCCACATTGACAATAACTATGGCAGCTCCCCAGTTCTTTGGAAGAGTCTGCTCCATTGACATGCCACAGTGAGGCCTTACTGATGTTTATTGCCACCTCTTCCACAGGCATCTCTACCCATTCCCCAGACCCAACAAGCTGGACTTTTCACCAGCACTAAATCTGCTTGTAAAAACTAATCAGCTCTGATTTTATATGAATATGAGGTGTGACTGCTCTTTGTCCTTTACCTCCATCTCTCCAGCATACACACAACCCAATCCAGTGCTCAAAATTGAATCTGGGTAGCGTTCCCTAATTATTTTTATTTGTAGAGAGGGAAAATTGATCTTTTTCCTGCCAAGACTCAACTTAGATTCTCCAAGTTTCAGGGTAGTAGTGTACTAACCCAGGTTAGTCAGATCATCAGGCAGTCTACATTTTGAGTGTTTGGTCATCACTGTCTTGGGAAAACTGGATTAGTATAGAAGTGCTGCCATTTTGGCCCTAGCTTTTCAAGGTATGTGGTTTAAAGTTGCCTTGTTCACTGTCTACCTCTAGTAGCAAGAGAAAATAAATGGCAGGATTTCCTTTTCAGTGGAAAAGGCCTTTAGGACTTGTCTTGCAAAATTCAAGCTCTAATGTCTAATGAGCAGCTTCATCTATTGCCACTGCTGTATCCCCTTACCCCACAAACACACTCATTTTTATTGAGTCCTCTTAGTGTACTTGCCTTTGTCCATTGAGATGTAGCTGTTGTCTCTCACTTCAGGTCTGGTTCTGTTCCTGGAGAGTACCTAACTTATACTTCTTTCTTGTTTCCCATTCTACTTTTGGCATTCCAAAGGAAAGGGGTAAAGCTTTGGAGAAACAGGAATATTTTTTAATTCACTAACTACATAAAAGCATTTAAGTGCTTACACACACAGACACATGCACACACACACACTCTCACTCTTGGGGTTGCAGGGAAGAATTAGCATGTTCCTAATCAGTTGTGCCAGTGTATTCTTAGCTCATCGTGATTGGCTTGACTAATACCTAAAAGAAGGACCCTAGCATGTATTTTGCCCATTTTTCCTACAGTGCCTTTGGAGTAGGTATTCTAATAAAGAAAGGTGTTTTCTTTAACATTAATGCCCTTAAGAAAAATGCCTTTCTCTATTAAAATAACTCTGAGCCTAGTGCCTTTGGGGCCAGTGGGATTAGAATGGGGTTTCCTATTTGCTTTTGATGGGATGGTGGTAAAAAGAAGGGAGCCCAAACTACAATGATTTTTTGCTTAATTATTCCTCGGTATACCTACCAAAATCTTTGTAATTGTTGTCATTTGGTTTCCTTAGGTCATTAGTTGTTGGGGATGTGGGGTATGAAAGAAAAATTGCTGGTTCTTGGTTGCTTAATGATTAAGAAGCAGTGAGAGTTCAACCAGACAGGGTTTTCAGGCCAACCTGGCTATCTTGAGGCATACAGCTGTTAATAATCATAGACAGTGATTATAACATCAAGATAACCCTGCTGTTTCCAGAGCCAAATAAGAGAGGGAGAACCCCTTTCCTTAATAGTTTTGCTTAGGGAGATAGGATTATGAATATGAAGGCAACTAGGCACAGTCAACCCCCCTGCTCCTTGCCATCCTGAGTCCCAAGAGCGTATTTGCTGAAGACTTTAGCCCTTAGAGATCCTGAAACCAATTGTTCACAGACAGTAACATGGAATTTCCACAAAACAGGTTGGATCAATCCTAGACTATCAAACTGAGTTTTCCATAGTGCCCCTTTAGTTCACTATACTCTTCTTGCAACTCCTGGAAGGGTGGCCATAAGCAGTACCTCTGCTGGCTTAGACATGTGTTATATGGAAGACCCATTGTGGGTTTTATCCGTGTCATTGGTTCCTGCCTTTTAGCAATAGCAACTTCTAGGAGTCCTTTTATTTTAAGAACTTTCAGAAGGAACTGGTACCCCTCTGTTCCCCATTATTTCTTGCATGTGTGGGATTACCCTCAGAGGGTGGGAAAGAGACCACAGCCAATCTCAGCATCATGTATATGGTTTCCCATCCACCTCTGGTCTGATGTATTAAATTAGTTGCCAGTGCACTGTCTTCCAGATTTGCCTCTGTGTTCTTTGTTACTGTACTGGATCTTGTTCTGTCTGCTCCCATCAACTCTTAGTTGGCCAGCCAACTAACAATAAGTCAGTGTCCATCCTCCCTTTAATTCTTACTCATTCTTTGTTATTGAGAGAATAGAAATGAATTATCTCCTAGCCCTTCTGCTAAAGTGGTGGGTGGGAGGTGCTCTGACCACTATGGTCTCTGCAGGGGGAACCGTGAAGGGCTGAGCCGCACCTCAAGCAGCCGCCAGAGCAGCACAGACAGCGAACTCAAATCCCTGGAGCCACGCCCTTGGAGCAGCACAGACTCTGATGGCTCTGTCCGGAGCATGCGACCCCCTGTCACCAAAGCCAGCAGCTTCAGTGGAATCTCTATTCTTACCCGAGGTGACAGCATCGGCAGCAGTAAAGGCGGCAGTGCAGGAAGGATCTCCAGGCCAGGTATTACAGCTTCTTTTCTTCCATGTCATACCCATCCCTTCTTGTTTGTCTCCTGTGAAACATCACTGATACTTACTTTTTTTTTTGAGACAGAGTCTCCTCTGTTGCCCAGGCTGGAGTGCAGTGGTATGATCTCAGCTCACTGCAACTTCCGTCTCCCAGGTTCAAGTGATTCTCCTGCCTCAGCTGCTTGAATAGCTGGGATTACAGGCTTGCGCCACCATGCCTGACTAATTTTTGTATTTTTAGTAGAGGTGAGGTTTCACCATGTTGGTCAGGCTGGTCTCGAACTCCTGACCTGAGGTGATCCACCTGCCTCAGCCTCCCAAAGTGCTGGGATTACAGGCGTGAGTCACCACGCCCAGCCCATATTTACTTTTAATAAAACATTTGTCCCAGTATAGTTTCCTGGAAACCTAATACAGCCAGGGGAAGGGACATTTGAATTTTGGATCCATTGTCCTTGCTTGGATTTAGTCCTCCTCATTTTCTTTCAAACCTTCTGCCTGATTGAAAAAAAAAAAAAGAATTAATTATGATTAGATTATTTTCTCTGATTTTCATGTAAGGTGGAACATCCATATCAGCCCAGGTCTCAAGTTATATACTAAGATGAAAATGATAGCCACTTCGTTCTACGACTCTTGAGATTGTAGAGGCTTTGTAGAGCAGAGGGAATCCTTAGAGATTAGTTGTTTGTAATTAATTGATACCAGCCAATAGGCTAGAATTTAGAGGGATGCTGCTATGGCTGCTTCTCTGGAGCTCAGTCACCGGAAAGGAGCAGACACTCCTATGTTCCACATGAAAGCTCTGTAACCACCCATCAGCTCTCCTGCTACAAAACCTTCTCCATCTATTTCTGCTGCTCTCTTAGCAGAAGGGCATTTAGACCTCTATTTCATCGTCCTCCTCCCTTTGAAGAGTTGCTTGAATCTCATCCCAGAAGTTCTGTAGTTATCCTCAGAAGACATCAGTAGTGCTGAAGATTTTGCCTCTGACCCCTAGGTCTCTGCTGCCCTTCTCTGTTACCTCCTTTCTAATTCCACTGCCTCAGCCTTTATCCAGGCTTTTATTTCCTTTTATGTAACTATGACACTGGCGCCCAAACTGATATCTCTACTCCATTCTCAGCTCTTTTTTTTATTGATTTTTTTTTTAACTTTTTCAAGAGTCAGGGTCTTGCTATCATCCAGGCTGGATTGCAGTTGCACCATCATAGCTTACTGCAGCCTTGAACTCCTGGGCCCAAATGATCCTCCCACCTCAGACTCCCAAGTAGCTGGGATTACAAACATGAGCCATTGCATCTGGTTGCTTAGCCCTTTTTAGAGCCAGTTTGCCAATCTAAAACAGATCTAAACTCATCAGTAGTCTCTTAAAAATGTTCATTTCTGCATCATCACCTGAATAGTAAAATCCAAACTACTTAATATAGCATAACTTCCTGATTCCAGTTTGCCATTGCTGTCTAATTTCCAGATCTTTCCTTCTTTCCAACCATTTCTTTTTTTTTTTTTTTTTTTTTGAGATGGAGTCTCGCTCTTGTTATGCAATGGCACGACCTCGGCTCACTGCAACCTCCGCCTCCCGGGTTCAAGCGATTCTCCTGCCTCAGCCTTTTGAGTAGCTGTGATTACAGGCACCTGTCACCACGGCTAGCTAATTTTTTGTATTTTTAGTAGAGATGGGGTTTCACCATGTTGGCCAGGCTAGTCTCAAACTTCTGATGTCAGGTGATCCACCCACCTAAGCCTCCCAAAGTGCTGGGATTACAGGCATGAGCCACAACACCCAGCCAACCATTTCTTGAATATGGCATTAGCTTTGTTTCCTCTTGGTCTTACAAGCGTCTGTCATTCTTCAACCGCAGCTTTCCTGCTGACCCCTCTTTAAATCCTTTCCTGACCCTCCCAGGAGTTTTTGCTTCCTCATCTTTGCTTTCATACAACTTTGTCGATATCACCGATGTATTCCTTATCCTTATCAGATTATAATTGTGTGGATGTCTATCTCTCATCAGAAGTTCCTGTGCTGTTGGCCGGGCATGGCGGCTCACACCTGTAATTCTAGCACTCTGGGAGGCAGAGGCAGGCAGATCACTTGAGGCCAGGAGTTCGAAACCAGCCTGGCCAACAAGGCAAAACCCCGTCTCTACCAAAAACATCAAAATTAGCTGGGCGTGGTGGTGGGTGCCTGTAATCCCAGCTACTTGGGAGGCTGAGGCAGAAGAATTGCTTGAACCTGGGAGGTGGAGGTTGCAGTGAGCCAACATTGTGCCACTGCACTCCAGCCTGGGCGACAGAGTGAGACCTTGTCTCAAAAAAAGAAAAAAGTTTCTGTGCTGTTAAGGGCAAGGACTGTGTTTCACTCATCTTTATGTCTTTAGTTCACTATACAGTGCCTGGCACATAGTAGATATTCAGTAAAAGTATGTTGTGTTGAATGAGTTCATGCCTTGGAGAGCCTAGAAATGGGGAAATTAGTTGGATAAAGGTTATGTGTATGCATGTGCCCATGTGTATGCTTGAAGTTTTCTCAGCAACTTTTTTTTTTTTTTTTTGAGACCGAGTCTTGCTCTTGTTGCCCAGGCTGGAGTGTCATGGCACGATCTCGGCTCACTGCAACCTCTGCCTCCTGGGTTCAAGCGATTCTCCTGTCTCAGCCTCCCAGGTAGCTGGGATTACAGGTGCCCACCCTCAAGCTCGGATAATTTTTATATTTTTAGTAGAGATGGAGTTTCACTATGTTGGTTGGCCAGGCTGGTCTCAAACTCCTGACCTCAGGTGATCCACCTGCCTCAGCCTCGAAAAGTGCTAGGATTACAGGCGTGAGCCACTGCGCCCGGCCCTCAGCAACTTTTATAAGAGATGTTGCAAATTGAGAAGAAAGCAAAGAGAAGACAGATCTCTCTCTCTCTCTCTCTCTAGCAAAAAGATGAATCTCTTAAGAGACCAAAAATCTGTGCCTTCCCAGGAAGTAAGCATTTATATTTTCAGCTATCTAAGTGTGATGGACAGATTCCAGACACTTCAGGGGAGGTGCTTCAGCAGCCTCACATTTTGTTCAATTTCATAACCAAACATTGACAGTCAAGGTGGTTCCTGTCCCTAGGGAGCAGAAGCCTGCAAAGAGGAGGACTGGCATCAGCAAGGCAGCTGAAATGCATCTGTGCTCATCTGTGAATCTTCAAAAGACAGTGGGGGAGGGGACAAAAGGGAATAAAGAGGAAAGGCAAAGAAAAAGTAGAGCCCTCTGACTAAGCTTCCAGGGATAATGTGTTCATGGCTGTGCTTCCAACTTTTCGTGGGTTTCTTCTTTGCCTTAGGTATGGCACTAGGTGCCCCAGAAGTGTGCAACCAAGTCACCTCATCCCAGTCTGTCCGGGGGCTTCTCCCTTGTACTGCCCAACAGCAACAGCAGCAGCAGCAGCAACTTCCTGCTCTCCCACCCACGCCTCAGCAACAGCCACCCTTGAATAATCACATGATCTCACAGGTGAGTCACCACTCAGTGTCACAGTCCTCTCCACTCTGATTCAAGCAAACTTTAGATGTACCGTCATGTCTCTTGTGCTGTGGGTGGCAGGAAGGATCAGTTTTTGGACACATGCCACTCTCTCCCCCATTTCTCATTTGTTAGTTGTAGGGAAAGAAGAACCTTGGGCAAAGGTTTTGCCAAATAACTACTGAGTCAGCTTGGGGGTTTTTTGCTTTATATTTCTTCCACTGCTTCCTGAACATTGTCAGTAGAATCTTTTATTTCATACCACATTTCTACTATACCCCATCTCCCTCTATGTCCATGTGTAATTAACAAGGCATTTTTTTTCATTACATCTATTTATGGAACTTGAAAAGATTATAACTTCCACCATCATCTGACCAACTATGTGGACCCATAAACACATATTTATGTGTTGGGGTTTGGGGAAAAAAGAAGTAACACTCAAGACCCCTGCCATACATATGCCAAGAAACACAAAGACTCCAAATGTTGTCTTTGTTTTCCATGACTCAAAAGGGCTGTATCCTTCTCCTTTTGTTGCTGGACTGGTAAATGTTGGTACCAACTAGAGTTTAAGTGAAGTTTTGCATCTGCGGAAACCAGGAAGGTCATCAGCCTAAGAATCAGGTCCTGTTCTAAACCGGAACTTCAGTATTCTGTTTTATTTATTTCTTTCAATTTTTTAAAAATGTATTGTTATTATTATTATTTTGAGACAGGGTCTTGCTTATGTTGCCTAGGCTGGTCTCAAATTTGTGGGCTCAAGTGATCCTCCCTCCTTGGCCTCCTAAAGTGCTGAGATTACAGGCATGAGCCACCACGCCTGGCCAGTGTCATTAAGGTGACTATGTTTAAAAGTCACCTTAAGGCCAGGCGTGGTGGCTCAAGCCTGTAATCCCAGCACTTTGGGAGGCTGAGGCGGGTGAATCGCCTGAGGTCAGGAGTTCAAGACCAGCCTGCCCAACATGGTGAAGCCCGGTCCCTACTAAAAATACAAAAATTAGCCAGGTATGTTGGCGGGCGCCTGTAATCCCAGCTACTAGGGAGGCTGAGGCAGGAGAATTGCTTGAACCCATGAGGCGGAGGTTGCGGTGAGCTGAGATTGCGCCACTGCTCTCTAGCCTGGGCGACAGAGTAAGACCCTGTCTCAAAAAAAAAAAATAAAAAAATAAAAAGAAAAGTCACCTTAATGCTCTGAGCAGAGCTGTGCTGAGATCTTCACTTACTCTCTTCTCACATGAATAAAGCTCTTTATGAGGAGAGCCCCATACTTTATCCTGAAGTATTCTCTGGTAGCTGGAAAGCCCATGTGTCTGCAGTCTTTTCTGCTGCAGTTTACATTCTCATTTTACCTCCCAGGCTCCCTCATCCCCCTGCTCATTAGTCCAGCTTGGCCTTAGAAATATTTCTTCCCTAGGTGTAAGAAGCAAGTCCCAAACACTAATACCCCCTGAACTAGAAACTAGAGTGCAAAGACCCCAGAATGGCCCAGTATTGCCCTATCTCAAATATTGTGAAATGAAGCTGAAATAAAGAACAGTGAAGATCTAGGAAATCCTACTTTGTGTCTGTATGTAATTCGCATGCAAGTCATTGCAGTCCTCTATCTTAGTCTAAGTCAGTTCTTTATATGGTCCTAACTTTCTTGTTCTACCACCATCTACCCCAGTAAGTCTCGTTCACTTCAGTTTACCTTGCTCCCTACTGAAGCATAGTGTTCATGTGTACTTTTCTTTGTCTGTGTCTTAATTCAAACCTGTAAGTGGGTAAACTGTGCTTCTCCTTCTGTCATCTGCTACTGTGTTTTTGTATGTGTATGACTTGCTTTTCCAAGGTCCTAATATTTTCTAGTTTTTTTTTCCCGTAAAATGTGTATTTTAATAGTCTTGCTCCCTTTTCTCCCTCTTAGTCTCCCATCTGCCGGCATCTTCCACCTATCATCTCATACCTAGAAACAGACAGCAAGAGTGGGAGAGGAATAAAGAGATAAGAGAAGAACCATTTGGGACTGAAATTTTTACAGAATGTCCAAGTGACTGGCCCTAAACCCCAATCTTCTACTCAGGTTCTGTCCCTGCTACTGGATTGTGAGGGTCAATGGGTCGATCGTTGGCATTGGCTTATCTCCTATGGGGAGTGTGGTGCCAGGTTAGGTGCTATAGCTTGGGGGTAAGGGAACACTACTTGGTGCAGTGATTCCTGTTCTCTTAGAAATTCATTCTTGAGATTAATTGTGATCACTAACTCCAAATGAAAGAATTTATCCAAGTTTTGATGCCCTGGAAGCATTTATGGAAGCTGCTAAAAATTATCCCACCATCGCACTGTATGTATCTCCTTTTTTCTTCCTCTCCACTTTTTCACCCTTCCTCTTTATTTTTTTATTCCTCTTCCTACTGCCATTTTCTTTCTTTCTTTTGCTTTCTTTTTCCCTGATTGGCCTTCAGCACTGGGGGCTCCCTAGACCAAAGTTGCTGAGCCTGGGAATAATTATTGTTCAGTTTCTAATGGTATATAACAGTGCTAGCATTAAAGAAGTGATCACGTGCACACACAAACACCACTGTGCTTACTCTAAAGCTTTTCCTGTAGAAGAAAAACTTTGAGACTGGGTGCAGTAGCTCACGCCTGTAATCCCAGCACTTTGGGAGGCCGAGGAGGGCAGATTACTTGAAGCCTGAAGTTTGAGACCAGCCTGGCCAACCTGGTGAAACAACGTCTCTACTAAAAATACAGAAATTAGCTGGGTGTGATGGTGTATGTCTGTAATCCCAGCTTCTTGGGAGGCTTCAGCCTCCTAAGCATAAGAATCGCTTGAACCTGGAAGGTGGAGGTTGCAGTGAGCTGAGATTGCACCACTGCACTCCAGCCTAGGCAACATAGTGAGACTCTGTCTAAAAAAAAAAAAAAAAAAAAAGATCTTTGAGGAAGTGTTGTTACCTTTAACTCTGTCACACAAGGCACTTGCCCCAGGTCTGGGACCAGTACTGACTAAACTATGATCTTTCCCTTCCTGGCAGGCCTCCTCTGTCCAAGCAGGCCTTCAAATTGTATGTCAGTGAAGCTCGTGAAACCAGGGGTGAGGCTGAGGATTAAAGGGCCAGGGGATCCCTTTTGCCCAATTGCTTAAAATGAAGTAGACTTCTTGAAAAGGAGTTCTCTGGGCCTCCTCTTGTCATCAGGCATCCGAGAGCCAGTGAACAAGCCCAGAATTTGCCAGTAGGTGGCAGCCACATGCCTCGGGGCCAGTCTTTTTTTTTTTTTCATTATTTATTTTTCCATAGGTTATTGGGGTACAGGCAGTACTTGGTTACATGGGTGAGCTCTTTAGAGGTGATTTGTGAGATTTTGGTGCACCTATCTCCCGAGCAGTATACACTGCACCATATTTGTAGTCTTTTATCCTTTGCCCCCCTCCCACTCTTCCCCCCAAGTCTCCAAAGTCCATTTTATCATTCTTTTTTTTTTTCTTTTGAGATGGAGTCTTGCTGTGTCACCCAGGTTGGAGTGCAGTGATGCAGTCTTGGCTCACTGCAACCTCCACCTCCCAGGTTCAAGTGGTTCTCCTGCCTCAGCCTCCTGAGTAGCTGGGATTACAGGCACGCACCACCACGCCCAGCTAATTTTTGTATTTTTAGTAGAAATTGGGGTTTCACCATGTAGGTCAGGCTGGTCTCAGACTCCTGACCTCATGATCTGCCCACCTCGGCCTCCCATAGTGCTGGGATTACAGGCGTGAGCCACTGTGCCCGGCCCATTTTATCATTCTTATGCCTTTGCATCCTCATAGCTTAGCTCCCACATATCAGTGAGAACATGTGATGTTTGTTTTTCCATTCCTGAGTTACTTCACTTAGAACAATAGTCTCCAATCTCATCCAGGTCACTGCAAATGCTGTTAATTCATTCCTTTTTATGGCTGAATAAGTATTCCACCGTGTCTATATACCACAGTTTCTTTATCCACTCATTGATTGATGGGCATTTGGGTTGGTTCCATGATTTTGCAATTGTGAATTGTGCTGCTATAAACATGCACATGCAAGTATCTTTTTTGTATAATGACTTTTTTTCCTCTGGGTAGATACCCAGTTGTGGGATTCCTGGATCAAATGGTAGTTCTACTTTTAGTTCTTTTTTTTTTTTTTTTTTTAGATGGAGTCTCACTCTGTTGCCCAGGCTGGAGTGCAGTGGCGCGATCTTGGCTCACTGCAAACTCCAGGTTCACACCATTCTCGTGCCTCAGCCTCCTGAGTAGCTAGGACTACAGGCGACCACCACTATGCCCAGCTAATTTTTTGTATTTTTAGTAGAGATGGGGTTTCACCGTGTTAGCCAGGATGGTCTCGATCTTCTGACCTCATTATCTGCCCCCCTCAGCCTCCCAAAGTGCTGGGATTACAGGCATGAGCCACTGCACCCGGCCCTACTTTTAGTTCTTTAAGGAATCTCCACATTATTTTCCATAGTGGCTGTACTAGTTTACATTCCCACCAGCAGTGTAGAAGTGTTCCCTGACACTGCATCCATGCCAACATCTACTGTTTTTTGATTTTTTGGTTATGACCATTCTTGCAGGAGTAAGGTGATATCACATTGTGGTTTTGATTTGGATTTCCCTGATCATTAGTGATGTTGAGCATTTTTTCATATATTTGTTGGCCATTTGTATATCTTCTTTTGAGAATTGTCTATTCATGTCCTTAGCCCACTTTTTGATGGGATTTTTTTTCTTACTGATTTATTTGAGTTCGTTGTAGATTCTGTATATTAGTCTTTTGTCAGATGTATAGATTGTGAAGATTTTCTCCCACTCTGTGGTTTGTCTGTTTACTCTGCTGTTGTTTGTTTGTTTTTTTTCCATGCAAAAGTTTTTTAGTTTAATTAAGTCCCAACTATTTATCTTTGTTTTTATTGCATTTGGTTTTAGGTTCTTGGTCATGAAATCCTTGCCTAAGCCAACATCTAGAAGGGTTTTTCCAATATTATCTTCTAGAATTTTTAATTTCAGGTCTTAGATTTAAGTCCTTAATCCATCTTGAGTTGATTTTTGTATAAGGTGAGAGATGAGGATCCAGTTTCATTCTCCTACATGTGGCTAGCCAATTATCCCAGCACCATTTGTTGAAAAGGGTGTCCTTTCCCCACTTTATGTTTTTGTTTGCTTTGTCAAAGATCAGTTGGCTGTAAGTATTTGGGTTTATTTCTAGGTTCTGTATTCTGTTCCATTGGTCTATGTGCCTATTTTTATACCAGTACCATGCTGTTTTAGTCACTATAACCTTATAGTATAGTTTAAAATCAGGTAGTATGATGCCTCCAGATTTGTTCTTTTTGCTTAGTCTTGTTTTGGCTATGGGGGCTCTTTTTTTGTTCCATATGAATTTTAGAATTTTTTTTTTTTTAATTCTGTGAAGAATGATGTTGGTATTTTGATGGGGATTGCATTGAATTTGTAGATTGCTTTTGGCAGTATGGTCATTTTTACAGTATTGACTCTACCCATCCATGACCATGAGATGTGTTTCCATTTGTTTGTATCATCTATGATTTCTTTCAGCAGTGTTTTGTAGTTTTCCATGTAGAGGTCTTTCAACTCCTTGGTTAGGTATATTCCTAAGTTTTGTTTAAATAAATTTCCTTATGGTTTTTCAGAGTTTCCCTGACTTTGCAGTTTGACACCCTTCAAGAAGAGAACTATAGCTGAGGATAGCTGTGGAGTAACTAAAAAAATAGCACTGCTATCATTGCCCTTCCCCAGTTAGGGGAGGCCTAAGAGGAGCATCACTTCTTCTCACTTTACTCTTTAGTCACAACTTACAAGTGTGGGGAAAACAGGCCCAGTTTTGTTTTGTTTGTTTGAGACTGAGTTTTGCTCTGTTGCCCGGGCTGGAGTGCAGTGGCGCGAGCTCAGCTCACTGCAACCTCTGCCTCCCAGGTTCAAGCGATTCTCCTGCCTCAGCCTCCTGAGTAGCTGGGACTACAGGCACGTGCCACCCTGCCCAGCTAATTTTTGTATTTTTAGTAGAAACGGGCTTTCACCGTGTTGGGCAGGCTGGTCTCGACTCAGGTGGTCCACCCACCTCAGCCTCCCAGAGTGTTGGGATTACAGGTGTGAACCACTGCAGGCAGCTATTTTTTTTTTTTTTTTTTTTTTTTTTTTTTTTTTTTTTTTTTTTACCACTTTACTGTCCTTTTACCACTTTACCGTCCCAGAATATATATGCCCTGAACCAAGATAGACCCTCCTCCAAAAGAATGAAGAGAATTGGGATAATAGAAAATGTGTATGAAAGCCACCAGTATAAGCAGCTAATACTGAACATCTTGTCCATCAGTTATATTTGGAATGCCATTGTCTTGACAGAAAATAGGTGTGCCAGTAGAGCTAAGAGTTTATTTTCAAGGCTACAGCAGCAACTCTTCCATGTCACACAGTGGATTCTCAATAATTTTACCTAACCAAAATTACTTACATTTTATTTAATTCAGATATCAGGTCCTCTGCTGAGACCTCCAGAGTATTCTCCTCTTTGGGGAGTCTTCTAATTCCTGTACTCTGCCTCCTGAACTGTTAGTCTCTTCTGTGAAAGAAACTCTGGAGATGTGTGGCAGGAGAGGATATTGATACCATGGCCCCACACATCTTATTGCTCTAAATGTGGAGGGAGGAGCCTGTGGAAGGTGCTTGGATAATTCTGCTTGACTTCTTCCTTCACCTCCTCCCCACTACTAGAGTGGAGTGGAAAGAACCTATGCCAGGCAGAACTAGATTTCAATCTCAGCTCTGCCATATTAACTGTGGAAGCCTAGATGAGTGATTTAATTTATCTGAGCCTTTTTTAATTGCAAATACAAGTTATATCTCCCTATAGGATTCTTGTGTGAGGCTGTAATGAGACAATGTATGTAATAAGATAATATATACAAATGTTATTTTCCCCCCTTCCTTGCCTCTCTCCTTCTCTCATCTCTCCTACCACCAGGGACTATGACTGGAGAACTGATGAGGTGATCAAAATGCCTGGAGGGGAAGAAGGGAAGGAAAAAATAATAACTACCCACCAGTTGATTTAGAACACTCTATGTTCCTAGTAAACAAATCCTCCTGCTTGAGGCTAGTGAAGGGGGACTGAAGGGACAAAAACTAAAGCTAAGCTATTTATATTTTATTCCTAAATCCTTCCTGTTTGCTTGGGGGGAGTGGAGGTGGATTTTTCATATTGCTGTCACAGCCTGGAGGAGCAATCATGGAGTGGAAGGAAGTAGCCAGAAGCAGGCACGATCTTGGGTGTTTTTTCCTTCTCTGCCCTTGGGAGGGAGATGATCCTTGTGAATGAGTATTTCCTCTAGGAGAGCTGTGGTGTGAAATCAAGGAGCAGCTGAGCCAGACCTTGGATGACCCTTCCTGCAGAAGCAGTGCAGCAGTGCAGACAGAAATCCCTTCTCAAGTGGGCAGTCAAGGAGGGTTATGATCATGCTCCCCAGGAATTGTGTGTTCAGAAAAACTGCTTTGGGAAAAGCTGTATTTGGAATCAGACAGCAGACCCTGACCCTGAGAGTCCTCAGATTGCTCACAACAGCTGCAGAGCTCTGAATGGCTAATGGGGAAGGGAGTGCAGCAGGTCTCCCCTGATAAGAGAGATTGCCTGTTTGTCAAAGAGATGTTAAATCTTCAAGCTGTCCCAGGCTTGGTCACCTACCTGCTCAACAGTCATGCTACTCATGTGAAATTTCTTCTATGATTATTAACCTTATTGTTCCTTCCCTTTCCCTCCCCATCTCTGCCCACTCCCCCCCCCACCCCGCTTCCCACCTCTCTTTTCTCTTCCCTTTTCCACATGCCTCTCTGCTGGTCCACAGCCAGTCCCGGCTCTGCAGCCCTCTCCGCAGCCTGTTCAGTTCTCTCCAAGCTCCTGTCCCCAAGTCCTTCTGCCAGTCTCTCCGCCCCAGCAGTACAACATGGTATAAACTCCATTCCCCCTTTTTGTCTTGTCCATGTGTGGCCTGTATCTGTGGGTATGTCTGGGTCTGTCTGTGATGGCCTTGTAAGCATGTGGTGCTTTTGGAGGGCATATTGAAAGCTATTTCTTCTTGAGGGGCCAGCACAGGCTGAACTATACTCCATGCTAATGGCCTCATCACAGCACATCAAAAGATGCTTAAATGTAAGACAGAGGAACACTGTGTTCCCCCGAGTTTCAGGACAGAGAATGAAATTGGATGTTGGTATAACCTAGGCTCCTCATCTCTACCATGTACATCCTAAATCTAATTTGCTCCCTAGGCATGTCTGAGGAACCTAGTTTCTTCTATACAGAATGGTTCTCTATAATTTCCTTTAAAAATAAAAACACAGACTGGGCGTGATGGCTCACACCTGTAATTCCAGCACTTTGGGAGGCCAAGGTGGGTGGATCACCTGAGGTCAGGAGTTCGAAACCAGCCTGCCCAACATGGTGAAACCCCATGTCTACCAGAAAATACAAAAATTAGCTGGGCGTGGTGGCACACACCTGTAGTCCTAGCTACTCGAGAGGCTGAGGCAGGAGAATCGCTTGAACCTGGGAGGCTGAGGTTGCAGTGAGCCAAGATCGCACCACTGCACTCCAGCCTGGGCAACAGAACAACATTCCGTCTCAAAAAAAAAAAAAAAAAAAAAAATGCAATTGCAGACTTCTCTGGTATCACTGGCAAAAACTTAAACTGTTCCCCTGTTTTACCATGTCAGTTTATATTTTAAAGATCCTCATCCACTGCATAGCACATGCTGTTTAAATCGTTTGTACTCTACAAATCCTTTGAAGATCTGATTTGCCTCATAGTTGATAACTTCCATCATAGTTGTAGGAGCCCTGAATTGTTTTGCTCTGTCTTAACATCTGCTTTTTCACTAGAATCCTCTCCCTCCTCCTACCTCTTATTTCCATTTTGATTGTCCTGGAATATTGAGTTCAAAATAATATGCAGTCCAGTTCACTTGTCATCTGTTCCTGCCCAATAAGTAGCAAAACAGCTAACTTGAAGATCAGATCCCTGAAAATGGAATGAAACTACAGAAAAGCATTGTCTTTTGGTTTCTGCTAGTTGTGTGTGTGTGTGTGTGTGTGTGTGTGTGTGTGTGTGTGTGTGTGTGTGAATTACTGTCCAGGGAGCAGAAGGGAAAAGGAAGCTAACAAACTCTAACCTATCACCATGCGAGTGAGAGATGGAACACCATCACCCTTGCTGCTTAGGAAAGACAGCTGAGAGAGAAGGCAATTACAGCCTGGCCAGTCAGTCTTATCCTCCAGCTTAGCCACTCACTCTGCCCTCCTTTTGGAGGTGAGAATTGGAAGTAGTTTCTGAAGGGCAGGAGAACTCTAGGCTAGTGTCAGAGAACAAAGGTGGAAATGACCTCCAGAGGGAGTAAGGAGATAAGCAGCAGGAGTGGGAGCCCCCAGTCTTGCTGCTGCATAGGCAGAGCTGTGAAGGCACATGAACCTAGCTACCCATGGTCCACTCAAGGTGTTATCTGGGTCCTTTATTAAAAAAACAGGATTTGTGGCAATGTAGGGGCCTTTTTATGGTTGGGGGCATAAGGAAGACAGGAAATGGAAAGACTCTTTAATCTTTTTCGTTAAGCCGCTAGTTTGTCCTGTTTTTTCTATATACAATAATTGTGTCATTGCTCTCATCTCCCAAGGACTAACCCTAACAACAATCATAGGCCAGGCACGGTGGCTCACACCTGTAATCCCAGCACTTTGGGAGGCTGAGGCAGGCTGATCACTTGAGTTCAGGAGTTCAAGACCAGCCTGGCCAACATGGTGAAATCCCGTCTCTACTAAAAATACAAGAATAAGGCTGGTGCAGTGGCTCACGCCTGTAATCCAAACGCTTTGGGAGGCTGAGGCAGGTGGATCCACCTGAGGTCAGGAGTTTGAGACCAGCCTGGCCAACATGGTGAAACCCCGTCTCTACTAAAAATACAAAAAAATTAGCTGGGTATGGTGGTGCATGCCTGTAATCCCAGCTACTTGGGAGGCTGAGGCAGGAGAATTGCTTGAACCCGGGTGGCAGAGGTTGCAGTGAGCCGAGACTGCACCATTGCACTACAGCCTGGGCGACAAGAACCAAAACTCCGTCTCAAAAAAAAAAAAAAAAAAAAAAAAAAACAACAAGAATTAGAATTAGCCGGGTTTGGTGGCAGGAGCCTGTAATCCCAGCTACTCAGGAGGCTGAGGCACGAGAATTGCTTGAACCTGGGAGGCGGAGGTTGCAGTGAGCTGGGATTGAGCCACTGCACTCCAGGCTGGGCAACAAAATGAGACTGTGTCTCAAAAAAAAAAAAAAAACACACAGTTATAATCAGGGTCACCATTGTTACCTCATATGTGATAGAGAGACTGGCTCTGGAGTTGGACTTCAACAGCTATTCAATTCATAGCACAGCACAGAGGTAGGACTATCCCCCATTGTTTTAAAGAAGGTTGTAAAAAGCATTGCTATTTCTGTCTATGTTGAAGCCAAAGACATGAGGTTTGATACAGCCCCAATCCTTGCGTCTTATACTCTCTCAACAGGCAGATGACCTCAGCAACCCCTTTGGACAAATGAGCCTTAGTCGCCAAGGTTCTACTGAAGCAGCTGACCCATCTGCAGCTCTATTCCAGACCCCACTTATCTCCCAGCACCCTCAGCAGACTAGCTTCATCATGGCTTCCACGGGTCAGCCCCTCCCCACTTCCAACTATTCCACCTCCAGCCATGCACCACCTACTCAGCAAGTTCTGCCACCGCAGGGGTACATGCAGCCCCCTCAACAGGTGAGCAGCTCCAGTTCCCAGCTTAAATCACTTAATTCAGTTTGTCTAGTATTATACTTTCTTTATTCCTCTAATTTAGACAGACCAGAGGGAATACCTCTCCCTACCTTGCACTTGAGAGTTGTTCTAGCCAGAAAGTCTTCTTTCTGTATAACATAAATCCTTGTTTTACTGCAATTGCAGGTCCAAAATATCTCCGTTTACATATTTCTGGCCATCAATCTTGAGGCATTTATAGTAGTATGCTGATGTTGCGGCTGAATTTTAGGGACTTCTCACACATCTGTCTCCTCTCACCATAGATCCAGGTTTCTTACTATCCCCCTGGACAATATACTAACTCCAACCAGCAATATCGACCTCTCTCTCACCCGGTGGCCTATAGCCCCCAACGTGGTCAGCAGCTGCCTCAGCCATCCCAGCAGCCTGGTAAGAGAAACCACTGGTTTAAGAAGGCAGTGAATAAGGGAAGGGCACACCAGGAAAGAAGGTAGTATTTTCTCCATTAAAATGAAGGTGGGTCTAGGGGCAGGAATGATTAGGGTCCTAAGAACAGACCTATGCTCTCCAGAAAAAGATAAAATAGGATGGAGAAGGAAATTACAGATAGAGTGTGACCTCCTAAACATTCATACTAATGTATTTTCTGCCTTGCCCATCTCTAGGTTTACAGCCCATGATGCCTAACCAGCAGCAGGCGGCTTACCAAGGCATGATTGGGGTCCAGCAGCCACAGAACCAGGGCCTGCTCAGCAGCCAGAGGAGCAGCATGGGGGGCCAGATGCAAGGCCTGGTGGTTCAGTACACTCCACTGCCTTCTTACCAAGTGGGTGCATTCTGCATTGGGAAGGATCACCCCAGTCCTTGGCATGAGGAAAAGGAGAGACTCCCAGGGTCATCCATACTAAAAACTCCAATACTAAAATATTGTCTACTTTCCCCTAGAATTTTTAGGGTTTTTTCCTATGACGGAAAGCCAATGGAGTTTGAGAAGAATCTTTAAATTGTTTGGTCTTTATACAGCCATGGAATGAGTATATGCCCAGGAAAGTAGTGGCTAAAGGAAATCAGGCTCCTTTCTTTATGTCAGATGCCCAAGGGCGGTATTTGAAGAAGGCAGAAATAGAGACAGCTCTGGAAACATTTTCTTTAGGCAGATGGGGAGAACAGGAGGAGGATCTAAGGTAGGGAAGGAAGTTGTAATGCCCTGATCTCGTGATGACTAGGCTGTTTCTGCATGAGCTCAATGTGAATGCGAATGTGAGTAGTCATGCTCTTCTCTTTCTCAACCAGGTTCCAGTGGGTAGTGACTCGCAAAATGTGGTCCAGCCGCCTTTCCAGCAACCCATGCTGGTCCCTGTGAGCCAGTCTGTGCAAGGAGGTCTCCCAGCAGCGGGGGTACCAGTGTACTATAGCATGATCCCACCTGCTCAGCAGAACGGTACAAGGTGAGGACTCCCAGAGAGCCAGGACATCTCCCATAGACCTTCAGCAATGGTTGCATCATGGTTTTGTTTCCACTGGCCTAAGAAAGGCAGGGGTAAAGATCCCAGTAGTGCCCTAAAGCAGGTAGAATATGAGGGAGTTCATTCTCCTTTTCACTTATTGATTTGACATTTGCATAAGAGGTTATCAGCAGAAAAAAATTCCTGCTTCAGAGACTTATAATTTATGATTACGTCCATTTTTATGTTTCAAAAGAATGGGACTCAGTACTAGAGGATAGAGATTGCTCATCAAGAGAAGAAATTTTTTTGGACTGTGATGTGTAAATTGTTCTGTGTACCTCTGTTTATCAATGAAACTGATGGTGTGTCTATTTCTGTATCTATTTATATATAACTGAATATAGGTCATAGTGGATAGAATTTTTAGTGGTAGAAGTCACTTTAGAAATCATCTAGTCCACTCCTCCCGTTTTATTTTTCTCTCGTTTTTAAATGAGGAAATTCCAGCTAGGGCTGTTAAAAAATTTACCTAAATTCACGTAGCTAGTTAGAGGCAGAGGTGGAACAAGAACTGGAGTCTGGGCAACTCCATGTGTTTCTGTATGCCTGTCTCCCAGTATATGTGCATTTACCTTTGTCTTTTTCTATATATGTCTCCAGGTTGTTTTGAGTTTTGTGGAGTTTTTTTTTTCTATTTGTCTTTATGTGACTGTATTTGTTTTTTACTTTTCTTTTCTTTTTGAGATGGAGTTTTGCTCTTGTCACCCAGGCTGGAGTGCAATGACAATCTCAGCTCACTGCAACCTCTACCTCTTAGGTTCAAGCAATTCTCCTGTCTCAGCCTCCTGAGTAGCTGGGACTACAGGTGTGCGCCACCATGCCCAGCTAATTTTTGTATTTTTAGTAGAGACGGGGTTTCACCATGTTGGCCAGGTTGGTCTTGAACTCCTGACCTCATGATCTGCCTGCCTTGGCCTCCCAAAGTGCTGAGATTACAGGCATAAGCCACTGCACCTGGCTGACTTTTTTTTTTTAGGTCAAAAATAATTAGCAATCCTTAGTTTTTGTGTTGTTTTTTTTTACCCATCTCTTTATAGCACTCTGTGTCTGTGTCTGTGACACTCTCTTTGTCTGTGTTTCTGTTGTGTTTCTTGAAATCTGTGTGTGTGCATATGTGCATGTATGTGTGTCTGGTGTTTCCAGTGTTGGGAAGAGCATGTGTCACTAACATTCCATCTGTAGCACTGATTAGCAGCTTCCTAATTGAAAGATGATCAAGTACAAATACATATAATTAACTTTGAACTGATGAGTGATTTTAGAAATTGCATGGCAAATTGGTCTGAGCATGGCTTGAAGCTGCCTCTGCTTCCCATAGGGGAGGACCAGGAAGCAGCAGCTGTTTGCCAGGAGCTGTGTTCGTCCCTCTACTGCTTCACCACTCCTCTCTTCTCTGTCTTCCCAGCCCTTCTGTAGGGTTTCTGCAACCCCCTGGCTCTGAGCAGTACCAGATGCCTCAGTCTCCCTCTCCCTGCAGTCCACCACAGATGCCACAGCAGTACTCAGGTAAGAGGATAAAAAATTGTGGGTCTTGGGCACTGGCAAGAGCAAACATTGCTGAAGGGCTTATGCTCTAGAGCTGGGAAGGGCAAAAAGAGTTCAGGTATTGGGTCTGTCCCCACTGTGACTCCATCACAAACTAAAAACAAAGTCTTAGCTGGTGTTTTCCAAGAGTAGTGAAGCTGACCTCTCAAGATGACACTGGGGCCAGGCACACTGGCTCACACCTGTAATCCCAACACTTTGGGAGGCCAGGGCAGGAGGATCACTTGAGCTGAGGAGTTTGAGACCAGCCTGGTCAACATAGCAAGACTTTGACTCTACTAAAAAAACTTTTTTAAAAGGCCAGGCGTGGTGGCTCACACCTGTAATCCCAGCACTTTGGGAGGCCAAGGCGGGTGGATCACTTGAGCCCAGGAGTTTGAGACCAGCCTGGCCAACATGGCAAAACCCCATCTCTACTAAAAATACAAAAATTAGCCAGGCATGATGGCGCACACTTGTCATCCGGCTACTCAGGAGGCTGAGGCATGAGAATCACTTGAACCTGGGAGGCAGAGGTTGCAGCTCATGCCACTGCATTCCAGCCTGGGCAACAGAGCAAGACTCCGTCTCAAAAAAAAAAAAAAAATTATGGCCAGGTGCGGAGGCTCACGCCTGTAATCCCAACACTTTGGGAGGCCAAGATGGGCAGATCACCTGAGGTCAGGAGTTCAAGACCAGCCTGGCAAACATGGTGAAACCCCACTTCTATTAAAAATACAAAAATTAGCTGGGCATGGTGGCGTGCACCTGTAATCCTAGCTACTCGGGAGGCTGAGGCACAAGAAATGCTTGAACCTGGGAGGTGGAGCTTGCAGTGAGCCGAGATCGTGCCACTGCACTCCAGTCTGGGCAACAAAGCGAGACTCCGTCTCAAAAAAAAAAAAAAAAAAAAGCCAAGTGTGGTGATGCGCCCAGTAGTCACAGCTACTCAGGAGTCTGAGGGGAATGATCGCTTGACCTGGGAGGTTGAGGCTGTAAGGAGCTGGCATCGTGCCATTGCACTCCAGCCTGGATGGACCCAGATAGGGAGTGGGACCCTGTCTCTAGGGGAAAAAAAAATGAAATGACATTGGTTGCCTCAGCCCTGAAAAGCTATGTCTCTGAATTCTTAGTTTTCTTTGTTTTTCTTTTTTCTTTTTCTTTCTTTCTTTTTTTTTTTCTGAATCTAGCACTATACTCACATGCCTTTGGGTCATGAAATGAAGACACAGAAGACCTGTGTCTTCTGTACTTATCCTTCGTATAGACAGCATTTCTTTTCTCTTGGGAGGGTGAGGGAAGTTGATAAAATTCTTTTTAACTTAGAGCTTAGATTTGTTTAGCAGCTTTTGTTGTGTGCTCACATACATTGTAACATTTTACTTCTCACCATAACTTTGTGAGGAGGAAATTTAAAACTCAAAGAAATTAAATGACTTGCCTAAAGTCACAATCCTCTAACTTGAATTTGGGTCTTTTGACTTTCTGCATCCCATACTCAGTCTTCAACACATTTTCTTTTTTTATTTTATTTTATTTTATTATTATTATACTTTAAGTTTTAGGGTACATGTGCACAACGTACAGGTTTGTTACACATGTATCCATGTGCCATGTTGGTGTGCTGTACCCATTAACTCGTTATTTAGCATTAGGTATATCTCCTAATGCAATCCCTCCCCCCTCCCCCCACCCCACAACAGTCCCCGGAGTGTGATGTTCCCCTTCCTGTGTCCATGTGTTCTCATTGTTCAATTCCCACCTATGAGTGAGAACATGTGGACTGAGTCTTCAACACATTTTCAACACATTTTTTTACTCAATTTCTTTCTCTCCAGTGGAAAATAAATGGACATCATGTTACACAGCTAAGGGCCCTCTTTGGAGAGGCCAGCCATTCCAAGTTAATAAGTTTATGCCATGCAGCCTTTCACTGCCTTTGCCAAGAATTCCCCTAACACGCAAGTACAGCTGCCCTTGTTTGTATCCCTTTCACCCTACCCTCAAATAGCAGTACACTGCAGTTAAAGAAACTTTAGGGGGCTGTGTGTAGTGGTACACACCTATAATCCCAACACTTTGGGAGGCCAAGGCAGGAGAATTTCTTGAAGCCAGGAGTTCCAGACAAGCATGGGCAACAAAGCAAGACCCTATCTCTACAAAAAATTTAAAAATTAGCTGGGCATGGTGGCATGTGCTTTTAGTTCATCCCAGCTACTTGAGAGGCTGAGGCAGGAGGATCACTTGAGCCCAGGTGTTTGAGGCTGCAGTGAGCTATGATGGTGCCACTGCATCATGGTGATGTCACCCTGTCATCATGGAGAGCAAGACCCTGTCTCAAAAAAAAAAAGGCCGGGTGCGGTGGCTCACGCTTGTAATCCCAGCACTTTGGGAGGCCGAGGCAGGCGGATCACGAGGTCAGGAGATTGAGACCACGGTGAAACCCCGTCTCTACTAAAAATACAAAAAATTAGCCAGGCGTGGTGGCAGGTGCCTGTAGTTCCAGCTACTCGGAGAGGCTGAGGCAGGAGAATGGCGTGAACCCGGGAGGCGGAGCTTGCAGTGAGCCGAGATTGCGCCACTGCACTCCAGCCTGGGCGACAGAGTGAGACTCCGTCTCAAAAAAAAAAAAAATCTGGAAGGAAGGAAGTCTTTTGTTTCTTCTTTTCTTTTTTTTTTTTTTTGAGACAGAGTCTTGCTCTGTCACCCAGGATGGAGTGCAGTGGTGCAATCTTGGCTCACTGCAACCTCCATCTCCCAGGTTCAAGCAGTTCTCCTCCCTCAGCCTCCTGAGAAGCTGGGACTACAGGCGCCTGCCACCATGCCTGGCTAATTTTTGTATTTTTTTTTTGTAGTAGAGGCGGGGTTTCATCATGTTGGCCAGGCTGGTCTTGAACTCTTGACCTCAGGTGATCCGCCTGCCTCAGCCTCCCAAAGTGCTAGGATTACAGATGTTGAGCCAGTTTCCCAGCCCAGCTGGGAAGGAAGTCTTTTTTTTTTTTTTGAGACAGGGTCTCTATCTGTCGCCCAGGCTGGAGTGCAGTGGCACGATCTCAGCTCACTGCAGCCTCCGCCTCCCGGGTTCAAGCAATTCTCTTGCCTCCCAAGTAGCTGGGATTACAGATGCATGCCACCACACCTGGCTAATTTTTAAATTTTTGGTAGAGATGGCGTTTCACCATGTTGGCCAGGATGGGCCTGATCTCCTGACCTCATGATCTGCCCACCTCGGCAGGAAGTCTTAATTTAGCCTCCAACCATCTCCTTTCCACTCTATTGTGGGAATGTCAGAGTGCCCTCTTCTGGTAAGAGGGAGATGTTTTGTCAATTTTCCCCATTTAGAAATGGAATATTTTCACTTGAAGATTTTTTGTACCCTCACTATGTTGGATGCTGTGGAGTAGATTCCAGAATTAATCTTACTTATTAGACATGATCAGTTCTTACCTTTAAGGAGCAATGACTTCCAGGCCAGGCATGGTGTCGCATGCCTGTAATCCCATCACTTTGGGAGGCCAAGGACGGTGGATCACTTGAGGCCAGGAGTTCGAGACCAGCCAGCCTGGCCAACATGGCAAAACCCCATCTCTTCTAAAAATACAAAAATTAGCCAGGCATGAGGGTGCACATCTGTAATCCCAGCTACTTGGAAGGCTGAGGCATGAGAATCGCTTGAACCCAGGAGGCAGAGGTTGCAGTGAGCCGAGATTGCGCCACTGCACTCCAGCCTGGGCAACAGAGCGAGACTGTCTCAAAACAACAAAACAAAAAAAGGAGCAATGACTTCTGCCTTCATACAGGCTAAGGCTTTTAATTCAAAAGTCCTTAACTTTTATTATGTTATTGGTCTCTCTGGCTGTTTTTCCTAGTGTCTGTCAGGGGCACTTGGCCTTAAAATTTCCAGTGGGGTATAGATATTGCAGAAACCAGCTGCAAGAAGCACTGTAGCCTGTGGTGGTGCTGGGTACTGCAGGGCATTTTTTCTCCTGCATGTACACGTAGGTATACTTTATGTGCATTTTTGTGTGTATCCTTTGTGGTATGTCCTTATATCTTTTGGGTCACTGTGGTTACATCTATTCATCTTCAAATGCAACGTCTTTGAACCATAAACAAATCAAGTGAAAAGAATTTTTCATTACCTACTCTGACTGTCATACTAGGTTAATTTAAGTAAACTAAAACAACAGTTCTGGAAGTTGGCAACACTAGAAATCTGGACTAGGGTTAGTAGAAAGAGATAATTAATGTAGGCTTCCCACATCAAAAGAAATGGGGAATCCCTCTTTATCATCTGTTTTCCTTGCTTCTTTGGAATTTTCTCAGTTTTATCTCCTTTGTTCCTAGTTACCTGGTTGATCCTAGGCTTCTGACTGACCCCTTGTACTTTTCCTAGTGGGACCTTGTGTTCTACCCATATCCTCTAAAATACTGTATTCACCATATGGATTTTATAGGTCTTTAATCCCTGCTTGTGGAAATCTAAGAGGAGGTGGAAAAAGGGAAACAAGTGCTTCTTGTGCCTCATTTACCCTATACTGAAAAGATAGACAGCAGGCATAACCCACAAGGGCCCCTCTGTCACCTTCAGAGGACAGTTGCCCGCCCTTCTGTCATGTAGCAACATGGTCACTTTTCCAAAAATAAAGGCAGGGATTAGGATTGGCTGTTCCTGGAACAACTGTTCTGGTTTATTAATACATTTTTGTAGTTGCCCTGTTTACCCCCACGCCTGAACTTTAATTCCTTCACTATAGTAGGAGACATAACTCTAACCCCAGGAAAAACTTCTCCCATTAAAATAATGAGTTGCAGGTCCCTTGAGGTTTCTACAGGGGTGCTTGTCTGGGGAAGATGCACACAGACATGAAATGGCAGTGATACCTATACAGAGACACCCAACTCACAGTGACACAGCAGCATGGACAGAGTGAAATGCATACAGAAATAGCCTCTCACATATTTACTGGCTCATTGTTTAGCTGAGGGGTTTCCAAAGCTGAGACTGCTCTTTCATCTTCCATTTAGTGAAGATATCCTACTCCCCCACCAAAAAAGGGAAAAATACCAAGATATTATTGGATTCTATCTTTTAATTTGGGAAAGATGCCTGTGGATTTTATTTCTCCAAACAATTCCTTTCCATAGATGTGATTTCTGGTGGTAAGAAGCCTATCGGTCTTCTACCTCAGTGATTTAAAAAAACAAAAAAACAAAAACGAAAAACAATTCTGCCAGACATAAATGTCATCTGTTTGTATTTATGCGGTTTGCTGTGCCCAATCGACCTTTCTGCCCAGGTTTAATGATGCCACTTAAAAAGCCATTCACATGTCCCCTCTCCTTTCAGAGCTTTCAAGCTGAAATTGATTTCCTTATTCAACCCCCCTCTCCCCCTTCCCACCGGCTGCCAACCCATGCTCCTTCCCCAAACCTGATTATATGGAAGTGCTGTCACTGGGCAGCGGTTTTTTGTTGTTTTTTTTTTTGCCACGTCTATTAAGAAGTAGCGACAGTTCAGCTGCTAACAGATGCCACCTGCTTTGGGCTCGAGGAAGAGAAACATAAAAATCAGCTCATCAGTGGAGTAGTGCTCTGTGTCCTCAGCTAAGTGAAGGAACAATGCTTCAGGCCAGCAGGGGAGGACTCAGTGTGAGGAGGAGCTCAGGACAGAGGCTGCAACTAAAAACCCTGGCTTTGTTTTTGTTGGGATCAGAAATAAATAATATGAGGACTTTGTTTTCTTTCCCTCTCCCTGTGACCTCCCTAATAGCTCCTTATGGCTACCTGCTGGTATTAGAGCTTCCACTGCCTTGCTTATGCTTATTCCTCCACACTCACCCCCTTCTCCACCTTTCCTGGCCCAGGGCATTAGGCTCAGATTATGAGCTACTTTCTAGAAAAACAATACATTTAATTATTCTTACATTGGACCCTCAGGTAGCAATGAGGTATTTGAATACCTTCTAGAAAAACAATAGATTTAATTATTTTTACAGTAGACCCTCAAGTAGCAATGAGGTATTTGAATAAGGTCAATTGCAATTTTGTTGGTAGAGGATGTTGAAGCAGGTGAGCGATTCTTAGGATGGGGAAATAAAATGCCCAGAAAAACTACAGTAAGGGGAGAGTTGTTAAATGCATGACACTCCACAACTGTGCAGTTTTCCTATGGCCCTACTACAACCTATGCCCATGAATACTCTATCTACCTTGGCAGGAGATGGGGATATGTGAGCCTATTGCACTGAGTATTTGTGCTCTCTGATTGGATGAACCCTAGAGGGTCAGGGGTACAAATGGTCTGGGGAATATGATATGACAGATGCTGTCTCCTGAGCTTCTCTCTCAGACCTCCCACCATTTCTTTTCCTTTCTTTTGACTGGTACTACCTGAGAAAAACAATCACACTCACTTCCCAGCATGACTGGTGCCCAGGGCAGAGGCTGCAACATTTCCCATTATAGGAAGCAATTTGATGACAGCAGCAGTGGCAGCCCTGGAGCATCGAGCCATGAAAACAGCAGCATTGCAGCAGGTTTTCAAGCTAGTAACCCCCAATTCCCATTTTTCCACCACCACCCACATGTGAACTCAGCTTCAACAGGAATATAGCCTGGGAGGTCAGGAATAAACCCTCACTCTAGATAATCCGTTGCGGGGAAGCAGAGCGCTAGCCCATCCCTCCCAGCAGGGACCGTCCATCAAACTGCTTGACCCTGACTCTTTACCTTGCTTTTCACCATGAAGATTTAGGTCTTAATGTTCCTCCTTATTAAGGCCTTCCCTTCTCCCACCCTGTGGGAGGATAAGTCTATCCATGGTTGCCAGTGCCAAAACCCCAAGGTCGCATTCAGTCAGCCACCTGAACCTGTCAGTGTAACCTTCAGAGGGTCTGACTTTCACTCCATTCCTGCTGGCATTGCCCTAATTTCAAATCTCTTCATTCTGTTTCAGCAGGCTTTTTTTTTTTTTTTTTTTTTTGAGACAGGGTCTCATTCTGTCACCCAGTCTGGAGTGCAATGGCATAATCACGGCTCACTGCAACCTCAACCTCCCAGGCTCAAGTGATCCTCTCACCTCAGCCTCCTGAGCTGCTGAGACTACAGGTGCATGCCACCATGCCCAGCTAATTTTTGTATTTTCTGTAGAGATGGGGTTTCACCATGTTGCCCAGGCTAGTCTTGAACTCCTGGGCTCAAGCAGTCCACCTGCCTCGGCTTCCCAAAGTGCTGGGATTACAGCCATGAGCCACTGTGCCCGATCTTCAGTAGCTTCCTAAATGGTCTTTCTTGCTGTTAGTCTCTCTCCCTAGCTATCCTACATTTGGCCGTTTGAGTTAGCTCTCCAAAGCATAGCTCTCCCAACACCTACAGGATAAAGTCCAAACATCTTACCAGAATGTGCTTCAAACTCTGACACCAACTATTTGTTTAATGTCTGACTCTTTAATAGACTGTCCATTCTATCAGGGCAGGGACAGCCTTGTTTTTTGTACACTCAGTGCCCAACATAGGAACTAGCACGTAGCAAATGTTCAATAAGAGTTTGTTAAATAAACGTGTCTCATCTCCTACTGCTTCCCCTATATGGCCCCTGTGGCTTAGCACCTTGAATCATTTGTCAGTTCCTGAATATGACATACATCTCCATGCCATTCCCTCTGCTTAAAATGCTTCCCAACTTACCCCATTCTTGGCCAAGACATACTTTCTGGGTCTGGCATAGTGAAACTACGTGCATTTATCTTCTCCAGAACAACCAGAGGTCACTGGCTTATCTATAGCCATTACCAGAAAAGCCTGCACGTGTCTGCAGCCCTGGCCCATGGCCCAGACCAGGACCCATACCATGCCTAGACATTTGAGCAATCTGACCTGGGCATTTGGTTATAGCCAGCGTTGACAGAATGGAGTAGTTTTCTGCCAAGCATACCAAAGTACCCCTCACCAGGTGAAGGCCAGGGGAGCACTGGCATCTGGGGCTCATACCCCTTCCACTCAAACTTCTACTGGTCTGAGAAGATGAAGTCAGAAGCCACATCAGCAGCCATCTCAGGTTCCTGGCAAGACGTAGCTTGAGTGACCTTGAGGCAATGGGTGGATTTATTTGCTGCTTTCCCACTCAGGGCTAGCTGGAAGGCAAAAATACAGTTTGAATTTGTAACCAACTGCTTTCTTCCTGCCCTTCAGGAGTGTCACCTTCTGGACCAGGTGTAGTGGTCATGCAGCTGAATGTCCCTAATGGACCCCAGCCCCCTCAGAACCCATCCATGGTCCAGTGGAGTCATTGTAAATACTACAGCATGGACCAGCGGGGGCAGAAGCCTGGAGACCTGTACAGTCCTGACAGCAGCCCCCAGGTGAGTGCAGCACTCAGCCTTGTCTTAGCAAGGAGATGACCGTATTCTTCCCAGGGCACAATGTTTGCTATTGACTGAGCAGCCTCTTTTACATGTCTTTTCCTGGGTACTTTTTGGGGAGAAACACAAGAAATAGAGAGCATCCTCTTTTAAGGAACCTAATATATAAGGTGGCAGGTGGGATACACACTTGAAAATGCTCAGAGAATACTTAAATCAATATGCCAGAAATGGATATTAAAATAACATAAATGGGCCAGGCACGGTGGCGCACACCTGTCATCTCGGCACTTTGGGAGGACGAGACAGAAGGATCACTTGAGGTCAGGAGTTTGAGACCAACATGGTGATACCCCGTCTCTACTAAAAATTAAAAAATTAGCCAGGCGTGATGGTGGGCACCTGTAATTCCAGCTACTTGGAAGGCTGAGGCAGGAGAATCGCTTGAACCTGGGAGGTGTAGGTTGCAGTGAGCCAAGATTGCACCACTGCACTCCAGCCTGTCTGGGTGATAGAGCAAGACTCCATCTCAAAATAAATAAATAAATAAATAAATAAATAAATAAATAAATAAATAAAATAGCATAAATGAATTAAGGACTGAGGTTGCAGTTTGAAAGAAGAGTCTGACTTTGGCAGAGTTCAGCAAGAGAAACTTATTTCCTGAGAGAGGTGAATTTTAAGCCAAGCCATAGGAATATCCAGAGGGTAATGTTTGATGTTTATGTGACGTGTGCTCCTCTTTTCCACAGGCCAACACACAAATGAGCAGCAGCCCTGTCACATCTCCTACCCAGTCTCCAGCACCCTCTCCTGTCACCAGCCTCAGCAGCGTCTGCACAGGACTCAGTCCCCTGCCTGTCCTCACACAGTTTCCCCGGCCTGGGGGTCCAGCACAGGGTAGGGGGTTGGATTAGTGCTGGCTGCTGTGGAATTCACCTTTCACATCCCATTCCCAATTGCAGAGATTGAAAGAGTAACAACAGGCAGGGGACCAGTGTAGATGATCCAATTCTGGGAGCTAACTCTTCCTTTAACCTCCCTGTATAGGCCTTGGACACTTGCCCCTCTCTAGTGCTGTCCATGCTTAACTTTATTTAGCCTTCTTTACATACTTAGTACTTACAACCAAGTAGGTGAAAAGAGCTGGAGAAAATAAGTTCACTGAACTTTCTAATGACCAAAGAGTTTAACCTAATATCAGTACCAAGTTTGAGGGCTGGGAATGTGGGGCTTTGTAAGAAACGGTATGGTCTTAGAAAAGGAAACACTAGATTTGGTTTCAGAAGTTCCAGTCTCACCACTAACTAGCTTTGTGATGTTCAGCAAGTTGCATAAACTCAGAAGTAGACCTCAGTTCCTAGTCTGTAAAATGGGGTTAATCACACATAAGATGGGAATTTTATCTGCTTTCTGCCCTAGCTGTCACAAGCAGTATAAAAATGAGAATGTAGTTTAAAAACGTTAAAGTGCTGGCCAGGCGCAGTGGCTCATGCCTGTAATCCCAGCACTTTGGGAGGCCGAGGTGGGCGGATCACCTGAGGTTGGGAGTTCGAGACCAGCCTGACTAACATGGAGAAACTTCATCTCTACTAAAAATACAAAATTAGCCGGGCGTGGTGGTGCGTGCCTGTAATCCCAGCTTCTGGGGGGGCTGAGGCAGGAGAATTACTTGAACCCGGGAGGCGGAGGTTGTGGTGAGCTGAGATTGTGCCATTGCACTCCAGCCTGGGCAACAAGAGCAAAACTCCGTCTCAAAAAAAAATAAATAAAAAAAATAAAGTGCTTTGAAATGTAATATTTATCAATAATAGGTAACACTTAATGGTACTTAATATGTACCAGGCATTGCTATAAATGCTTTATGTGCGTATATTTGTTTAACCTTTCCAGCAACATTACTGAGAGAAAAAAATACCCAACATCGGATCATATTTCCAGTAACAGAGCCACTATTTTAACCCAGGCAGTCTGGCTCCAAGTCTGTGCTCTTGTCTACTGTGCTTATACTGCCTCTCACATGAGTCAGAAACTTGGACCCTGGGTTTAGGGGTTGGGAGAATCTATATAAGAGATAAAAGACAGCCGGGTGCAGTGGCTCATGCCTGTAATCCCAGCACTTTGGGAGGCCGGGGCAGGCAGATCACCTGAGGTCAGGAGTTCAAGACCAGCCTGGCCAACGTGGTGAAACCCCATCTCTACTAAAAATACAAAAAAAAATTAGCCAGGCGTGGTGGCACATGCTTGTAATCCCAGCTACTCGGGAGGCTGAAGCAGGAGAATCGCTTCCTGGGAGGCAGAGGTTGCAGTGAGCCGAGATCATGCCATTGCACTCCAGCCTGAGTGACAAGTGAAACTCTGTCTCAAAAAAAAAAAAAAGAGATAAAAGACATTCATAAGGGTCTGTAAGTTTCTTCCCTGGTCATTTTCATAGGACTGTTGTCTACAATGGATAGTGCCTTTCTTCAAGGATGATGGGACCTAGTAGTCCCATTTGTCTGTGAGACACAGTTGAGAGCCAAAGGATTTAGGAAGAGAAACAACTCTTATACCAGTTACATGGGCATTTCCATCATAGAAAATTAGGAATAGTATGCATTGTTGCTATCTCCAAAGCCCCTTGAAGTCTTATGAAAGTCACACTATGAAGCTTAAGCTCCCAGAAAACCAATTGCTCTTACTCCCTAGGTGATGGGCGCTACTCCCTTTTGGGCCAGCCATTACAGTACAATCTGTCCATCTGCCCTCCCTTGCTCCATGGCCAGTCAACTTACACGGTGCACCAGGTAAGGGTGTCCACCAGCAACCGTAGGGCCATCAGACCCCCCTTCTTATTTGGGTGCCTGTCTCTGAGCTTCAACCAGCTGGGTGTACAAGGGAAATAACACAGAATGAACAAAGTGGGAGCCTTGCCGTACCTCCTATACTCATGTCTCCCAACCGACCCCCATGCCAAGGGGGAGGGGCTCTTTGTTTCTCAGTCGCTGCTCCATGGCCAACCTGACTGCCTGGTGGGGTGGGGTCCTCTGGGTTGGTGCTACTCCACAATCTCTCAGGCAGACATTATGATGCAAGGCAGTCAATGTTGTTTACATGGGATGAGAGTCGTCTTTTAAATGTTGAAGGGACAGAGTGGATTGAAGCACGGAAACCGGGGCAAGAGACAAGCACTCAAATCTGCCTCCACTGACCTGGGGACAGCAGATGTTGGTGAGTCACGGGATGCTGAATCCCCAAGAGAAGGTGCCCACCCTTCCGGCGCTTAATTACTACTCCAGCATGGGTGGGAAAAGCCAGCTTAGGACAGGGAGTGGAAGTGGGATCCTTTGTGCTCAAAAGCAAGCAGGAACTGGAGAAGAGAAGTATCTCAGTCCTCCTTACCAAGCCATCTCAGATTCTGAGGAATATCATGGTAAAAAGTGGGAATAACACAATTATGGGAGTTGCCTCTCATTAACAAAGAGTTTTCTAATTAGTGTCCTGTCCCTAATCTACGACATCTACCTTTGGTAGTCCTAGACCCAGTTTAGGAGAAGATTGGTAGAGAATATGGGGGAGGAACTCTTGTCCTGCAAGCCTCCCACTAGGTGAACAAGATCTGTCTTGGGATTTGGAGCAATTTCCTAAACAAGGAAAGGAAGGGAAACTTGACTTCCTGAGATGTTAAGAAGGAATATTCTATTTGAGCCAGCCTCTGAGTGGGAAGGGAACTATGGAACATATTTCAGATTGATACATTATTGTTAAAGAACATTAGCAAAAGCCACATTTTCTTCATAGCAGTAGCACCTTGTGAGAGAACTGAGGTATACGTTCTTAGTTCAGAAACCCGGGATTCTGATTCGCAGTCCCTTCTTGCCTACATCTCTGGGCTAGGAGAAGAGAAAGGTTCATTTGTTTTTCTCCTAGTTGCCCTGATCAGAGCTGGGATGGTGGGGAGGGGAAGAAAGGGCTAAGAGAGAAAGGCCAGGCTTTTGAAGACATTGTATACAGATTTAGTCAGCTGGACACTTCTCTGCCGGGCTGCTCTCCAGTCCTTCCTGTCCTATTCCTCTCCTATTCCTCTCACAACCGTGTCCTTTCTCCTCCCCTTCCAGTCCTGGGGCGGGTGCTGGAGGTGACAGATCTCCCTGAGGGCATCACCCGTACCGAGGCGGACAAACTCTTCACGCAGCTCGCCATGTCTGGCGCCAAGATCCAGTGGCTCAAGGATGCTCAGGGGCTGCCTGGAGGGGGTGGGGGGGACAACAGTGGAACTGCTGAGAATGGCCGCCACTCGGACCTCGCTGCCTTGTACACCATCGTGGCTGTGTTCCCCAGCCCCCTGGCTGCCCAAAATGCCTCCCTTCGTCTCAACAACTCCGTGAGTCGCTTCAAACTTCGAATGGCCAAAAAGAACTATGACCTGAGGATCCTGGAGCGAGCCAGCTCCCAATAAATGGAGGAGGGGAAAGGGACTGTCACAGAAGGAGCAAGGGCAGGGTGGAGGGGGTTGAAGGGTCCTGACAGACCATGGACAGAGGCAGGAAGTAAGGAAACCGATGTTAAACTGGAGCCTAAGACAGTGATGAAGATGGAAACAGACAGATACCCACACTGGCATTGGACTCCTTCTTGCTCCCCTGCCATGGGTCCCTTCGTTTTCCCTGGTTGACCCCCCTTGCATCACTCTTCTTCCCATCCTCTTCTTTTTTTTTTTTTTTTTTGAGACGGAGTTTTGCTCTTGTCACCCAAGCTGGAGTGCAGTGGCACGATCTTGGCTAACTGCAACCTCCAGCTCCTGGGTTCAGGTGATTCTCCTGCCTCAGCCTCCCAAGTAGCTGGCACTACAGACACGTGCCACCATGCCCGGCTAATTTTTGTATTTTTAGTAGAGATGGAGTTTCACCATGTTGGCCAGGCTGGTCTCAAACTCCTGACCTCAGGTGATCCACCCACCTTGGCCTCCCAAAGTGCTGGGATTACAGGCATGAGCCACTGTGCCCAGCCCCCATCCTCTTCTATCATTTTTCAAATCTCTTCTCCCATCATAAAATTAATTTCTCTCACATTTTTTGGTCAGGTAGAATTGGGAAAGTCCCACACTGTCCTCCTATTACCTTAACATCCCAAGCTTCCTTTCCTTTTTTTGGTCTTTATGAATATATTTATATGGACAGAATTAAGATAAACAAAATTGATTGCCCTATTCTCTCACTTCCCCATCTTGTCTTCCTAGACCCCACAGAGTTAAAACTTGGGACTCCCCCGGCCCCCCCAGAACACTTGTATATTGTTTGTTTGAGGTTTGTGCCGCAGTTAACAGACACAGTATTTAATTGCACATACAGATGTTTGCTGGGTATATTCACTGTAAATTTTATTTAATCTGGTTTTTTGTTTGTTTGGGGGTTATTTGGGGGGAGGTTGGTTTTGTTTTTAAATATAAAAAAAAAAAATCTGTCACTGGACATCAGTCACTGTTTCTCTGTTGCCTCCCTGGTATGGGTAAAGGGTTGGAGGCCCTGGGTAGGTATAGCCCTACAGCTGTTGGAGGTGTTTGTTGTGGGTTGGGATGGCTTTCTGTAACATACGCACACTATTGTTAACACCATTCCCTCTGTCTCATCCTCTTCCCCGTACACGGTTCTGATAGATGGCTAGATCTCTAATGGGACCATGGCTTTGGGCTCTCCCAGTTCTGCCACTGTGGTTCATCGAGCAGATCACTTCTCAACTCTGGATCTGTGTCCATATCAGTAAAATAAGAGACTTGGACTTACTAGGTGACCTCTAAGTTTCCTTCCAGACTATTAATTCTGTGGTACTGTGTACTCATTTAGGGCCCTTGTAGTTGAGTTTTGAGATAGGGTCTTGCTCTGTCACCCAGGCTGGAGTGCAGTGGCAGATCTCAGCTGACTGCAGCCGCCTCCCGTGTTCAAGCGATTCTTGTGCCTCAGTCTCCCGAGTAGCTGGGATTACAGGCGCGATCCAACATGCCTGGCTAATTTTTTTTTTTTTTTTTTTTTTTGGTATTTTTGGTAGAGACAGGGTTTTACCATGTTGCCCAGGCTGGTCTTGAACTCCTGAGCTCAAGTGATCTCCCGCCTTGGACTCCTAAACTGCTGGGATTACAGACATGAGCCACCGCTCCCAGCCCAGCTCATCTTCTGAAAACCCTTTAGGGATGGAGAACTTGGGCTTTTTTTTTTTTTTTTTTTTTTTTTTGAGACGGAGCCTCGCCCTGTCGCCCAGGCTGGAGTGCAGTGGCGCGATATCTCGGCTCACTGCAACTTCCACCTCCCGAGTTCAAGCAATTCTTCTGCCTCAGCCTCCCGAGTAGCTGGGACTACAGGCGTGCCCCACCGTGCCCAGCTAATTTTTGTATTTTTAGTTGAGATGGGGTTTCACCATGTTGGCCAGGCTGGTCTTGAACTCCTGACCTTGTGATCCACCCGCCTCGGCCTCCCAAAGTGCTGTGATTACAGGCATGAGCCACCGTGCCTGGCCGCCCTTCTTTAATCCTAAAGCCAGAGGATTAGGTTTTACCTGTAAGGGACAGAAGCAGATGTTTATTGCAATGAAAGCTACAGCAACTGAACTCGCAGTGCCAAGATGCTATATTATCCAAACATGCTCAGCAGTCCCTGTCCTCTGTGGCTGAAAAAAGGTGAAGAGCAGAAGTCATCTTGCCTGCAATATGGAGCCTTTCCTTTAGAGCATCTCAAAGCAAGCCCTGTTGTTCTGCAGCCTGTCAAAGCAGGGCCATTAAAGAACCTGCAGAGTCAGAACCATCCTGCACACCCTTTTCAAACTCCCCCCTTAAATAAAAAAAAAAAGTACTGGGTGAGAATGACAAAGCACATTGCCCTGGAAATCTCTTGGGTCCAAGTAGCTGTATCCCTAACCATGATCCTACAGGAGCTTGCCTGACCCAGTCTCCAACACAGTCCTTTATTTCTTACAGATACAGGGAATAAAGCAGCACTGCATTGCCACCTCTAAATTCTCTCCCCTGAGATGGGAGTATCTCCTCTTTCATCCATGTCACAGCCCAAAGAGTAGGAGAAGGGTGCACCCCTGTGAGATGAGAATGGCATCTGTCTCTTTGATCCATCAGTTATATACTGAGGCATCAAAGGTGGGAGATGGAATCAGGGAATCAAAAGGGTTTAGGAAGTGTGAGGGTTGGCCATCCTACCTTTAAGAGTTTGCAGTTCTCATGAGGAAGGGGATATTACTTAGAAATGATTTTAAAAATTCCTTATGTGGCAGCTATATGCTTCTGTCCAGTGTTAACTGGCCCTTTTTAATAGCCCTGGTAATTCCCTTCACTCTAAGGACAAAATTTTACAAGGAGGGTGGGGAGATGTCTCTGGGAGCTGCTGGAGGGAATGAAGCAATACTACATATTCTTCACTTTCTTACAGGATAGCAAAGTACTCCTCCAACCACCCACAGATAAAAAGCAATCTAGCCATGCACGGTGGCTCACACCTGTAATCCTAGCACTTTGGGAGGCCGAGGCAGGTGGATCACCCGAGGTCAGGGGTTCGAGACCAGCCTGGCCAACGTGGTGAAACCCCATCTGTACTGAAAATACAAAAATTACCTGGGTGTGGTGGTGGGCGCCTGTAATCCCAGCCACTTAGGAGGCTGAGGCAGGAGAATCACTTGAACTTGGGAGGTTGCAGTGAGCCCGGATTGCTTCATTGCACTCCAGCCTGGGCGACAAGAGCAAGACTCCGTCTCAAAAAAAAAAAAAAAAGCCATCTAGAATGGCCGATAGGAGAGCTCTGTGAGTTCAAATTAGCCTTTTTTTACCCTGTCTCAAAAAAATAAATGAAAAATAAAAATAAACTCCCCTTAAATGTTAAATGAACATGAACAGAAACTGCCCCTTCCTGAATTCAGCCATTATTCACCTGTTCGCCTTAGATGAAGAATCAAGGAACAGCAACTGTGGGGGGATGGGAGGAGTTAGGGTCCTGCCCTGCCCCAGACCTCTCAGTGTCCAATTTCTCTGTGTCAGCTGTGTTTCTCAGCTGTCCACTTTCCTCCAGCCCTGTCATTTCAGCCCTGACACCAAGGCAGGAGGCTAGGAGGTCTACAAATAGCGACTGGGTAGCTGGTGTGAACACAGAGGGTACTGGGGGGGCTTAGCCCCCAAGGAAGAGGACCAGTTTTTCCCCAGCACCACCATCAAGGCCTTGGGGCTCCCAGATCCCTCTACAGACTGTGGACTGACTTAGGGAATCCCGGACGTAAGTTACCTCTTCATCCTCTCGATTTCCACGACTGCTCACCCCAGCTGCCCTGATCTATAATCTATTCAGCTTCTTCATTTCTCTCCTTGTCTGTGAGTCGTTTGGGTTTTAGGAGTAAAATTATTATTCTACTCTAGGATGAGTTTGGATTGGAGGGTGGGGTGGGGGTGGGGGTGGGGTGAAGGGAATGAAGTAGTAAGGGAAGGAAAGGCTCATATTACCCTGAAAACTTAAAATAGCTGAGCCCTGAGGCAGGCTGGGACAGAACTAGGCACAGGGCCCCCAGGGCTCGAGAAAGAAGTAGGCGAGGACAAATGTCTCCAGTCCATCCTTCCTTGTGTGCACACGAGGACACACATTAAACCTCTTGAGGAGAGGAGATCTGGGAAGGTATGCATCACATCTCTGTTGCCCACAGATTCCCAGGAGAAACAAAGTACCTATAGGAAAATGACGTAAACCATGCAGCTTTGAACACTGTGTAAGGGCTGTAAACTATGGGGTCACCCCTCAGGATGGAAGGATGAGTATCAGCTTGAGGAACTAATTGGGAAGCTCTTTAGTCTGTTGGGCATTTTTTATTTATTTATTTTTTTTTGAGACAGTCTTGCTCTGTCACCCAGGCTGGAAGGCAGTGGCACAATCCCGACTCACTGCAACCTCCGCCTCCTGGGTTCAAGCGATTCTCCTTCCTCAGCTTCCTGAGTAGATGGAATTACAGGTGTCCACCACCACACCCGGCTAATTTTTGTATATTTAGTAGAGATGGGGTTTCACCATGTTGGCCAGGCTAGTCTTGAACTCCTGATCTCTAGTGATCCGCCCGCCTCAGCCTCCCAAAGTGCTGGGATTACAGGCATGCACCACCACACCCGGCCATGTTGAGCTTTTTTCTAGACCTCCATGAAATCTGTTAATAAAACCTGCCAAAGGATCTGTATTTGGCCCAGTGCAGTGGCTCACGCCTGGAATCTCAACTATTTGTGAGGTTGAAACAGGAGGATTGCTTGAGCTAGTTCGGGACCAGCCTAGGCAACAAAGCAAGACCATGTCTCTACAAAAAATAAAAAAGTAGCCAGGTAATGCGCACCTTGTGTTCCAGCTACTCAGTAAGCTGAGGTAGGGGAATCGCTTCAGACTGGGAGGTCAAGGCTGCAGTGAGCTATGATCACGCCACTGCACTCCAGCCTGGGTGACAGAGTGAGACCCCATCCCAACAACAACAACAAAATCTCTCATCACATTTCTCCGAAAGCCTCCCCTTTGAGGACCACCCTACTGCAAGGGACAGAAATAAGGGAGAGAAGAATGAAAGGGATTAGATTTCATAGTGGGGTCCAACCTCTTGCAGGATGACAGAAAAGGAGGTGCTGGAGTCCCCTAAGCCCTCCTTCCCAGCAGAGACTCGGCAAAGTGGGGTGAGTCTGGGCCTCTGACCACTGGGTGTGGGGGCCCGGGAAGCCATTACAGCTGAAGAAGAGTGCTTAAATTGATCTCATTTGTGTGTGACTCATTTTTTGCTGGCCAGCACCTGCAGTCCCCAATACCAATACCCCCCTAATCCTGGGGTACCTTCCTTGCCCGAAACTAGAAAACTGTCTAGTTTGCTCTAGCGCCCCCCTACTCTAGAGAGGGTGACAAGTCCTTTTAATATTGGATTTTCTTCACTCCCTCCCTCAGCTACAGCGGCTGAAGCAGTTACTCAGGAAGGGTTCTACAGGGACAAAGGAGATGGAACTTCCCCCAGAGCCCCAGGCCAATGGGGAGGCAGTGGGAGCTGGGGGTGGGCCCATCTACTACATCTATGAGGAAGAGGAAGAGGAAGAAGAGGAGGAGGAGGAGCCACCCCAAGAACCTCCTAAGCTGGTCAACGATAAGCCCCACAAATTCAAAGATCACTTCTTCAAGAAGCCAAAGTTCTGTGATGTCTGTGCCCGGATGATTGTTCGTGAGTCATGAAGGGAAGTGAAAAGAGTATGATATTGAAGGCAGAGGTTTGGGGAGAGGGCATAGGAGAGGAGTATTTGTAGCAGATGGGCTGTGGCTAGAGTTGGCGTAAGGCAATGCTACTAGAGATTGCGCAAGTAGGGTCCCAGACAGAAAAGGGAACCTAAGAGTAGCAGCAGTGGTACAAAGGGAAAGGGCAATCTGGAACCTTATCTGAATTTTCTCCCCCTCTCCCAAGTCAACAACAAGTTTGGGCTTCGCTGTAAGAACTGCAAAACCAACATCCATGAACACTGTCAGTCCTATGTGGAAATGCAGAGATGCTTCGGCAAGATCGTGAGTAGGCTCTGGAGAACAAGGTGTAGAAAGGAGGGGACATGGCCGGGCGCGGTGGCTCACGCCTGTAATCCCAGCACTTTGGGAGGCTGAGGCAGGTGGATCACGAGGTCAGGAGATTGAGACCATCCTGGCTAACACAGTGAAACCCCAACTCTAAATACAAAAAAATTAGCCGGGCGTGGTGGCGGGTGCCTGTTGTCCCAGCTACTCAGGCGGCCGAGGCAGGAGAATGGTGTAAACCCGGGAGGCGGAGCTTGCAGTGAGCCGAGATTGCGCCACTGCACTCCAGCCTGGGTGACAGAGCGAGACTCCGTCTCAAAAAAAAAAAAGAAAAAAAGAGGGGACATGTCACCAGCCAGCTACCCCTTGCTGGTCTCTCCTCCATCCCATTCATTTCTCTGTTTTTTCTTTCTCAGCCCATCTCTTTTTCTGAAAAAGGGTGAGCACTCATGGGAGAGGTGGGCTTCTGGACCTTACTTTGCTACCTCTAATGCTTCCTCCCATCCCATCCTACAGCCGCCTGGTTTCCATCGGGCCTATAGTTCCCCACTCTACAGCAACCAGCAGTACGCTTGTGTCAAAGATCTCTGTAAGTGCCCTTTATGGAACATGAGGGAATGGGCAAGCCTAGACATGGTTTCATGCCATCTCTAGCTTTGGGAGCCAACTTCTGAAACAGAAACTTCCTATTTCCCATAATTCTCCCTCAGCCTCACATTTTTATATCCATTTGGATGCAGAGGCAATATCCCCATTTTACAGCAGAGGGAGATAAGATTTAGTTGCAACTACATACAGTTAGCAAGAGGTAGAGCCAAGACTGGAATCTTCAGTTGCTAGCTTCAGAATCTGTACTCTTTATGTGCAAAATCATTTCTAAGCAAGAACAAGGATTCTAGATTGTCCTCATCCTTACTACAGAGTCATATCAGACTCGGGGCAAGACCCAAAGGCTGCAGGCACCCTGGGCAGGTTCATAATTTGACAACCCTTAAAAGCATATTCATTGACAAATTTGCTCAACATTTATTTGGAGGAGAGGCTGAACTCTGTGAAGAGCATGGGTGAAAAAGAAGAACCTATTGGTGGCAGCACCTCAGCTTACACATGCCATTCAGCAGAACAAAGCCAGCAGTTAAGGGCCTATTCTCCTTAGAAGGAGAATAGTGATTCTGCGCATGTCTCAACTCCCAAGCAACCAAAGTTGTCTTTCAAACGTCATATAATGCTCTGCCTGGAAGGAGTTCTAATAAATACTTTTCTCCCTCACATTACATCACCAGTGATATTTTTAGAATCCTTTATAGATTGGTATCCTGGGTATTGCCCAGCTGACCCTTCCCTAATCTTCCCCCGCGGTGCCCCCACCACCACCCAACACACACATGGGTATCCATCTACTCAATCCTGCCTCTCCCTTCCTTTCCTCCAAGCCTTTCTCTGCCTCCCCAATAATGTCTTCTTTCTCCTCCCATTCGATTAGCTGCTGCCAATCGCAATGATCCTGTGTTTGAAACCCTGCGCACTGGGGTGATCATGGCAAACAAGGAACGGAAGAAGGGACAGGCAGATAAGAAAAATGTGAGCACTGTACCTCCCCACGAGGTCCCTCCCAGAGATCCCATGGAGCAGGTCATTTTCCCATTTGGAAAGCTGACAGAAGTAATAGATTGTCTTCCCCTAAAATTGCACAAAACTCGGCCGGGCATGGTGGCTCATGCCTGTAATCCCAGGACTTTGGGAGGCCAACACGGATGGATCATGAGGTCAGGAGATCGAGACCATCCTGGCCAACATGGTGAAACCTCGTCTCTACTAAAAATACAAAAATTAGCCAGGCATGGTGGTGTGTGCCTGTAATCCCAGCTACTCAGGAGGCCGAGGCAGGAGAATCACTTGAACCCAGGAGGCAGAGGTTGCAGTGAGCTGAGATCATGCCACTGCACTCCAGCCTGGGTGACAGAGTGAGACTCCATCTCAAAAAAAAAAAAAGCCAGGTGAGGTGGCTCACGCCTGTAATCCCAGCACTTTGGGAGGCTGAGGTGGGTGGATCACCTGAGGTCAGGAGTTTGAGACCAGTCTGGCCAACATGGTGAAACCCCATCTCTACTAAAAATACAAAAATTAGCCAGGCGTGGTGGCACACTCCTGTAATCCCAGCTACTTGGGAGGCTGAGGCAGGAGAATCGCTTGAGCCCAGGAGGCGGAGGTTGCAGTGAGCCGAGATGGTGCCAATGCACTCCAGCCTAGCCGACAGAGCGAGACTCTGTCTCAAAAAAAAAAAAAGAAAAAAAATTGCACATAACCCAACAGACATATTTTTGCATGCAATTTTAGGGTGTTTTGGAACCTGCTGCAGCTCACTATGGGCCTCTGGTTAAGAACTCCAGCCGTAGATTATGTTTTCTCAGCTTCCTTCTGAAATTGTCAGATTAGCCACCACAACCACCTGAAGGCTAGGCCCAAAGTCTTTGGCATTGCTGGGTGACAGAGGCAAGAGCTGTGCTTTTGGATGTAGGGAAGAGAACTTGTCATGCCAAGTAACTGGAGAATTCTAGAGCCATGCAAGGATCCATGAAGATCATCTGGTCTGACCTGTTCATTTTACAGATGATGAAACTGAGGCACAAAGCTACTGGCCAAGATAAACCTCATTTCCTTTTGTAACAGGGTTACTAGGTTGGTGATGCCATAGATTTGCATTCAGTTCAGCAAGGAATTTGTTAGAATATTCTTATATCTTTCTGGACAACCAGGGTGGACTAGTATGGATGATGGTTACAGTTAGATGGACTCCTAAAATTGGTTGAGTGGCAGAACCCAGAGTCCAGGTCTTTTCAGCATTATACAGCTAGAGGGAGATTTCTGATGCCTTATAACATGATTTAGATATAATGAAGTTACAAATTATATATTCATGCTGGGTGTGGTGGTTCACGCCTGTAATCCCAGCACTTTGGGAGGCCGAAGTGGGCAGATTGCCTGAGGTCAGGAGTTCGAAACCTGCCTGGCCAACATGGTGAAACCCTGTCTCTACTAAAAATACAAAAAAAAAAAAAAAAAAAATCCAGGTGTGGTGGCGCTCGCTTGTAATCCCAGCTATTTGGGAGGCTGAGGCAGGAGAATCGCTTGAACCCGGGAGGCGGAGGTTGCAGTGAGCCACTGCACTCCAGCCTGGGGGAGAAAGTGAGACCCTGTCAAGAAAAAAAAAAAAAAAAAGGAAGGAAGGAAAGAAGGAAGGAAGGGAAAAGAAAAGAGAAAAGAAAAGAAAAGATAAATGTACATATTTGATCAAAAAAATCAACTGCAAAAAACAGAACTAGAAATCTGGCCTCAAACTTGTTGATATGGAGGTTGGACACAGATAAGGGATTTCTATGGAGTGAATTAATGACTTATAAGGCACTAGCAGTGTGATTTGGCTGCTTCCAGAAGGGCTAACATATTCTTGGGTTATATTCTTTTAAGGGAATTATAAAAATTGTGCTGCTCTTTTTTTTTTTTTTCTTTTAAGACGGAGTTTCGCTCTTGTTGCCCAGGCTGGAGTGCAATGGCACGATCTCGGCTCACCGCACACTCCGCCTCCCGGGTTCAAGCGATTATCCTGCCTCAGCCTCCCAAGTAGCTGGGATTACAGGCATGCGCCACCATGCCTGGCTAATTTTGTATTTTTAGTAGAGAGGAGGTTTCTCCATGTTGGTCAGGCTGGCCTCGAACTCCCGACCTCAGGTGATCCACCCACCTCAGCCTCCCAAAGTGCTGGGATTACAGGCATAAGCCACCGCGCCTGGCCATGCTGCTCACTTTTTACTTACACACTAGAGTATTTTTAAAGGCTGACAGCATAGTCAAGGACCTGGAATCTGGTAGTGAATTCCCTGTCATTTAACTACATTCAAGCAGAATGTGGGTGACCCACCTGATAGGATGTTTTAGAGAAAGTCCCTGCATGGCCGGGCGCAGTGGCTCACGCCTGTAATCCCAGCACTTTGGGAGGCCGAGGCTGGCGGATCATGAGGTCAGAAGATCGAGATCATCCTGGCTAACACGGTGAAAACCCGTCTCTACTAAAAATACAAAAAATTAGCTGGGCGTGGTGGCGAGCGCCTGTAGTCCCAGCTACTCGGGAGGCTGAGGCAGGAGAATGGCGTGAACCCGAAGGCGGAGCTGGCACTGAGCCGAGATTGCGCCACTGCACTCCAGCCTGGGTGACAGAGGGAGACCCCGTCTCAAAAAAAAAAAGAGAGAAAGTTCCCGCATTAGGCAGATGGCTGGACTAGATATTTCCTCCAAGGCCTCTTCCATCTCTGAGATCCCATTATTCTATAGTTCTCTGACCTGATTATAGAGAGCCAGGGCATGTGTTCCCAAGACAGTGTCTCCCTAACTCTGGTGCCCCCTCCAGCCTCTAGCAGCCATGATGGAGGAGGAGCCAGAGTCGGCCAGACCAGAGGAAGGCAAACCCCAGGATGGTGAGTGTCACCCACCTCCATCCAGAGATGGAGTAGGATCAGAGGCTCAGCTGTGGAACAGAGGGTGGAGGAGCAAAGGGCAGGCCAGCTTTGGATAGATGAGGCCCTTCCACAGAAGGGTAAGAGAATAAGAATTGCCCTCCAGGAGACAGACAATTCGTTGGTGTTTCCTATCCCAGGAAACCCTGAAGGGGATAAGAAGGCTGAGAAGAAGACACTTGATGACAAGGTAAGAATCCTTCCTCCCTGCAAGGAACCCAGTTCTCTCCCCAACCCAGCTCTGACACCACCATTCATGGCCCTGGCAGAAACTCACTCTTTAACTCCTAGGCTTCCCATCACCTTTGACCCACTCTCTCCATCACCTTGCACACCCACCCACAACCAAAACACTTCTGTCAGTTCAGGGACCTAGAAGAGAGTTGGAGTGTAGAGTGTGTGGTGAATGTCCCTGCCTTGGAATCCTGCCCCTCAGTGTGGGGTAGAGGAGCCCTAAGACTCATCATTCCCTTTCACCCCCAGCACAAGCAGCCTGGCTTCCAGCAGTCTCATTACTTTGTGGCTCTCTATCGGTTCAAAGCCCTGGAGAAGGACGATCTGGATTTCCCGTGAGAGGCCTTGGGGCAGGGGGCTGGTACTGTGGAGTGAAGAGGAAAGAGCTGGGTTCCCCCAAGGGAAAGGAAAAGGGGGGACTCAGGGCTTGGAGCCTATTGATGCTGGACCCAGGGCACAGAAGGGGACCTGTTATGTGAGCGAGGCCCCTCCCTTCCCCTCCCAGGCCAGGAGAGAAGATCACAGTCATTGATGACTCCAATGAAGAATGGTGGCGGGTGAGAGAAATGGCTAGGGCTGGGGTGGAGTGTGGGTTGAGTCCAGAACCCGACATTGAGAGATGGACTCTCCCTACTATCTTCCCTAGGGGAAAATCGGGGAGAAGGTAGGATTTTTCCCTCCAAACTTCATCATTCGAGTCCGGGCTGGAGAACGTGTGCACCGCGTGACGAGATCCTTTGTGGGGAACCGCGAGATAGGGCAGATTACTCTCAAGAAGGACCAGGTAGGCTGTTGCCCCAACCCAATCCCAGGCCTGAATGCTCCCTAGCCCACCACACTCCCTGGAGAGCTTAACCATTAATGAGACTAGGGTGAGCCCCGGCTCCCCTGCTGTCCTCTCCTACCTTTTCCTTTGATTCCTCTCCTACTTCTGATCCTTTAATCTTCTAGATCGTGGTGCAGAAAGGAGATGAAGCGGGCGGCTACGTCAAGGTCTACACCGGCCGCAAGGTGGGGCTGTTTCCCACCGACTTTCTGGAGGAGATTTAGGCGTGCGGGCGCCTGCAAGCGGGAGACACCCACACCCCATTCTGGGCTGGCCCAGTGGAGTTTGGGGAGGGGGGCGAAAGCAACGGGACTGCTGGGAGAGGAGGGGTAGGAAGGCCTGCCTGAGCGCGACGGGGCTTCCGGGAAGGGACTGGTTCTCGCCCCCTTCCCCAGCCTGGGGCCTCGGATACCTGCTGCCCAGAGCAGCCCGGACCGGAAATCTTTCAGGCCCCGCTTGCAAGAGCTGGAAGAAAACGCGTATCTACTAGGAGGAGCGAGGGACTGGGGCGGGGGCGGGGGCGAGGGAGGGCGAACTGTCGAATGTTGCAAATTTATTAAACTTTTGACAAAACTTAGAAAAGTTGTTATTTAACTGGGGTTGAGAAGAGGGCCTGCGGAGGGGTGGAGAATCCTCCCTAGCTGTCCCGCCTCGTTACCATTGGGTAACCTGAGACCCATCTGGGCTGAGGTTGGCGGGAGGTGGGAAGTCCGCCCGCCAGGTGAGGCCTCTGTAGTCAGTAAAGAAAGGGGAGGGCGGGGCTGGAGTCACCGCCCCCGCGCCCCAGCGATTGGGAGCAGGATCTTGTAGTAGGGTAAGTTCCCCCTTGCTCTTGGCGATTTAGCCACAGGCAGCCCCTTGCATTTCGGAATCTGGCTTGGTGCCGAGCTAGGCCGCCAGGGGGCGATGCAAGATCTCGGTTGGAGAGCGAGGGATGGGGAGGGGGTGGAGGGTGGGTAAGGGGAGAGAACCAGAGACACCAAGCCCGAGACCCTGGGCCTGGGAGGGGGTGGGGTGCGTGCCGTCTCCATGGCAACACTTCCTCAAGTCCTCCGAGAACCGAGCTAGCTAGGCCGGGGGCCTAACCCCACCCGCGCGGCCCCTGCCCTAACCCTTTCCGACAGGTACCGAGTGAGGACGGAGGGCAGACAGCTAACCGGCTCTCGTGGAGACACCCCTGCGGAGCGCCCTATGCAAATGTTATTATTTGCATATGCAAATATGCAAATACGCCGGCCCTGGTCAGGGCGGCAGGTGGCGAGGAGCGGGAAGGTGTGGGGAAGGGAGCAGAAGGAGACGAGGAGTTTGGGGACCTGAGAGCGGACCCAGTGAGAGGCAGGCTGGGGTGGTCGCTGGAGTGGGGCAGGCGTGTGTGGGGGGTCTTGAGCTCGATGCCGGGTGGGGGAGGGTCGGCTTGGCCAGCCAGGAGCTCCTCTTCTCGTCTGCCCGTTGTCTGCCAGGACTGAGGTTGGCACCGCCTAGCAAGGTTGGCAGCGGGAGCCCGGGCACCATCTGCTGCTGGCGGGGGGAGGGCAGAGGCTCAGCTGGGCTAGGGAAGAGGAGGGCCTGGGACGGGCGCGCCCCCCTTCCAGAAGGCTGAGGTGTGATGGGGGTAGGGAGGCACACAAGAAGACTCTGCAGAACTGGGTTCAGTTTTCTGTTCCCTTTGCCCTTGACGGTCCCGGATGCCTGAGGGGGTGGAGGCGGAGTCATTAAAGAAGACCCCCCTTTAATCGCGATTGAGCTGGGATAGGAGCAGATCACAGGCAAACACACACCAACCACACGCAAATCAAGCCTTCTGTCCTTATCCTTCCTTGAAATCTACCTACCAGGAATGTATGAAGGGAGGGACCGCGAGGGCTCGGGTCGTCTCTATTCATCAAGGTCTGAGGGACTCAAAATCAGAGCCCCCCGAGATCCTCGAGAGGCCCCCGCCAATGCTAAGGCAAAACCAATTTACTGGCTCATTGGGCGGCAATGCTGGTGTGCGGATGCCGAGAAGCAGGGAGAGCGGCTGTTCTCCCCCAACACTCGGGGGGCGCCCCCCTCCCTAGCCTCACTGAGCCGGCAGCTGTCCCTAATTAGAGCGGCGGTTTAATTGGATTTATCAGCAGTTAATAGGAAATTAAGCAAAGGGCCCGAGAGAAGGGGGGCGGGAAAAGCGGGGAAACAGGCTGTGCTGGACTAGAAGGAGGGGTGCTAGGGTACCAGGGGTGGGGACATGTGACCCAGTGTCCCGATCCAGCCCCATGGTCACGACCTCCCGTCAGTACTTACCAAGACTGTTAAGCCCTGGCCCGCGGGCCGGAGAGCAGGTCCCCAGAGAGGGCGGCAGGCGTGACAGCCACCCTATGTGAGCTCCCAGCGCCCTCCATCCCGTAAGCGGCGCCCGGGTGATGGATGATACTGCCGCACGCTGCAAAGGTCATAAGTCTGGGCCAAGGAGCAGACTGAATTGAAAACAGATCCGAGGAAGGGCCGGTACTGGGGTACAAGACAACCCGCACCCCAACCTCTTCCACTGCCCACTCCACTCAGCGCGCGCGCGCGCGCACACACACACACACACACACACACACACACACACACACGTGCCCCTTGAAGTTGGAAGACTGAGCAGCACGGGGGGAAAAGGCAGAGTACAGAGTGACCCTCTCTATAAACCCCACCAGAAGCAGTGTTGGGGATCCTGAGAATCTCCTGGTGCAGCTCCAGTGTTCCCTTTAGGCTCTCCCTCCACCAAACTGCCCGATTTGAGTCAGTGGGGTCCGCCGGGTCTGCTGCTCAGGGGCGGCCCAACGTCGGCACCACCCGCCCTAGGGGCCAGTCAAGGAAGCTTGCAGGCAGCTAAGCCCTGGTGCACGGGCCTCCTAGTCCACAGCCCCAGGCGCCTCCTGTCACCAAGACCTCATTATACTGCTAGGCTAACAAGGCCTGCTCCGGAGACCCTGATGACTTCCCTGCCACATTCCACCCCGCAGGGCACAGATGGCAACTCTTGCATATGCTAAGGTGTGCTAGCCTCTGAGTGGGTGTGGGTGGTCTCTCCGTGCCCCTGGCAATTATGGACGTCTGTATCCCCGGCGTGTGGTTTGTGTGTCCGTTTGTTCCCTGGGTATGTGAGGTGTGTCTACCTGAGCCCCAGGTGTGTCCGACTCTGTGCCCGAGTGTGTGTCTGTGCCCCTGAGTGTGTCTATATCTGTCGGGTTTGTCCACTTCCCCGTCCCCAGCTCCCATCTGGGAGATTTTGCCCGGGTGTGCCTCCGCGTGGGGGCGTTTCCGTGAGTCTCCGCCTGCAGGTCTGTGTATGTGTGAAAATCAGGAAGAGCCAGCGGGGAGTGTGTGTTGCTATCGCGTCTCCGCCTGCAGGTATGTGTGTCTCGGTGACAGTGCGTAGGCGTGCGCCTGGGTGTGAGCCGCGCGGCGGCGTGTATCCGAATGACAGTGTGACGCACGTGCGCGCGCGCGTGTGTGTGCGCGCGCGCCTGGGTGAGTCTCCCGCCCCCACTCCTTCCTTTCCCCATTTCTATTCCTCTCTCCTCTCCCGGCCAGCTCGGCTTCGCCGTCCGCATCATCTCCATCCATTATTGAAGAAACAGCCGCGTCCGCTCCAATCACATCAACACCCCCACCCCCTCTCCGTTCCGCTCGCCCCGCGGCCCCTCTGAGTGCTGAGGAGAGGGGAAGCCAAGGCGCGGTGGGGGCGCCGGGTGGGAATGGGCTTATGACCCTTGCCCCAAGCCCGGCCAGGAGCCGGGACGCCGGGGTCCCCGGCGGAGAGCGCTTTGCATAAACAGATGGCGCGGGCGTCTTTGTCTCACTCGTTCGCTCACCGCGCAGCTCCCGGCTCCGCTTCTGTCTGGCTGATGCAATCATGATCATCTCGGTGCCTCGGGACCCGGCGCCCTTAATAATGGCAGAGGGGGTCAGGGGCCCCGGGGCTCCCGAGCAGATATGCTGGGCCCTGTGTCTTCCCTCCCGGGCGCCCCTCCACGTCCCACAGCCGCAGCGGGAAGACCAACGCTGCGTGGAGGTGACCAGGAGGAGGACCCCGGGCACTGAGGAGGAGGACCCCGGGCAGTGCCCTGAGGCGTCCCCGGGCTGCCCTGTTGGGCTGCTGCAGTCCCCAGAGGCAGCAACCCAGAGAATAGGAATAGAGCTGGGGAATGGGGTTGGGGAGAGACAGAGATAAAGACAGAGACAAAGAGAGGCATTAGTAAAGAGAGACACAGTGAGATGGAGAGATGTGGAGGGAGGGAGCGAGACACAGAGAGACACAGAAACCGAAGCAGAGGGACAAAGCCAGGTAGGGAAGGCAGCAAGAGGGAGAGCAGACAGACACAGCCAGAATAGGGAAGAGAGAGATGGACATACCCAGAGACAGGAAGCAGACAGACCGCCCGAACAAGAGGCAGAAAGAAGGGCAGACAGAGGCTAGGACAGGCCAGGTCAGAGGGCTTAGGGCAATCTCGAATCTGCAGCCCAGAAGCAGAGATGAAGCCCCCGCCTCCCCGGCCCCCAGGCATCTGAGGCTGCCCAACCCCAGAAGAGGAACCCGCCTGAACCCTGGGTGCCGATTGTGGCTGGCGAGATAGGAGCTTCCGCGTCCACTCTCCGCCCTCCGGTCCCATCTCACACCAGAAGAGTGGAGGCTGCGGGACCCACTGTCTTGGCGGCGGGAGTGGCGGAGTGACGGGTTGGGCGTGGACGGACACTCTAGGCACCAACTTAGCGGCCCGAATGCCGGGAGTGCAGGGTCGGCACTGCCCGACAGGGGGTGCCCAAGGCCTCTTCCCCGAGCTTGGGGGACGCTCGGCCTCCAGGGGGCGCCCGAGCCCACGGCCCCTCCAACACGCTCGATCCGCTGAGTCCCGCTGCCTTTGATCCGCTGTGCAGCCAGAGCGCGGACTGGGATCCTGGTGCGGGTTAGCGCTTGGAGTCCAGTCCCAGCGGGATCCCGGGCCGCGCCTAATCTGCGGCTAATGACTTCTGCGGTCCCTCACTCCACTGGGCCAGCGTGGCCTGAGTCCTCGTGGTGGGAAAGTGTGGGGAGCGAGGGGAGATGGGATCCGGAACCCAAGGAGTCCTGTGTTCCAGATCGGCCCCATGGGCCAAGAGCCAGAGACTGGAACCAAAGATGAAAGGGGGCTTAGAAGTAAATTCACAGAGACAGGGACCAGAAGCAGGAGAAGGGTCAAAGAGTGGCGGAGAGGCGGAGCGGAGGCAATAATATAACGTTGCATCTCGGTGAGCGGGGCGGAGGCCCAAGGCCGGAGGGACAGCGGCGGCTCTGGAAAAGCAGCGCGACAGAGAATTTGGGACCTGGCCGGGGTCACCGGAACTCAGAACAAGGGGCACAAGGAAGCAGGCGAGGGCCCGTGAGCAAAGGCGCAAGGACCAGGCGCCCCTTCCGGCGTCCTGGCTCCCCAGCTGTGCCACAGAGAACCAGATGTGCAGCCCAGCTGTGCGGCCGCTCAAGTTTGAACCCTGGGATTGCTTTTTGGTCCCAGAGACTGGAGGGCTGGGGGGCGCGGGTGACAGGACACGCCCTCCCTTCCTGGGCCCTGGAGGTGCGGGCTCTCTGGGAGGGCTGGGCTGCTGGAGACTCTGACAGCCCGTCAGCCCCGCTCCCCCGCCCCCCACACACATCGCAGCGAGTCTCTGTCTCTTTGTTCTCGCCGTGTCTCTGACACTTTATCTCATTATCCGCCGGAGGGAGGCGGAGAGCCCGGGACCCCGCAGCCTAATTACAGCCGCGCTTGTCAGAGTAGGGGGCGGCGGAAGTATCAGCGCGAAGAAAAGGGAGGGGGACCCTAGAAAGCGCCCTCTCTCTCCCTGTACCCCGACGATCCCAGTGACGGGTGCATAGCTCGCTCCCACCCGCGCCCTCCACAGGGCGGGCTCTGGAGGGGGAGGTGGGGGGTGCTCTGCAGGATCGGCTGCGAGGAGGGAGGGGGTGGTGGAGGTTATCGTGGGAGTAGGGAGAGATATTAGGACTTGGTTCCTACGTCCCTAAGACCCAAATTCCCCAGAGACGGGGGCTGTGAGCCTCCCCACCCCAGCAGCATAGCACACACCTGAGATGGTTGAGGACAGGAGGGAATCGCTTGCAGTTCTGTGTCTGTGTCTTGTTCTCTTTCAGCATCTGTCTGATCTTTCCTGTTTCTCCCACTCCATTCCCTTCCTCTCCATCCCACAGCCAGAGGAAGGGGATGGCCTCCTTGGGCGGCCCCACCTTTACCCTACCCCAGGTAGGCAGAGCAAGCAAGTCTCTCAAGCCCCACTGCCATGACTGTAGTAGAATAAATAAACTGGCATATGCTATCCTGATCCTGAGCCATGATGAACATACACCTGGTTCTTCCAGCCTCCAACCACGATTACAGTCCAACCACAACCTGAAGAAACCACTCAGAACAAGAGGGGCTGGGGGAGCTTTATGGTGTGGGCCTGTGTTCCTCCTTCCCCCACTACACTGTGGAGGGGACAGAACCAGGGTTCTCAGGACCCGCTCCTGGACAGCTCTAAGGGTGTCAGGGAAGTGCTGCCCATGCCCTCACGGGCCCTAGCCCCTCCTGGTCCCACCTGTGAACACTCCACACATGCATTTTGCTAAGTGCCTGTTCCAGGGCCATGCATCCTCCCACATCTTATGGGGTCGTATGCCAGTGAGGTCCTTCCCTCAGATGCCAAAAGCCCCAAGAATGATGGTGTCACTTGGTCGAGGTGCAGGCATATGGAGGAGAGAGTCAGAGAGCAGAAACCACTTGGCTCCCAGACAATTCCCCTACAGGCTTTGGGCCTGGAATTGAGGAGAAAGTGAGCTAAGTCGGGGTGGGGTGAGTCCAAAGAAGCACGGGCTGGGCCAAGCTACGCTGCTCTGGGCTGGGCTGATCCCTCCCCACTCAGGGGCGGGACCCCAGGAGGAGGGAGAGGACAGAGCCACTGGAGAGTACCAGACTGGAAAAACGATATGGCAGGAGCCAGTATTGGGGCCCGCTTCTACCGGCAGATCAAAAGACATCCGGGGGTGAGTCCCAACCTCAGAACCTCTAACTCCTAACTCTCCTGCTGCCCCACCCTCCAAATCCCCCAGTGCCTTGCCTTGTGCCCAGGTCCCTCAGCACTCCTATTCTTCCCCTAAGGTTGCCCCAGTCTCTCTCCGAAATGTCCCTGTGTCCCACAAATCTACTACCTTGGACAGGATCGCTGTAGGGTGAGGGAGACCATGCCAGGAAATATGGTTATAGGAGATTCCAGGGAGGGAGCACAAGACCCGGGGTGGGGTTGGGGTGGGCAGAAAAGCTTGTAAAGGGTGACTGGGAACTGCAGGGAGACGGCTGACCCCAAAAGTGCTCTCCGTCTTCCTCGCAGATCATCCCGATGATCGGCTTAACCTGCCTGGGCATGGGCAGCGCTGCGCTCTACTTGCTGCGACTCGCCCTTCGCAGCCCCGACGTCTGGTAAAGGCCGGGCTTGGGATGCTCACGGGGACCTGGGTGAGGCAAGATGGGGTGGAAATAGGCGGCCCTAGTGGGGATCCCGTGCCCTGCTGCATGTACCTTCGACTGTACCGACCAGCATCTCAGGGCTGGAGCCCACTGCTGACCTGGGAGACCTCCGTATCCCCTCCAGCCCACCTGGCCGGTCACTCCTCAGCTTGGCCCGCCCTGAAATGCGGAACCCGCGCCTCTCCCCGCCTGGTTGCCATGACGACGCCGCTCAGCCAGCGGCGGGCTCGGGCTTTTGGGTACCTCTAAGTCCTCACCAGAGCACTGGGGGTGTGGCCGGGTGAGCTGCTGGGGGTGGCACTGGGGACCAGTGTGGGGCGGAGATTTCATACCCGGCCCGCAGAGGGGGTCCGGAAGTGAAAGGCGCACCCATGGCTTTATAATTCCCGGCACATCACCAGAAACCCAGCCCCATGGGATCTCTGTCTGATTCCCACGACTCTGCTCTTAGGGTTAACCTAGGGTGGCAGGTAGCAAGTGGGAGTCCCTGGGCCCCGTTGTCAGTTTGTCACCCAGCCCCATGCTGACAATGGTGACAGGCTTCTTGTCTCACTTGTCAGCACCTGCTAATATGACCGTTCCTTTGTCAGTCTCTGGGAAATGGGACCCCCGGGCAGAAGGCGGAGGTACTGGGGTGGGGCCAGAGCCTCTGGCTGGAACTTGGGGGTCAAATTGGGTTACAGAGTCCTGGGTTCCAGGGAGGAGACCCTAACCCTCCCCCTCCTGCTCCACAGCTGGGACAGAAAGAACAACCCGGAGCCCTGGAACCGCCTGAGCCCCAATGACCAATACAAGGTACGTCTCGATGGCTCTAGGGTTGCCCCCCATCCTCTTATCTCCTGGTCCTGGCACCCACAACTCCCATACTAGAAGCAAAGGGAGGCTTGGGGCACTCAGCGCAACCCCCTTTCCCTCTCCTCTTAGTTCCTTGCAGTTTCCACTGACTATAAGAAGCTAAAGAAGGACCGGCCAGACTTCTAAGCCAGGCTGGGCTGCCAGTGCCATGCAAACCACGGACAGCCAGCCCATCCACTTCTTCCACTCCTCCCCCCAGGCCCCAAGGCGTCAGTCCGGCCACCCTGTCCTGCTCCTGCTTACACAGGCCGGGTTCCCACGCAGAGGGGAGGCTGCTCCACTCCTACTCTCCTCCCTTGCTCCCAGCAGCGGAAGCGCCTCTGACCCTTGGCTTGAGTCCCATGTGGGGGAGGAGGAGGCAGGCAGCACCAGCAGGGGTCCACCAAAAGAGCCCAGACCAGCCCCTCTGCCCTCCTACCCGGGCCTCGAAGGGTGTGGCACAGGCTACGTGTTGAGCGTGGCCTACGTGCGCCAACAAGAAGCAGGGGCCTCTGAGTGCCAAGCGACGTGGCGGGCTCCAAGTTAGCCCAGGCTCTGGGAGCCAGCCCAGGGGCGGCGCTGCTCAGCTTGGGCTGGTCCAGGGCCTGCCCAGGCCGGGGGACCTTTGCCTCCCGAGGTGCAGCGCACTCCTCCCCTGCCCAAGCCTACTGCCTCCCGCTGCCACCAGTGCCCCCTCCAGCCCCACACCTGGGCCTCCCCCTGCCGCTCCCCTCCCTTGCTCCCCTCTGTCCCCAGGGATCAAACAGAGGCAGCCGTGGGCAAAATACAATTTCATTTAACAAATTGAATTTGCTGCGCCTGCTAATCACGTCTGGTGTCGGCTCTGATCAGAGACAGAAAGAGGAAGCTGCAGCCCTGGGGGTCCTTGTGGTAGAGGTGGTGGGAGGGGAGCGGTGTACACATTGAGGGAGACAAATCACCGTTTGGCCCAGGGGACCCCACCCACAGTAATGGAAACTCAGGGCAGGTTAGCATTTTATTAGATAAAATCAGGAAGGAGGGTGCCTACCCACCCCTGCCTGCCACTGGCTCTGAAGGGCACTCCCCAACTTCCCCAAGAAAGAGCACGCATCTCTGACACTGTGATCATGACAGGGGTTCAAACAGAAAGTGCCTGGGCCCTCCTTCTAAGTCTTGTTACCAAAAAAGGAAAAAGAAAATATCTTCTCAGTTACAAATTCTGGGAAGGGGGACTATACCTGGCTCTCGCCCTAAGTGAGAGGTCTTCCCTCCTGCACCAAAAAATAGAAAGGCTTTCTATTTCACTGGCCCAGGTAGGGGGAGGGAGAGTAACTTCCAGTCTATGGGCCTCATTTCCCAGGTGCCTTCAATGCTCATCAAAACCAGGCATGGGGAAGGCCCTGGCAAACTGCTCCACCCGTTGCCTGAGGTCGGCCAGACGCTGACTTGTTTCTGAGTCCTTGAGCAGGAAGGATTTGAAATCCTGGAGCTTGGCTAGAGAGAGAGGGTGAGGAAACAAGAGCTCTAGGGAAGGCAGTGAGATCAGCTGGGGGAGGGAGCAGACAGTGAGTGGGAACTGGCTGGCCCGGGGCTCCTTCTTGCTCACTCACCAGTCTTGCTCTTCACCTCTAAGCCAATGTCGACCCCTTCATCTATAAAGTCCACAACTCTCCGGAAGTCATCCTCACGGAACTGTCGAGAAGTTAAGGCCGGGGCCCCTGGAATGAGGCACAAGGGGAGGGATGAGCATAGCCCAAGGTCACCTGGCAGTCATCCAGCATGGGAGCCCCTTCCCTCCTCAAACCCCAGGTCTCACCAAGCCGCAGGCCCCCTGGTGTGATGGCACTTCGGTCTCCAGGACAGGTGTTCTTGTTGGCAGTGATGGATACAAGCTCTAGCACCCGCTCAGCCCGAGCTCCATCCAGGCCCTTGGGCCGCAGGTCCACCAGCACCAGGTGGTTGTCAGTACCACCTAAGGTGGGTCAGAAATGGGGAGTGGTGAGTCCTGGGCCTCTGCCTGAAGCTACCGAGGCCCTCACCCATCCCCTGCTGGCTTACCTGATACCAGTGAGTAGCCTCGCTCTAGCAGGGCATCTGCCATGGCCCGAGCATTCTTCAGAACCTGCAGGGAGTACTCCCGGAACATGGGGGTGCAGGCCTGGAGATGAGACAGTAGCAGCTGTGACCCTAGGCCTGGACCCAAGCCCTGCACTACCCTCTGGCCCTGCACCCTCAGCATAGCTTTGTGATCCCAGTCTTGACCCCTTCCATCCTGGCATTTCCCTTCCATCAGCCCCAGCATCAGTTAGCAAGGTGCAGGGTCTAAGCCTCCAGGCCATTGCCCCCCAACATCCTACAAAGACAGGATCGCCAACCTGCTTTAGGGCCACAGCTACTGCAGCAATGGCATGATTGTGGGGGCCCCCTTGCAGGGATGGGAACACAGCAAAGTTGATTCGGTCCTCAAATGTGTAAGGGATCTCCCGGCCAGTCTTGGGGTCCACAGCCTTCACCCCTTTCCGGTAGAAGATGAGCCCTGACCTGTGTGAGAGGTGGGTGGTCAGAGTCTAAGCTGAAAAGAAGGACAAGGGACAGAGAAGGCAGAGGAAGCTGGTGGACCTGGGCCCCAAGGGCACACCTCACGTGGGCTTGCTACACTGGATTCCAGTGGTAGAGGGAATCGGCCCCTCAATCCCATCCCCGAATCCCCTGCCAGGGCATGGCCACCATGGGCAAAAGAAGGAGAACTGTCACAGACGGGGCAGGAGTCTTAAGGGCTGCAGGTGGGAATGAATTCCTCTCAGGTCCAGGCCAACAGTGCCCCAGGAATAGGCCTGAAGGCAGGGAAAGGCAAGGCCCGACCTCAGGGAGCCTGACCTGGCCCCTCGAAGAGTCTTGTGAGTAGTGGTGGTGACGATGTCCGCATGCTTGAAAGGCGAGGGAATCACCTTGGCAGCCACCAGGCCACTGATATGGGCCATGTCTGCCAGCAGGTGTGCTTTGACTTCATCACACACCTGGGCAGGTACAGAGGCAAGGCCTCAGCCTGGGGAGGGCCCGGAGAGGCCTGCCCAAGGCTGCCATCCTCCCACACCTCCTCACCACCCCCTGGGGAGGTGCCCAGTCTCCAGCCCCCCACCAACCTCTCTCATGCGGGCATAGTCAATGAGGCGAGCATAGGCGCTGGTGCCAGCTATGATGAGCCGCGGTCGGAAAAGTCGAGCAGTCAGTGCCAGCTGGTCATAGTCAATGAGGCCAGTTTTGGGCTGGACAGACACAAACAGCTAAAGCCCTGAGAAGGAAGCAGGGCAGCTCACTCCTCCTTGACCCTAAGGACGGCCTAGCGCTCCAGTCCCTCAGCTTCTCCAGGGGAGGACCACCACCAGGGCCAAGAGCCCCTCCCCACACCCTAGAGCACTCACGTTGAGCTTATAGGGCATAGACTCGAAGAAGATGGACGTGGCTGATATCCGCTTGACGTCAGACATGTAGCCGTGGGTGAGACTGGGAAGTGAGAGGAAGTAGGGAGGCCTGGGTGGAAGGACCCCCAGACTTACCGCTCCCTTCAACTCCACAGTTCTCTGTCCCCGGAACACCACTCCTAGTACACACTGCCTCACTGCTCTGTCCACTCTGTGGTAGGCACTATAACTGGGATCTTATCTTCCTCATCCACTGTGACATGCAGGACAGGGCAAGGCCTGTTCCATCTCTATGGTCCACAATACAGTAGGTATTCAATAAATAACTCCTTTCCCACACCAATGCTGCCCGCCACGACCATCAGCCAGCCCATCCATACTCACTGGCCCCCATCGGGCAGGTCCAGCCCCATGATCCGGTCGTGAGGTTGCAGAAGGGCTGTGTAGACGGCCAGGTTGGCTGGGGACCCGGAGTAGGGCTGGACATTGACTCCCCACTGTGCAGGATCCAGGTCAAAGGCTTCCAAGGCCCGGCGCTGGCACAGCAGCTCAATTTCATCCACCACCTCTGCTCCCCCATAGTATCTGCCGTGGGAGAGGGGTAATGAGGGCACAGAGAAAGGACTCTCAACCATCAGCAAAGGACTGGGAAGTTCACTCCTCAATGAACACTGGGAAGGTACAGGTGGGTTCCCCCACTGGGAGCACCATCCCTGACACTGCCCTCCAGCCCTCACCTCTTGCCAGGATAACCCTCCGAGTACTTGTTGTTCAGACAGGACCCCAGGGCCTCCAGCGCAGCTCGGCTGCAGAAGTTCTGGGGTGGTGGGGGGCAATGTCAGAAGGTATTGAGCCCCTTCCCCTGGACTCCCACAGTCCCTCCCTGCCAGAGCCAGAGCTGAAAGCGGGAGTACTCCCTGCAGAAAGCTCCACTCACACAGCACCAGGCCTGGGGCAAAGCCAGAGGCAGCATTCTCAGAAACCCAGCTGCCATGAGCGGTGGCCCCTCAATGCCAGCTACGCACTCAAACTTGTGCTTCTAGGCTCCTCCTTCCTCATAGGAGGAAGGAAGGAAGAGATCAGATGAGACTGTAGGGACCCTGGAGGCTCCCTAAATGCTCCAACCCCATAAACTGGACTTGCACTGCCTTTGCTTGAGGGAGATAAGAAAGGAAGATAAAGCCCAAAGAAAGGTCCTGAGTGTGAAAGGGGGTTTTGGAGAAATATCAGTTAAGATAACTTTGTTACTTCCTGCACCCACGGTGGCCCAACCCCTGCCCATCTCCCCAGGTCCCACCTCTGAGGCAATGAGCTCCAGGCCACGACACTGCCTGTCCTTCTCCCTCTGCAGCAACTCCCACATCTCAGGATCACTGTCCGACAGGCTCTCCTGGCCTGTCCAGCCCCTGTTTGCTTCCCCAGTCTGAGTCTGGGCTGCCTTGCTGTGCTGAGCCCGAATGGCCATCCTGACCAGCTGCCCACATCTCTGCAAAGGCTGGAGGCAGGAAAAGTCAGGGTGAAATCACAACAGTCCAGACAAACTGTCTCCCAGCCACCCTCACTCATGCTTCTAAGGCCACACCGAGCTGCCAGTTGTCCAGCCAGCCTGTTTCAGTTCTCACTACCCCCACCTCCACCTTCAAAAGCCAGTTCTGGAGCCAAGCTTGAGATCAACGTCCAGGGGGTGGTTCTGACTTGCTCCATTCACTGCACGGCATCTCAGAAATCTCCCACCACCTCACTCCATGAACCACTCTGCAAAGCTTGTCCTCCAAAAGCCTATGTCTCCCCAACTCCAGAGAGGGCCACTGAGATTCCAGAACCTTCCCACCCACAGGAACAAGAGGGTCTTCCTGCAGGGCACCATAAACTGATACCCCAGTCAGCGGGGGAAGAGGCAGAGTTGGCAAGGGCTGAGGCCACAGATTGTAGAGCAATGGAGGTGGGAGGGTAGACCTTTTGCAGTCCCTGAGGAAGAGCTGTGTGGGAGTGGCGGGGGTGGGGATCTGTCCGAGAGTAAGCCAATACCCTTTCCCCTTACTTAGCCTCCTACCCGTTCCACCTTCTTCCAGCCCTCACTGCCGCCGGGACCCCTGCCTGATGCAAGCAGTGAGGCTCGGTTGCATCATCTGCAGGGCTCAGAGCTGGCCGGAAAGGCTCAGCTTGTGAGGCCAGGCCGAAAACTCCGCTCATTTACGAGCACGGGGTCCGCGGGGCATCCGGGGCTGTCCTCTACCCTAATGCCACGTGAAATGGGCGGTCACGAGGCCCTGGGGCGTCTGATCGCCAGAATGAGGACAGGCTCGCAGTTAACTCCACGCGCGCCCAGGGGTCTTGGGGATTCCCTAGTTACACGTCCGCTCCCTGAGGCCCCAGTCCACGTGCGTGGAAAAGCCATGAGAACCCCAGAGTTTGTGACTAGGAACTAAGGTAGGAGAAGAGCTTCCTTTCCACTGATTACCCAGCGTCTGGAGCCCCATTCTTACCCGAGCCGCCCAGAACAAAGAGAAGTACAGCATCGCAACTCGGAAGTCGCAGGAGGTCCAGCCACCAACTCCGGTCTACGGCAGCAAGCTGTCGGAAGACGACCGTTCGGAGAACGCATGCGCGAGAAGAGGGCGCTGAGACGCCAAGGCTAACGGGAGGAATCTACGCATGCGTAGTGATGGCCCCTTTGTGGCCTTTTGGGAATTGTAGTTCTCCCCCCTCCCCGCTTTTTTCTCTACGATTCCCGTCTGCAGCCCCAGGGTTAGAGGCCTTTGCCTGGGGAAAAAAACAAAAACAAAAACAGAGGCCCAGTGCCGCCCCCTCTCCTTACTGTCCTGAAGCTTTTCAGGGTTTTCCCTCTGCTTGTAGTCAAGACAAACGTTTATAGGGTGCCTACTGAATATCTAGCTAGCATTATTAGACTCCAGGAGATCTGGGCCCCCACACAAGATAGAGAGCTATGGAGCACTGGAAAGCACCGTAGTTTAGAAGGATCGGAGACCTGACTTCAAGTTCTGGCTCTGGGACTAGTGCATTAGCCTATGTGGGCTTCAGTTTCCTCCCTGGTAAAGCCACAAGAAAATACTGTGTGATGAGGATTCAATGAGGCTTTTCCTGTGAACATGGGCTGTGACGGATTGTCCTCCCCTCTTACTCTGACCCACAGACCTGCCTCCTCCATGGCATCTCCTCTTTCTCCTCAGACATCTGGGAGCAGAGGAAGGCACCCCTCCTGTTGTTCACTTGTCGCATTTTGTTACCTGTCCATCTCTTGATGTCCCAGGAGTCAGTGGGCTCTCCTTTTTTCCGCAGGGCTATAGGTCTTTGAGACTGGAAGGGATCTTCCTTTTAGCCTAACTTCATCCAGACGAAACCCTTGGGAATGGGATTTATCAACCCCTCCAGGAGTAGGTTCCCAAACCTCGGCATCAGAATGGGTTGGAAAATATGATATAAACATGAGTGTAGGGTCTGTCTTCAGAGGTTCTAATTCAATGGATCTCAAAGAGTAGAATTTGCCCACTTACGCTGTCACACAACTAAACCTCTCCTCAGTGGTTCTGATAAGCCAGGTTTTTTTTTTAATTAAAAAAAATGTTTTTGGGCCGGGCGCGGTGGCTCACGCTTGTAATCCCAGCACTTTGGGAGGCCGAGGCGGGTGGATCACGAGGTCAGGAGATCGAGACCACGGTGAAACCCCGTCTCTACTAAAAATACAAAAAATTAGCCGGGCGTGGTGGCGGGCGCCTGTAGTCCCAGCTACTCGGAGAGGCTGAGGCAGGAGAATGGCGTGAACCCAGGAGGCGGAGCTTGCAGTGAGCCGAGATTGCGCCATTGCACTCCATCCTGGGCGATAGAGCGAGACTCCGTCTCAAAAAAAAAAAATTTTTGGCCGGGCATGGTGGTTCATGCCTGTAATCCCAGCACTTTTGGAGGCCAAGGCAGGAGGATCTCTTGAGGCCAGGAGTTCTAAACCAGCCTGGTCAACATAGTGAGACCCTATCTCTACAAAAGAAAAAATTTAAAATTAGCTAGGCATGGTGGTATGTGCATGCAGTCCCAGCTACTGGGAAGGTTGAGGCAGGAGGGTCACTTGAGCCCAGGGGTTCAAGGTGAGCCATGATCAAGCCACTGCACTCCAGCCTGAGCGAGAGAGCAAGACTGTCTTCAAAAAAAAAAAATTGTTTTTTTTTTTGAGATGGAGTCTCATTCTGTCACCCAGGCTGGAGTGCAGTGGCATGATCTTCACTCACTGCAACCTCTGCCTCTGGGTTCAAACAATTCTCCCTGCCTCAGCCTCCTCAGTAGCTGGGATTACAGGCGCCCACCACCACTTCCGGCTAATTTTTATATTTTTTAGTAGAGACGGGGTTTCACCATGTTGGTCAGGCTGATCTGGAACTCCTGACCTCAGGTGATCCGCCTGCCTTGGCCTCCCAAAGTTCTGGGATTACAGGTGTGAACCACCGCGCCTGGCCAAAAAAATTGTTTTTAAAAGGCCAGTCAAGTGAAGCAGTGGGAGTGAAGAAGAAACAAAGAAATCTGTAACTGATTGTGATCAATTAGTTATAAACATCACTGCACTTGGACCAGCCTGTTAAACAGCGGTTTTGCGAATCATTGCCTTATGTAGCAATGTTACTCTATGCCATGCATTCCATAGCCCTGGAGATACATGAAGAGCTCACTGGCTGCTAGGATACCAAGAGGTGAACAGGTAACAAAGTGTGACAAGTGCAATGACAGACAGACACACCTAACTCTGCTCTCAGATGTCCAGTTGTATGAGGAAGAGGAGGAGAAGGCAAAGGAAGAGGGGAGGACAATCCAGCACAGCAGCATGTTCACAGGAAAAGCCTCACTGAATCCCCACCACACACTATTTTATTGTGGCTTTACAAGTGAGGAAACTAAGGCCCAGATGGGTGAATTTGTTAATTCCAGCCGTTCCCACCTGGCTCTCATACCAGCCCTTAGAAATCTCCCCTTAGCCGGAACCTCCTTCCCTGCCACTCTAGGCTCAGCTCTTCTCAGGTGTTTCCAGCAATAAGCCTGGTGTTAGGAGACTTCCGGGTTCTTCTGCTTTTGGGCAGTCTCGGATCCAGAACCATTCCTGATCTCCCTCCTCTTTTCAGTTGACCCTGTTATTCAGCCAGCCAGCCAGCAGATATTTATTTTCTGCCTACTGACTTTTCACTCCCAGATATGTCTGGGTCAGACCCCATGTCTGACTTAGTTTCGGGCTGGAGCCAGTGGGCAAGCCCCTGGGGAACACTGCCCTCCCAGTGGGCACCCTGACCCCGGACTCCAGGCGAAGATGAGGAGTTTCTCGGTGCCTCAGCTTGTCCGCACCGCACCCCCTCCCTCCTCCAGCCAGGGGTCCCAAGGGGAGGGGGCGGCTGAGCGGAGAACCGCTAATGAAGCCGCAGCCAATTAACGCCCAGGCCAGGGTCGGGGGGCGGATAAAATTAGCAGCCTCGGCTGCAGGAGGGAGCCGGAGGCGGGGGTTGGGGGAGGGTGGGCAGCTGGCTAAAGGGGGCCGTGTTTGCTAGTGGCAAGTAGCGGCCACGGGCCCCGCCCTCCAAACCCGCGCTGGTCCCTTCCCCCACCCCCTCATCCCAAAGCTCCCTCCCTACCTCCTCCGTCTGCAAACTCAGCGCCCACGAAATTAGGAAGGAAAAGGAAGATCGATGACTCCAGATGCCGCGAACACCGTTCCCCCTCCCTCCCAACCTGCCACCTCCCGCCGGCCCCGTGGAGCTTAGCAGGTTGTCAGCGCTCTGCCTACACTGTCCCTGTCCATCCCATTCAAGGTCTTACACCTCCTTCCCCAAATCGTCCGCCGGTGATCCCCACTCAGGTCTCATCTCCATCCCACTTGCTGCAGCTTCCCTTCGCCCACCTCAGGGAGGAGAATCCCAATCTCAGGCGGGGCTCCTACCCCGAGGGTAACCCTCAGCTCTCTTTGATCCGGTCTTTGGTGACTTCCAAGGTGCTAGCTCTGTCAGTCTTTGTCCTGGTTTCCCCACGAGCCGCTGAGGGAGAAGGCCTTGGCCAGGTCTCTATGATATAGAAGCCCCACGCCACCTCCCCATTCCCTACAAAGGTCTCACACAGGCGTGTACTGGATTTCACTTTATTTTGTTCCCTTTCCCGTCTGTTTTGGCGTAAAAAAATACCACCGAGAGGAAGCAGCAGGAGAGGGCAGGTGGAGCTGGACTGCCTGGACTGGAGGGGGGCGGGCAGGGGCCGGGGGCGGGGCCAGCGCCTCAGCCCAGGGGTTCTGCTTCTGGTACCCTAATAGGGTTTGGAGGAAAAGGGGACAGGCATATGGCAGGCAGAAAGGTGGGAGGACAGACCGAGGTTTTTAGGCCTTTACAGTCTTAGGCGGGGCAGGGTGGAGCAGGACAAGCGCTGGGGGATGGGAAAGTCAGGGTGGGGTGAGGGTGCCAGGACAGGAGTTATTAAAGCTGAGGGGAAAGGGAGTGCCCAGCCTAGCGCCAAGGGTGAAAAGGGGACCCACTGTGGACCTAGGGGACATTGGGACCGCCTCCAAGCCCCGCCTATTCTGGGGCTGCACTCTTATCCCTTTCACTTTGGGGTGTATTGGAGGGGGCTACCCCAGCCTTGCGGGCACTCCGCATAAGGAAAAGGGCACCCACGCTAGCTGAGGGTCCCGAGAGGCCGTTCCCCTCCGCCCCCAGAGTGGAAGGAGTGGGCGACATGGCCACAGGAGCGGCAGAACACTGGGAAGGGGGTCCCAACTAGCGAGGCTGGGATTTGGCGGGAGGCTCGGGGCTGTGGCTTGGGAGGGGCGCTATCCGAAGTAGGGGTGCTCACTCTGGAAGTTATAGTCTGGGCACACCTTCTGCACCAGTTTGTAGTCAAAGCTGAGGAAAGAGACGAAGATACAGATGACTTTGAAGGGCTTGGCACAGAGCCAGGCGGCCTGGCTCTGCGTGTGCTCGGTGAAGCACACCTGCGATGGGTCGTACAGGCACGGTCGGTGCTTGCGCGCGCGGTTTGTCTTCTCATACTCCACGTGGCAATTGAAAGCGCGTGACTCTTTGGCCCCAGGCACTCCCAACGCGCCCCCAAGCGGCCCCGCCAGTGCGCCCCCGAGGGAGCCCCCAAACCCCGGCCCCGCCGCTGCTGCTGCCATCCCCAGCGGGGGCCCCAGCCCAGGAAGCACCCCCTCCAGGGCGAGCGTAGACTGCAGAGGGTGGGGGACAGGCCCGGGCAGCCAGACTCCTCCGAACTCGACACGCTTGGAGGGCGGCACGATGCTGACACTGAGGTTGCCCAGGCTGGACGAGTTGTGGCGGAAATACACACTGAAGGTACCGTTCACATGGTCCACGATCTTGCCGGTCACCAGCAGCGAAAACTTGAGGGTATGCACCCGAAAGTAGAAGTCCCCCCAGCCGAAGATCTTTTTGGCGCGGGCCGCCTTGATGGACGGCTTCCTCTTGGTGCGCTGC